>NW_020174429.1:3752368-3773633 GCF_003031525.2 Neophocaena asiaeorientalis asiaeorientalis
AGGGTGGGAAGGGTTTGGGAAGCTGATGTGGGAAACAGGAAAATGTATCGAGTGGGAGTGAGAATGCATAAGGTAAGGCGCAGCGAAGACTGAATTTATTTACTAGAAGTAAATAGGCCAAGACTTTTTTTTTTTTTTTTTTTTTTTGGTTTTCTCCTGCAGTATGGAGGAGTCAGACCTCCTTCAAGTGTGGGCTCATGGGCTGTCAGGAAGGCAGGGACGTTGATGGTATTGATGAGAGCACAGGTGAATCACTGGGGTCCAAGGTGGTGAAAAGGGATGTGTATCCAGGAGGTGGGCGCGGACTAGGAAGACGAACTGAGGGACTGGTGTTATGAGGAAAAAGGGAGAGAGAAGGCACAGCAGAAGGGCAAGAAACTGGGCTCGGACAAGAGCATCTGAGTTTGCTCTTTTGCAGGAGCAGGGGTGATGAGAAATTCTACAGTGAGCATGTGTTGATGGGTTACTAGGAGGGGTAGAGGTCCTTGGAGAAGAGGCTGAATTCAGTGCGCACTGACTTTGGGTGGTGGGGGGAGGTGAGGTGGGCTGGAAATGGAGTCATGCGGAAAATTCTTGGCATTTGTTATGGTTTGAATTGGGTCCCCCTGTGAAAGATATGTTGAAGTCCTGACCCCCAAGAACCTCAGCATGTGACCTTATTTGGAAATAGGGTCCCTGCAGATGTTAAGGTGAGATCACACTGGAGTAGGGTAGCCCCTTCATCCATAGGACTCATGTCCTTATAAGAGGGAAAACGACATGTAAAAACAGAGACGCACAGGGAGAAAGAAGATGATGCCACGTGATCACAGAGGCAGAGACTGGAGTGATGCATTTACAAACCAATGAACACCAAGATCGCCGGCCACCGCCAGGAACGGGAAGAGGTATCTTCCCCTGCAGATTGCAGAGGGAGCACGGTCCTGCCGACACCTTGACTTCCGATGTTGGCCTCCAGCACTGTGAGAGGGTAAATTTCTGTTGTTTTAAGCCACCTGGTTTGTGGTGCTTTGTTACGACAGTCCTAGGGCGGTAATGTACACTCCTCTCTCCTGGTCCAAGGTTACCCGTCCTTTAAAGGTCCACTCAATTTCCAGTGCCTCCAGCAAGGCTTTCCACTCCTCTGGTCATACTGACCTCCCCTGCCTTCCTTCTCTGATTTCCAGCTACACTGGAAGTCTGGTACAATTATGCCTGAAATCAGCATGTAATTCTGATATGTTTTATGATTTCCTTCAACTTGATTGAAGATTTATCTTTACCTAGTCTGTAAGCTCCTTACCTTTCTGAATTTCTGACACAGCCTCAGGCAGTGCTGGGTTTCTGGTAGGCGCTCATCCATTACTCATGAATCTCTTGCCGGCAGTTTCAGAATAGTGTCTAAACTTGATCCTCATCTAGGTCACTTGCAGTGTGCTTTTCTGGGGCACCACTATCCTGCTGGAGTTTGGGTACTGATGGGCTCTCTCGACTCATTATGGAAAACTATAAAATGCACATCCTCCAAAAAGTCATAAGGCATTTTTTAAATCATGAGAACAGCTCAAGCACAGGAATGCTCAACTGAAGGAAACCCCCAAGACCAAAGTACATACACAACTGATTAAATGATGGGAAGGGGAGGAAGAATATTTTATTAACCCAAAGTTTTTTTTTTAATTACAGTTTTAAATTGCCTAATAAGGCTTGGAACATTTTTTCTTTTTAAATAACTTTTATAACTATTTTCCTGTTCACACCTGTCACAATAGAATTTAATTTATACAGCTTTCTGGGGACATGTACACTGATTAAATTAGTTACACTGAGGCTGAACTAAACTTAGAAAAACAAAGAGGCAGCACCTTTCTATGAAAGGGGTGCTATGAATACGTAAGTGCCCGTCTGTGCAGAAAACACCTTTTGAAGTTTATTTAAGAGGTGAGAGAGTAGCATTGACATATATACACTACCAAATGTAAAATAGATAGCTAGTGGGAAGCAGCCGCATAGCACAGGGAGATCAGCTCAGTGCTTTGTGTCCACCTAGAGGGGTGGGATAGGGAGGGTGGAAGGGAGATGCAAGAGGGAGGGGATGTGGGGATATATGTATATGTATAGCTGATTCACTTTGCTATACAGCAGAAACTAACACACCGTTGTAAAGCAATTATACCCCAGTAAAGATGTTAAAAAAAAAAGATGGTAATAGTGACTGTTTCTGGGGAAGGGATCTCCAGAAGTAGGAGGCAGGGGGAGGGAAGAAAGGGAGACTTTTCACTTTGTACTATTTTATTCTGAGTTTTTTTAAAAAAAATCATGTGTGCTTATCAAAGAGAGAGAAAGGGAGGGAGAAAGGAACAGAGAAAGAGAAGAGGAAGGAAGGAAACGGGAAGAAGAAATAAAGGTAGCTCAGACTAGGGGACAATTAGAAAGCAAAGACAGGGTCCTTGGAAGGATGATCTGGGCTTGGATACGGGGTAGTAGCCTTCACTCAGATATAGTCAGAGAGAAGCCCCCCCCCACACAGATACACACCTTTAATGATCAAGTCTGCTATCTTCAGAAGCCATATTCTCATAAAGCTTTTTCTGGGGTGACATGATGCTGTCATTCTTGATGTCAGTCCAAGTACCCAGGCAGGGTTTCTCTGCTGGCTTAATTGCTCTTGTCTGCATCCCAACGCCTCTCCCTGGGGAGCCTCAGTTACCTTGGTTCCTCTGAGTACCACAGACCTCTCTTTGGCCCTCTTCCCCTATGAGAGTCGTTTCCTCAGCCATTCCCCCTGCTTGGAGATTTCAGACTCTGCTTTTCTTTCTTTTTGTAATGAATTGCATGCAGCAGATATTGGGGACACTGGAAGCAGTGGGCTCCAGTCTCCCCAGGTCACATAGCCACACATAGCTATACCCAGGTCACAAAGGTGGCACTGCTGGGGCTAGATTGTAGGGCTCCTAACCCCTACCCAGTGCTCTTTCCACAATCCCACAGCCTGACACTCAGATTACACACCTCCTGCTACATCAGAGTGACGGGCAGAACAGGGAACCTTGGCAGAAATGCCGTGGAGAGCGTGTTTGCGATTCAGACAGCAGCAGAACTGACAAGAGTCCCTTGAGAAGATCATTACCTTGAATGTATTGGTTAACTCTGTTAAAGGAACAGTTTCTGAATGACTCACTCATCAGTGGTTTGGTCCTTAACACTCTCTAGACTGTGATTCATCGCTGCATTCATCCCAACCAGCCCAGTGCCTGACACATGGTAGGCTTATCACAAATTTGTGTCGAGTGAGTGCACTGAGTTACCATTTATATAGAAGGGAGACATCCAGTCCCTTACTGTAGTTTTACAACTAAACTGAATTCATTTGGAAGAAGAATCTCGATAAAAAGAAGTGTGTCAAGGGAAGAGGGAAGGCTGAAATAGAGGCTGTGTGAACCCATCTCCTGGTGCCTGTGTGTGTGCGTGCGTGCAGTGAAAATGAGAGTAGGGGAACTAGGATTGGCTGCATGCTCTTTGGTCCTCAGGGACAGTGGGCTCACAGCCGCCTCCCCCCTGCCCCCAACCCTGGTCTGGGTGGCATGGCACTGCTGGCGGAAAGAATTCAGCTTTGGGGGAAGTGGGTGGACAGACAGCAGGGCTGTGTGTTCTGAGCCAGCTTGTGGGAGAAAAGAACACCAGCTGGGACGTGAAACAGTCCAGGAACTGAGAACCTGTGCTAAAAGGCATGGAAATTGGCAGACAGGGAGCGGGCACATGTTGGAGATACGCAGGGACACAGATGCACTGAGCTGCAAGACTGTGTGTGGGGTTAGCCACTTCCCTCCCTCCCGACTCCTCTCCGCCCCACGCCCTTTCACATACAGCTCAGAGCAGCTGAAGCAAAGATCTCCTTCTACTGCTGAAGAGTCTGTTACAGAGCAGAGTCTCTGGACCAAATTCATAGCCTGAGTTCCTTGGCCGTCAAGATTCTTAGGTACGTAATCGTTTTCTTGACTCAGTGAGAATTTTAGAGAAAACCATTGTCCCCTCCCCCAGAGAAGTAGAAACAAAGGACACCCAGCCTCCACGTGGGAGGGAAGCTGTTCTCTCTAGTCATATGCCCTCTCCAGGGACCCTTATAATCTGAGCCTGAAGAAAGCTTTGCGTCCACCTGGTCTAACCTTCATTTTTACAAACAAAGACATTGAGGGGCAAAGAAAGGATCATGACTTACTCAGGGTCACAAAACCAGCAAGAAGTGGAAACAGTACTCAAACTGGGTCTTCCTGTTTGAAATTGCATAAGCTTTCCAGTCCAGCAGTGATCTCACTATGGCTTCTGCAGGGATCTAGGGGTTCACTGTCAATCTAAACCCTCACTGACACCAATGCTGGGCTACAAAGGATGATCACCAGGGCCATCAGCAGAGGAACAGATGGGGCTAAGGTTTCCTTTGGGCTCTTTCCCTTGCTTTTTTCCAATCCCTCTTTCATTCCTTGTTATCTGGCTTCCTCTCTCTCTCTTGCTGTCCCTGGTGTCTGAATACCCAGAGGCTGTGTCCACCTGGCCAGCCTTCCTTCTTTGAAGTGTTCAGAGGCCAAAGCACCATTTCTTCCTCTGCAACTTGGATCTTGGATCAGAACTTTTATTTCTCCCCAGCTGAGCAGCTCTCAGCTATGTGGTTGGGTGGATTCTGTGACTAGAGGAATTCACTGGGTGGCATGAGTGATGTGTACTTAACCCTATCAGAGTCAAGCCCATTAACCCAGCTGACTCACTCACGGGAACACAGTCTGCCTTGCTGATGTGTCCTTTCTAAGCAGCTCCACTCTTACGTCAGAAGAGCCGAGAGGGAGAAGACAGCTGCTTGGCAAAGTGATCCACTCCTGATGTGGTTGACGTTGATTCAGGAGTAGGGGAGCAAGCAGCTCTAGGTCCTTTAGCACCCACTGAGCCTCTAGTGTTCCCTAGTTATGCCCACCTACTTCATATGTATACACAGCTAACAGTCCTTCACTGAGCAGAGTAATGAGTGCCGCAGACACATTGCCTCATTCGGTTCTCAGCCTGGGGTACAGGTATTATCCCCCATCTTGCGGATAAGGGCAGAGACTTAGAAGAAGGATCAAGTTACTGTTAGTAAGGGGAGCCATGATTTATTTATTTGAAGTATAGTTAATTTACAATGTTGTGTTAATTTCTGCTGTACAGAAAGGGATTCAGTTATACATGTACATACATTCTTTTTTATATTCTTTTCCATTATGGTTTATCCCAGGATATTGAATATAGTTGTCTATGCTATACAGTAAGATCTTGTTGTGTATCCATTCTATATGTAATAGTTTGCATCTGCTAACCCCAAACTCCCAGTCCATCCCTCTCCCATCCCCCCTCTCCCTTGGCAACCACAAGTCTGTTCTCTGTATCTGAGTCTATTTCTGTTTCATAGATAAGTTCATTCGTGTCATATTTTAGATTCCACATGTGATATCATATGGTATTTGTCTTTCTCTTTCTGTCTTACTTCACTTAGTATGATAATCTCTAGGTCTATCCCTGTTGCTGCAAATGGCATTATCTCATTCTTTTTTTAAGAACTGAGTAGTATTCCATTGTATATATGTACCACATCTTCTTTATCCGTTCCTGAATGTCGATGGACATTCAGGTTGTTTCCTTGTCTCGGCCATTGTAAATAGTGCTGAGGAGCCAGGATTTCAACTGAGGTCTCTCTGCTCTGAAGTCTTCCATGCTTCCTAAGGCTCTGCCTTCCCATGTCTAGTACTTTTTTGCCCTGCCTCTTCCTGGATTCCCATAAGAAATTCTACTTTTTAAAATCACCAGCTGTGACATTCACTCTCTGGGGATGAAATGACATAACCTTTCTTATTCTAACAGAAACATGAGCAAGGGAGAGGCCATCTGATCTCAGTGTGTGGGCGGCATTGATGCTTAATACTAAGTTATGGGATCATCGTCATCTTGCCTGACCTCCCTGAAGTGCTGGAGGGGGAATTTGTGGGTTCATTAGGAAAATTGTTCCAGAAATGTTCAGCATTATTCTCGTCTGTGGTGAAGAGAATGGCTGAGGGCAAATACCTACCCAGACTGGCCCTGGAAGGCAAGTTTCTGGGTCACCCTGACATGGATGTCTGGGACTGATGGAAGTCAGACAAGAGGGTAGCTCTGCCTCACTCTCCATGGACAAGGCCCTGGGACACGCTCAGAAGTTCAACAGGAGAAACCCCTGTGGAGCTTGTGGCACTGTGTGAAGAACACAGGCTGAGAATCCAGAGACCTGCATTCCTCCAGATCACTGGAAATGCCCCCTCTTGGGCCCCAGTTAGACTATATGGTATGGTCTTTCCATCTCTCACATGTCCAGGTTTCTGTGAGAAAGGTAGCTCTGGTCTTTCTTATCTGTGATATCACAGAAAAGATATCACAGATAAGAAAGATTAGATTAGATTCCACATATAAGACTGGTCTACCTTTCTTATCACAGATTTTAAAAGATATTGGAGTCAGCGTCTTCCTCTCCCTGTAGGGTTCTCCTCAGTAGGTTAAACATTCACGTGCTATTCTTTCTAGACCTTTGCTCTCAAGTACCAGAATTGATCAAACCCTTCAGATAGGGGTTGGCTTGATGGAGAGATTAGAGTGGGACTTTCTTTGACCTGGGTGCTATTCTTCAATAACACCATCTTCTCTGAAGCGTCCCCCAGGTGACCTGCTGAATCATGGCCAAATTATTCTACTTACGCCAGTTATAACACAAGATGATCCATGATGCAGAGCATGTAGTTTTCATGGTGATATTTATTAAGGGGCCAGCTAAACTGGGCATGACTACTGTTCTGCTTGGGGACTGTTGGCTAATTTGACAAATCCTGTACTCTCTTCAAAGGCTTTAAAACAAATCCTTTCTTTCAGTTACTGACAAGGAGCTAGTCCCCGTTCTAGCTTTGAGAGAAATAGAAAGAAAGTCTGAGAAACTGGAAAAGGGAAAGAAAGTCTGAGAAACAGTAGAAAGTGAAGCCATGTTTAGACAATCCAACCCCATGGAAACCCAGGAAAATATCTATTAGGATCCACCTGGTAGGTCATCCTATTGTAGCCCGCCTCATATCAGTCCTAACTCTACCATCTGACAGATACCAGAGGCCCCTGCACAGATAAAGGTAAACCTGTTTTTCAATAGGGCAGTATTCTTAATTGTAGGGTTAGTGCCTTGAACACTCAGAAACTGCCCTGGCTGACCAGACCACAGCTCCAGGACAAAAAGCCATCAGTTCAGGAAAACTTTGTCATGTCAGAATGGCATTCAGAGCCTCCATTTAATAAAACTTTATTTATGGGCACAGAAATTTGAATTCTATGTAATTTTGATATGTTATAAAATATTCATCTTCTGCTTTAAAAAACTATTTAAAAATCTAAAAGCTATACTTAGCTCTTGGGACATAGATGGTGGGTCGAATTTGGCCTGTGGTTCGCCAGTCCCTGATTTAACTAACAGTAATGGACACCTGGCTGATATCTCCAGGCACAACCACAGACTGTTAGCTTCTACCTTTCTGGAACTTCTCTCCTTCTTGAGCCAATTTAGATCAGGTCCAGGAGGCCCCACCAATGATAGGAGCTGGAGTTACTATTGTGGCTATAGGCCTAGTTGTACCGTAGTTTCTCCCAGTTCCTCAGAGAACTTGTAGACTTTGTGGAATTACCTTTTTCCCCCTCCAGAGCTGGCTGGGTGCATGGATTAATTTCCTATTGTTGCCATAATAAATGACCGAAGATTTAGCAGCTTAAAATAACACAAATTTATTATCTCATAGTTCTGTGTGTCAGAAGTCCAGATTTAGGCCATGTTGAGTTGGGTTTCTACCACTTGCAATGGAAAGAATTCTGGCTGATGTGGTGACGTATAACATAACTACCCTATATTCTGTTTGTAAGGCCTCTACCACTAGACTGTAAGTTCTTTAAGAGCAGGAATTGGGTCCCTTACATTTATCTCCCACAGTGATGGGCACTTCATAAGGGTATGAATTATGAGGCATTGTGGTACAGTGGCAAGAGAGCCTCCTGTGGGGGGAGGGAAGAGAGACCATCTGAGTACAGGAAGGAGATGGAGAAGCACAATGGGTGCCAAAGAACCAGTATAGGAATACATGTGCTCACAGATGGAGTCTGAGAAACAGAAAACTCAGGAGGAAGAGGAGGCAAATGTGGCTCTTGCTCCACTATCGCTCCCATTTCCATCCTTGTCTGTCTGTCTGACTGTCTCATCAACAGTAATGGACACTTGGCTATAATATCTAGGCACCCTTAGATTTTTAGCTCCTACGTTCCTGGACCCTCTCTACTTACTGAGCCAATTCAGACCAGATTAGAGAGGCCCCACCAGCAAGAGGAACTGTTCTAGGCCTAGTCAGTGTGCGCCCCCCACCCCCATGTCTACCTCATACACAGCAAGTCCCTGACTTCCCAAGACAGTCATCCTCACCCAGATCACTTCCTGCCCACCATTTTCCTCCCCCATCCCCACTGGGGGTGGGCAGGAAGGTTTATGAAATAATAGTTTCTGTGGCTGAGGTGGGGAGGGTGGGAGGTAGGGGAGGAAATGTCTTCTTGGTTTGATACATTTGAGCAGATAAGGCTTCTCCGTTCATGCTCTGACATTGGCTCTGGTGCCCAGTGGTTAATAGCTGGACTCCAGGGTCAAGTACTATTTTTGCCCTTAATCTCTGTGAGAACTGGGTCTCAACATCATTATTTGCATAATGAGTAAAATAATATTACTGATATCATAGGGTTACTTATGAAGATTAACTACTGTAAAACACCATTAAATAATGTAAAACATGAAATAATATAAAATATGTAAAGTTCTTATAACATACCTGGGACCCAGTGAGCACTCAGTAAGTATAACCCATTCTTATTTTTTAATGTTATATATTTTTATTATTCTTTTCCAAAATCAACCAAACTCTCCGGTGGGCCCAGCTCCCAAAATGTTTTGTTGTTGATCAGCTCTAAGGATATATTTGATAACAAGGTGAAGAATAAATCTAAAATTTCGGTTAACTGTAACAGACAATTCTGGTCTATGGGGGCAACTTTTGCACAGAGCCTGTGACTGTAAAGGGACAAGGCTGTCTTGTAGATGTGGCTCATATGGAGAACTCTGACAAGTCACAGTGGATTCTGAAAGATGGACTTCGAACTTACAAAAGAAGGATAATTAAATCAGGGGTTTTATGGGAAATTATTACTGTCTTAGTTTCTGGGTGCCAAGAAAGAAGATCAAAAATAATTTTCTATGTGAATAGGAATTTTTGTCGTCCATTTGAGAAAAAGGTTTTATCTTCTCTTGTATATAGTAGTCATTTTAAGATGAATTGTTAGCTTTTACACTTTAATCTGATGTCACATATTCCATCTTTATTGCTTTGATTTAATATTCTATCTTAAGCATGTTTCCAGTGAGAAATAACAGAAGAAATATTGCTGGGGAGGAGATTTCAAGATTTCCAAAGGGTGAATATGAAGGAATTATAAAAAATGAATTTCTGATGGTTTTTTTTTCTGAAGCATTTAGAATTTTTAGAGTTTTATTCTTTTCTCTAGAGCAGGATAGATGCAGTGTTGGAAAGTTAGATCACTGGGCACAGCTCTTTGATCACATTAGTTGAAAGAAATTCCCATATCCTTGAATTCCTTAAAATACTATGCCAGTCTGACACATCCTGTGACTTCTCGCTTTATTCTTTTTATATCTGTGTTTTATTTTTCTTTTTAGATTCTGAATTCTTTAAGAGAAGGAAATATATAAATACACACACACACACACACACACACACACACACACACGTGCCCATCTTTCCCAATAGCTAACCAAGGATTTTGTATGTAACAAAAGCACTTGATAAATGGGTGGGTTTGTGGAAGTTAAGCATAGTGGAAAGAGTGATTCCAGAATTCTGTACAAGATCATGGTCACCATCCATGGTTTAGATCTCATGTCATCTGCTTACTAAGTGAATGACCTTGGGTCTCAGTTTTCTGGTCATCCTGAAGCTGGGTGATATCACTGACTTTCTAGGAAAAGTTAAAATTCCATACGTGATAGAGCCTGTTATCTGGCATGAAATAAGCCCCAAGTTACACAAGACTTTAAAATAATGACCATTTACAGTAATATGGATTTTTAAAGAACTTATTAAGTATTTTCATTTTCTCCCCATTGCCCACCAACTGGGGAAATCATCTGTCTTTTTGAGAGTTTAAGGCTTCAATTGATCATACCTTCAAAGCAAAATTTATGTGTTCTTTGCATCATGGAATGTTAGAGTTGGAGAGGCTATTTAAGGCTATTTTGCCTAAGCCCTGCTCCTAATGTGGAAACTGAATCTGATTTCATGGAAGGAGGCCAGTGGGCCTGGACCTTACAGGGAGAGTGGGATTGGCTAAGTGGAGAACGGGGAGGCGGAGATGGTGTTGGTTCTAGCAGGAGCATGGAGGCGATGGTGGGGAGGGGTATAGGGATGAGCTAAAGGGAAGAAGGAACTTACTACGTGGGTTTTAGAAATAATGAGAAGACAAGGCTGACTTGTGAGCAAGGGGACCTGCATTTCATAAGCCAGGTACTATGCCAAGTGTTTTACTGAATGTTCACAATAATTCCATTATGTCCTTGATGTTGTTCATCCATTTTACAGATGAGGCAGCTGTTCATAAAAGTTAACTTGTCATTGCTATGTAGCCAGTATGTTTCCCCATTTATTATTCTGTGAAGGCTCACAAAGGAGGACAAGTCAGTGACATTAGACAGGAAGGGATGTTGGGGCCATTTTATAAAGGCTTTGATGTCAGGCTAAGGAGGAGAGGCTCCTCTCAGAGACAGTGGAAAGACATTCAAAGTTTTCAGTTTCAGACTTGGGGAAATGAGGTTTATGATACAATAAAAGAGGTGAGTTAGGAAGCTTTAACCCAACAGCTGTAAATTCCTCAGTTCATCTTTGAAATGTGAGCTTTTCACTTCAGTTCCTGTCAATCCTAATTTGTTTATTAGGTATACCCTTTCTCCAAGGGGAATGGAGAAAGGCAGAGTGTCTAAGACTCCACCCATCCACACTGGCACTTATTAAAGGTATTGTAATGAAGAGCAGGAAGTTTTCCCAGTTTGCTGCTGGCAGAGCCCAGAGCAGAGGAGGTCATGCTAATGCTTTCTTAGCAACATGGAACAATTGTGCCCAAGATAGCATTAGAAGCACTCATTCTGAATTTTTCATATCTTCTGCATTCCAGTTTTATCCCCTCAAGTCATGGATTAGCCCTAGGACTGGAAAGTTTTTAGCTCAGCATCAATTTCTTGGCTGTTGGGGAGTAGGGGTGTCATTGATATTATCACGTTATTGCCCATAATAAGTTTAATATGAAATGGAATTATGGGACAGGACTTGACAGCTGTCCGTGGCACCTCACCTTCACCCTGGTGTTTTTATTTAATAAGTGCTTTACCTCATCATTTGTCTTTTCAGCAGCACTGTGATCCATCCCACCGTGCACTTAGAGCAGCTGACTGCTTCATTAGCCACGAATCTGTCTTGGCATGGTCTCCCTTCCCCTTTCATACTGTGGGCCTGTTGAGTTCCAGATCTCCTGGCACTGCCCCTGAACAGCCAGGGTGACCCTCTGTCAAAGTCATTGGCAGTGGGCTTCTCTTTCTAATTCAATCATGCTGACCCTGGGCTGCCCAGAGATGCCCAACACAAAGACCCTGGAAGCATGGGTGTTGATAAATTGTTGGGACTTTCTTGGCTGCTTGCTGCTCTATTAAAACCCACCTTCCTTTTTTCATTTCTTTTGCTGTAGAGTGTTATTCTCATCCAGGTGACCAGAAGAGGGAAGAAATGACTCCAAAAAATTTTAGTCTCCACTCATGAGTAGGTGAGTTAATGTATTAAACTTTCAAGGTAACACAATGCAAGCCCCCTTTTTTCATCTCTTCTTCCCATAGAGAATTTAGAGCCACGAGGAATGTCACAGACCATTGTGGTCCAAGCACGAGCAGTTCTGATTCAGTAAATCTGGAGAGGGGTTAAGTACACGTGTCTTGAAAAAGATTCAGTTGATTCTCAGAGGTCACAAATACTACTCTTGTGAGAGAATGATTGAGGTTCTAAAGCCGCACTGTGGAATACCGTAGCCACTTGTCACATGGGGCAATTTAAACTTAAATGAATTAAAGTTGAATAAAATTGAAAATATAGTTCCTCAGTCATACTAGCCACATTTCAAAGCTCAAGCCACATGTGGTCAGTGGCTGCCATATTCAACAACTTTTCATTATGGAAAGTTCTGTAGGACAGTGTTGCTATAAAACATGAATTCAGTATTGTTTGTTGTTTATTCTAAGTGGAGAAACAGTGCCTTGGGAAGCAGAGCAGGATGAAAAGTCAGACAGAGGTCTTAGGACCTACTGTCCCTGAGTGGGAAAGCATCAGTCAGTGGGTATTTCCCTGATGCCCAGAATATCAGTCCACTCAGGTTAGATTGTAACTTCTAGCCTGGCTGTGTTTTCATCAGGTTTTTAGCAATTAGAACACATGCCATCTTTTTTTTTAAACATCTTTTTTGGAGTAAAATTGCTTTACAGTGTTGTGTTAGTTTCTCCTGTATAACGAAGTGAATCAGCTATATGCATACGTATATCCCCATATGCCCTCCCTCTTGAGTCTCCCTCCCACCCTCCCTATCCCATCCCTCTAAGTGGTCGCAAAGCACCAAGCTGATCTCCCTGTGCCATGCAGCTGCTTCCCACTAGCTATCTATTTTACATTTGATAGTGTATATATGCCAGTGTTACTCTCTCACTTTGTTCCAGTTTACCCTTCCCCCTCCCTGTGCCCTCAAGTCCATTTTCTATATCTGTGTCTTTATTCCTGTTCTGCCCCAGGTTCATCAGAACCTTTTTGTTTTTTGTTTTTTTTTTTAGATTCCATATATATGTGCCAGCATACGGTATTTGTTTTTCTCTTTCTGACTTACTTCACTCTGTATGACAGACTCTAGGTCCATCCAGCTCACTACAGATAACTCAATTTCATTTATTTTTATGGTTGAGTAATATTCCATTGTATAAATGTGCCACATATTCTTTATCCATTCATCTGTTGATGGACACTTAGGTTGCTTCCATGTCCTGACTATTGTAAATAATGCTGCAATGAACATTGTGGTACATGACTCTTTTTGAATTATGGTTTTCTCAGGGTATATGCCCAGTAGTGGAATTGCTAGGTCATATGGTAGTTCTATTTTTAGTTTTTAAGGAACCTCCATACTGTTCTCCATAATGGCTGTATCAATTTTACAGGTAGGTTTCCCCCTCAGCCCAGTCCTGCCTTCCCCACTGCCTTACAGATGTCTCTCCTGAATACATTTGCAATAAACTTTCTGCATGAAACTCTGTCTCAAAGTTTATTTACAAGTACCGAATCTAAGATAGCTATGCTCACACGCAAAATCACATGGCCTAAACAGACTGCACTGGAACAAATAACGGGAGAAGTTTCTTATCTTGGGTCCATCTCTTTAAGAAAGTTCTCCATTTAATCAAATCTACCTGCCTTCTTAAAATCTGGAGGAGTAATTCTCCCTCCATGTCTCATTCTGAATCTATGAGGCTGCACAGATTATTGAATAAATCCACTGCATAATATCCTGCTTTATGTGATTTATGTGTGTGGGTTTACCTCTGGGCTTTCTATCCTGTTCCATTGATCTGTATTTCGGTTTTTGTGCCAGTACCATATTGTCTTGATTACTGCAGCTTTGTAGTATAGTCTGAAGTCAGGGAGCCTGATTCCTCCAGCTCTGTTTTTTTCCCTCAAGATTGTTTCCCTCAAGATTGGCTATTTGGGATCTTTTGTGTCTCCATACAAATTTTAAGATTTTTTTGTTCTAGTTCTGTAAAAAATGCCATTGGTAATTTGATAGGGATTGCATTGAATCTGTAGATTGCTTTGGGTAGTATAGTCATTTTCACAATATTGATTCTTCCAATCCAAGAACATGGTATATCTCTCCATCTGTTTGTGTCATCTTTGATTTCTTTCATCAGTGTCTTATAGTTTTCTGAGTACAGGTATTTTACCTCCTTAGGTAGGTCTATTCCTCGGTATTTTATTCTTTTTGTTGCAGTGGTGAATGGGATTGCTTCCTTAATTTCTATTTCTGATCTTTCATTTTTAGTGGATAGGAATGCAAGAGATTTCTGTGCATTAATTTTGTATCCTGCAACTTTACCAAATTCATTGATGAGCTCTAGTAGTTTTCTGGTAGCGTCTTTAGGATTATCTATGTATAGTATCATGTCACCTGCAAACAGTGACAGTTTTACTTCCTCTTTTCCAATTTGTATTCCTGTTATTTCTTTTTCTTCTCAGAATGCCATGGCTAGTACTTCCAAAACTATGTTGAATAATAGTGGCGTGAGTGGAAGTCCTTGTCTTGTTGCTGATCTTAGAGGAAATGCTTTCAATATTTCATCATTGAGAATGATGTTTGCTGTGGGTTTGTCAGATATGGCATTTATTATGTTGAGGTAGGTTCCCTCTATGCCCACTTTCTGGAGAGGTTTTATCATGAATGGGTGTTGAATTTTGTCAAAAGCTTTTTCTGCCTCTGTTGAAATGATCATATGGTTTTTATTCTTCAATTTGTTAATATGGTGTATCACATTGACTGATTTGCATATATTGAAGAATCCTTGCATCCCTGGGATAATCTCCACTTGATCATGGTATATGATCCTTTTAATGTGCTGTTGGATTCTGTTCACTAGTATTTTGTTGAGGATTTTTGCATCTATATTCATCGGTGATATTGGTCTGTAATTTCCTTTTTTTTGTAGTATCATTGTCTGGTTTTAGTATCAGGATGATGGTGGCCTCATAGAATGAGTTTGGGAGTGTTCCTTCCTCTGCAATTTTTTGGAAGAGTTTGAGAAAGCTGGGTGTTAGCTCTTCTCTAAATGTTTGATAGAATTCACCTGTGAAGCCATCTGGTCCTGGACTTTTGTTTGTTGGAAGATTTTTAATCAGAGTTTCAATTTCATTACTTGTGATTGGTCTGTTCATATTTTCTATTTCTTCTTGGTTCAGTCTCAGAAGGTTGTGCTTTTCTAAGAATTTGTGCATTTGTTCCAGGTTGTCCATTTTATTGGCATATAGTTGCTTGTAGTAATCTCTCATGATCCTTTGTATTTCTGCAGTGTCAGTTGTTACTTCTCCTTTTTCATTTCTAATTCTATTGATTTGAGTCTTCTCCCTTTTTTTCTTGATGAATCTGGCTAAAGGTTTATCGATTCTGTTTATCTTCTCAAAGAACCAGCTTTTAGTTTTATTGATCTTTGCTATCGTTTCCTTCCTTTCTTTTTCATTTATTTCTGATCTGACCTTTATGATTTCTTTCCTTCTACCTTTGGGGGTTTTTCTGTTCTTCTTTCTCTAATTGCTTTAGGTGTAAGGTTAGGTTGTTTATTTGAGTTGTTTCTTGTTTCTTGAGGTAGGATTGTAGTGCTGTAAACTTAGCTCTTGCTTAGAACTGCTTAGAACTTAGAACTGCTCTTGCTGCATCCCATAGGTTTTGGGTTGTCGTGTTTCCATTGTCATTTGTCTCTAGGTAGTTTTTGATTTCTTCTTTGATTTCTTCAGTGATCTCTTGGTTATTTAGTAGTGTATTGTTTAGCCTCCATGTGTTTGTATTTTTTAGAGATGTTTTCCTGTAATTGATATCTAGTCTCATAGCGTTGTGGTCGGAATAGATACTTGATACGATTTCAGTTTTCTTAAATTGATGAAGGCTTGATTTGGACCCAAGTTTGGTCTATCCTGAAGAATGTTCCATGAGCACTTGAGAACAAAGTGTATTCTGTTGTTTTTGGATGGAATGTCCTATAAATATCAAGTAAGTCCATCTTGTTTAATGTGTCATTTAAAGCTCGTGTTTCGTTATTTATTTCATTTTGTTATTGATTCCTTCTAGAGTATTTTTAATTTCAGTAATTGTGTTGTTCATCACTATTTGCTTGCTCTTTAATTCTTCTAGGTCCTTGTTAAATGTTTCTTTTATTTTCTCCATTCTGTTTCTGAGATTTTGGATCATCTTTACTATCATTACTCTGAATTCTTTTTCAGGTAGGTTGCCTATTTCATCTTCATTTATTTGGTCTTGTAGGTTTTTACCTTGCTCCTTCATCTTTAACAGTTTTTTTTTGTCGTTTCTTTTTTTTTTTTGGTGGGTGGTGCTGTATTCCTGTCTTACTGGTTGTTTGGCCTGAGATGTCCAACAGTGGAGTTTGCAGGCAGTTAGATAGAGCTGGGTCTTGTTGCTGAGATGAGGACCTCTGGGAGGCCTCACACTGATTGATACCACAGGAGCTCAGGCCTGACCTCCAGCCTGGGAACCAAGATCCCGCCAGCCGGTCACTGGGGGTTCCTCCCATCCCCTTAGGTGTCCGTGGTCCCCCACTGGTGCCTGGTAGGTGCCCTAGTTGTGAGGAGACACGAATTCCGTGTCCTCCTGGTACTGCTTTGGATAGTTTTAAGGATAACTCTCAGAAGGTAAGGGTGGAGTATGGAGCTGAAAACAGGAATGGTGGGAAGTGTGTGTATCAGTCTCCTGTGCGTCCTCCTTCACCCTAAGCAGCCTGGAAACGATTGTTCCTTTACCTGCTGGGCTTGGAGAGTCTCCTGGAGAGGTGGAGGGTGGCTGCAGCACATACATGGGAGCTCCTTCTACCATGTGACGCCTGTGCTGGCGGCTGCCATTGTGGAGGCTCCTCCCTCTCGCCTCATATCGGTTTTTAAAACAGGTTACCTCTGCAAGGAAGTCTGTGGCTCCTTTCTCAGGAGAGCATCTACAGCGCCCACGGCAGTCTTGGCCCCCGCGTGGATTTCCATAGGGCTTCTTCTCTCCCTTCTCTGTTTTATGATGATGATTATTACAAGCTGAATTTCTCCAAGGCCCCCTGCATGACCTGACATGTGCTGACCCTCCCCAACCTCTTCTGCTCTCTCTCTCCCTGGCTCACTCTCGAATACATGCCATCTCACAGTGACATACTATTTCCAATAAAGCTTACAATTTGCTACTCAGTTTTCTGGTTTACAAAGTAGCTTCATGTCCATTCACTTAAATGAATGGGGGAATGCCACCTCACTATGGTGACAACGGTGTCTCCCCTCCATGGCTCTGGTCTCACTGGACAGCTTCGCCCTGGTGCCAGCTTCCACCAGGTGACCATAGCTGCTGGGATGGGGTAACACTGCCTCTTTCCTTTGCACCTACAGCCCAGAGCTGGTAGTGGTTCACTGCTCTTGCCAACCTCTAGGCTGCCTCACCATTCCCTGCCTGGCTTCTTAGCTCTCCCATGACCAGTGTGACCAGTATCCTGCATTAAATTCTTTCTGTCTGAACTATCTTAGAGTAGTAGTTTCTGTTTTCTTGATTGGGTCCTGAGTGAAACAAATATGATCTGTGTAAACAATGATAATCCATGCAAAATAAGTGTGTGTGCAGTATATGTGTGTGCATGATTATGTGAGTATGGAGAATATCATGAAAGCGTACGTACTAGGTGTTAACATGGACTGTAAGTGTAGGGGTGAGTGCCTGTGAGGGTAGAGGGGATGGAGAGGGGAAGAATGAAATTAAGCTAAAAAGGAGAAAAGACTGCATTAAGAATGCATGATCTGGGACTTCCCTGGTGGCACAGTGGTTAAGAATCCGCCTGCTAATGCAGGGGACATGGGTTCTAGCCCTGGTCCGGGAAGGTCCCACATGCTGCGGAGCAATGAAGCCTGTGCGCAACAACTACTGAGCCTGTGCTCTGCACCCCGCGAGCCACAACTACTGAGCCCACATGCCACAACTACTGAAGCCCACGCACCTAGAGCCTGTGCTCTGCAACAAGAGAAGCCACCGCAATGAGAAGCCCGCACATCGCAACGAAGAGTAGCCCCCGCTCGCCGCAACTAGAGAAAGCTCGCACACAGCAACGAAGACCCAATGCAGCCAAATATAAATAAATGAATAAATAAATTTATATTAAAAAAAGGAATGCATCATCTGGTAACACATATGCATTCATGTAAAGTCATGTGTGCATATGTTTGAAAAAGAGATAATATAACTAGTAGGAGTGATTTACTGACCTGTCCATAGGTCAGTGAGTGGTGGAGCTGGAAGCCCAACCTAGATCTTCTGACTCCAAATTTGGGTTCAGCATACTGGTTGAGAACCCAGATTCTGGAGCCAGACCACCAGTGTCCATGACTGTGGCCCCCTCACTTACCACCTGTGTGCCCTTGGCAAGGTGTCCTCGTTGGCAAAGCAGGGATGATGATAGTGACTACTTCTTAGAGCTATTGAAAGAATTAAATGAGTTAATATTTCCAAAACAGTTAGTTCTGTGTTTGGCACATGGTAGGTCCAACATCAATGTCAAAGGGGTGTTTTTCCTCTATGGCACTTAGTTGTATTAAATGTATCAAGAAAGTGTGAATATTGCTTCCACTGTTTTGAGTTTTGCCTTTGCACGTTTGAGAAACAAGCAGTTGTAAAATCTGATCAAAGGACTCAACCCAACATAAGAAAAGTAATGTGTCTTTGCCAAGGGACTAAAAAAAATGAAAGATATTAGAATAGAAATTTCACTTTGGGGAATCTATCTCAGTGAAATAAAGCTAAGTATGGAAACAGCTTTATGTATAAATGTGTTTATTGCAGCAAAAGATGGAGCCACTTAAATGTCTTACCATGAGGGATTAGTTAAGATAACTGTTAAATATCTTTTTGATGGAACATCATAAACTTGTACAATTGCTTAAGAAAGTAGGTAAAGACATGTTAAGTACTTGTACTATAATGTTATACATGTTAAATTATACACATAATGATTATATTAAAATAAATTTTTGCATGGAAAAAGCCTAGAACGACATGTACTTTGGTAATGAAGGGAAAAGATCATATACAATTTTATGTCAAGCCATCAGAGACTGATTTGAGATGAAACCTTTCCGGTTACTGGCTGTTTGATATCAGTCTCCAGGCCTCCCCTGATGTCTATGTCAGTCTTCACTTTGGGATAAAAATCCCAAAGTGCAGGGGGACGTCTGTCTGTTTAAGGGAAAGCTGTTTCTAGATTTGTGGAGTGACGAGGGGAAGAATGGAGGAGGGAGTGAAAAGAAAATTCTTCATTATCTTGCATCCCTTTCTCTTTCTCCCAAAATAAAGGTTTATCTCTGAGTCAGGCCTAGAGGGCCAATTAAATCGAGTCAGAAATCCCTCCTGGCATCGGCAGTCCAGATGACCCTGATTAAGCCGTGGGTCAGAGCATCCTGGAAAGACTTGGTGGTGCCTACTCTCCAAGCACTTACCGTATTTTGCTTTGCATTGATGTAATATCTTTACTGCAGCTTTTGAGGGCAAGGCAAGGGCAGTTCTTTTTATTTTGTTAAGAACCTTTATTGGGATATGATTTATATACCATACAGCTCACTCGTTTAACATGCACATTTCAGGGGTATTTACTATATCCATAGAGTTGTGCAACCATCACCACTAGTTAATTTCAGAACACTTCTATCACCCCAAAAGAAACCCTATTAGCAGTCATTCCCCATTACCCTTTCTCCAGACCCTTACAACCACTCATCTGCTTTCTGTCTCTAGGGGTTTTCCTATTCTGGAAATTTCAAATAAATGGAAACATACAGTCTGTGGGTTTTTGCATGCTGTAGCATTCATCCCTGTTTTCTTGAAGCTTACTGGTCATTCAACAAGTAATCACATGAATAAATAAATAATGGTAAAGTCTGGAACTTAATATGAAGGAAAAATTAAGATCATGTTTAACTTGGGGGAGGAACGAAGTCTTTTTTTGGTGAGGGAGCAGTTAGGACTCGTCCTGAAGGATTCACAGACACTAGCCAGGGGAAGGATAGAGGGATATAGGATTAGCATGTTAAGACATGCCAGTGGCAGGATTAGAAATGTGCATGGTAATTTTCAGGAAAGGAAAGAAGGCCACTGTGGTTGGGACATCGTGACAAGAGATGTGGATGACGTGTTTTGGCTGCTCAGGTCATATAACATCTGATGGGCTTGTTAAGGGTTTTTAAGTTTTATCTCAAGCACAATAGAAAGTGATTAAACTGTTTTAGGTGGGGAAATGTTAAGATTCAATGTTTGTTGGTTAAAAAAACTTTCTGGAGACTGCAGAGAAGGAAGACCAGATAGGAGAGTTTCTAGGAATCCAGGCCCAGGGGAGAGCTGACGGCCGTCAGACTAGGGCAGCGGCAGTGCAGATCGATGCGCTGGAAATTTATATTGGAAGTAGAACCTGCAGGATTTGGTCATTGGTTGGATTTAAGCACTGAGGGAAAGGAAAAGGCCAAGATGACTCCCACTTTTCTGGCACGAGCCACTGCCTGGATGAAAGAGCCATTTACTGAGATGGAAAAAGCCAGAGGAGGGACTGCTTGAGGGCTCGGGGCTGGGAGGACCAAGACTTCAGTTTTGGACATGATAAGTTTGAGGTGCTTGTGAGACAGAGCATCTCATAACAGATAGCAGATAGGCAGTTGATGGTCCTATCTGAAGCTCAGAAGAGAGGCCTTGGCTGGAGATACATATTTGAGGTCTCTGGCACATAAAGGGCTGTGGGACGTTTGAGATTGCCAAGGGAGAAAATGATGAGTGAGGAGTGAAGAGGGCCCAGGTCCCAGCCCTGATTAACTCCACTCATGTTCACATAAAGAGAGGAGCCAGCAAAGCAGGTAGGGGAGGAAGAGCCAGAAAGGCAGAAGGGAAGCTGGGAAGGTGGGGTGTGGAGTCACAGAAGCCCCGGGAAGACAGTTTTTCGGAAAGGAGGACACGGCTGCTGTGAGGGCTGGGCTGTCAAGGGAAGTAGAGAAGTGGTGTAATCTCTGGGTCAAGGCAAGTTTTTCAGTTCTGTTGTTGGCTTCTTTGTTTTCATTTTAAGATTGGAGAGAATAGAGCCAGTTGGAATGCTGATGGAAAGCAGGTTGAAGATACTTGAAGGAGTGAGAGGCAATTCAGATGCGATCAGTTCCCAACAAGGTGAGAAGGTGAGTGATCTGGAACACAGTGCCACCGCCAGCTGGGATTTTTGCTTTTTTTTTTTTTTTTTTTTTTTTTTTTTTTTTTTTTTTTAAAAAAAATTTTTTTTTTTTTTTTTTTTTTTAAACATTTTTTT
>NW_020174429.1:3773730-4146936 GCF_003031525.2 Neophocaena asiaeorientalis asiaeorientalis
TTTTTTTTTTTTTAACATCTTTATTGGAGTATAATTGCTTTACAATGGTGTGTTAGTTTCTGCTTTATAACAAAGTGAATTTTGAGGCTGGAGCGATTGTAACAGGAGGAAGCCAGGAGATGGTGGGTGGAGATGCAGACAGGTGAGGAGGTCCAGCAGTGATGGGGGAGGCGTTTCCTTCTGGTTGGTTTTCTTATGAAGGGGGAGGTGAGAGTCTCTGGGAGAGAAGAGCTGGGTAAATCTGTCAGGATTATGAGAGGTGTGAAGAAGGGGTAAAACAATCATTGTGGGGGATGGGAGAGCAGACTCACTACAGAAACAGTGTAGAAAAAATCCTCAGTCTTCTGCTTGTCGTTCACTGGTACAAAGACTTCCTATTATAGGCCAAGATGAGTAAGACATGTATCCTGTCCTCAAGTTGCTCACTGGGAACACAGCCACAGACACTGTACATAATTTTTTATTATTATTATTATTTGGCTATGCCATGTAACATGTGAGATCTTAGTTCCCCCACTAGGGGCGGAACCCATGCCCCCTGCATCGGGAGCATGGAGTCTTAACCACTGTACCGCCAGGGAAGTCCTACATACTTTAAATGTGATTAATGCCAAAACAGAAGAATGCAGAGTGGACTGTGGAAGAAAGGAGAGACATCTAGAGGCTGGACAGGCTGGGCACAGGGAGGCACTGACGATGGTTATGGGACATTTCCTGGAGGAGCAGGTCTGAGTGAGCTGAGAATAGACAGAAGCCTGGGAAGGTGAGAGAGGACGGCTTGAGAAACCCCAGAGGGTTCAGCAAGGGCGAGGTCTAACGTGAAGGTGCGCAGGGTGGTGGTAAGAGATGGGTCGGGGGGCTTGGACAGAGACCGGGTCATGGAGGCGGAGGACATATTAAGGAGCCTGGATTGCATTCTGTATGTGCAGGTGAGCCGTGCAGGGCTCTAGGGAGGGCAGCAGCTGGATTTGCCTTCTCCCTACATCACTGGCTATTTGTGGCAAGAGATTTGAGGGAGTAGGGGTGTGACCACAAGGGGAGATCTGTCAGCAACCTGTGGGAACAGTCCAATGAGAGGTGGGCCAGATGACCTCTACCCTCCCTCTTCCATTCCATTGTTCCCTTGAGATGAAACGGAAGCAAGCGGGAACTTCCTGTCGGTCAGACCTGACTCATTTCCTAGTGCTGGGGTTGGAGAGAAGGGGTACCTGCCCCTTTCAGTTTCGCAGTGGAAGGTAGAGCCTTGCCTCCCAAGTATCCCCCTAACATAGAAAAGTCCACCCAAATAGGAAGTTTTTGTTGTTGTTACGGTGGAGCAGACAGAATAATGGCAGATGCCCCTACGTTATTCATTCTAGAACTCTTCTTTTTACTCAACCAAGTGCGTGCTTTGGAGATCTCTTCATATTAGTAGGTGTCGATTTTCCTCCTTCTTTTTGGCTGCTGCTTGGTTAAATTCTTAATCAGTGTACCTCAAAACATGATTTGTCTGGATCATCTGGAGCTACCCAGGCATGCTTAACTACGACTCTGACTCATTTATTTCCTAGATTTAGCCCAGGGTTAGGCAAATTCTAGTGTAAACAGTCTGGCTACAGAGTGAATTGTAGTTCACCAGACTACATTTTTCTGAGTTTGTCTTCCAGATGTACATAGACAAATTTGAGCCCGGGCTCAACAATCCTGGGGCTTCATAGGATCGTATCAAAAGTGCATTTCATTTTAGACATAGAATAGAAATATCACCATATTCTAAATAATTGTTTTAAAAGGTTAAACACCAACAGATAAGGGGAAAAGGAACCATTATCTATTTTGCACTTGTTACATACCGGTAACTACTTAAGGAACTTTTCCATTCGTTATTTTGCTTCATTGAGAGAATCTGTTTTCAGAGTAGGAGAGTCTTCTCTGGCTTAACCCATGTTGCCCCCATTGGGTGGGTGGCATTGACTACAATGAATGTGTCACTTTGGCCACTTCCTCCAGGCTTTAGGAGTAATGAAGAACTTTCCAGTCAAGCAGGTGTGTCTGGAGGGCCAGGTAGTAGTTTGGAGATGTTCAGTCACCACAGTTAAAGAAGAGGAGTTGGGAATCCAGGTGTTTAAATAAAATATGCTGAGTAATACATAGTGACCAGAGGTGACAGGAAACTAGGAGTGCAGATGGGAAAGGTAGGCAGCAGGTCAGACCAGTGAGCTGGGCCCAGTGTACATATGTCTTGGGGAGGCGAAATCAGTTAGGGCCCCGTCTTCAGAAAATGAAGCAAGGGCCCCAATCCAGTTCCCTGGCTTGAAGGTTCCAACACAGCGAGGTTGTAACAAGTTGGAGCAGGTTTGCAAGTGAATCACTGATCTTTCTTCCCACTCATGGATTAAGGATAGGCTTGCCATTTCTGTCTGGTTTGTGTTTTCTGGGGTTTATGGCAAAATTGGGTTCCTTAGTTTCCTGGTCTCCCTTTCTTTAGCACATCCACCCCAAATACTCCATAGCTGACTTGTGAGAGCCACAACTTCCACATCTTCCAAAGCTTCCGTAGTTCAGGTTCACCATGCTGTTCCTTTAGAGAAGTTACCCAAGAGGAGTGGGAGGGGGATGGGCTGAGTTGATACTGAATTCCTGGGAGAAACTCATCTGCTTTCCTGGGAGCTATCTTTTTTTTTTTTTTGCGGTACGTGGGCCTCTCACTGCTGTGGCCTCTCCCGTTGCGGAGCACAGGCTCTGGACGCGCAGGCTCAGCGGCCATGGCTCACGGGCCCAGCCGCTCCGCGGCATGTGGGATCTTCCCAGACCAGGGCACGAACCTGCGTCCCCTGCATCGGCAGGTGGATTCTCAACCACTGCGCCACCAGGGAAGCCCGGGAGCTACGCTTTTAATTCAGGCTTGTCCTCAAAACCAAGGCTGACCCAGGCAAAATCCTGGCAGAGGAACTCTCCGGTGGGTCCCCCACGTTCTTCAAGCAACGTTGTTACCTTGAAAACATCCTGGTCTTCACCTACAACCCCCAATGGAGCAAAACAGCAGCTGAAAAACTTTCTCTGGAGCACTGATCACCTCTCTATGAGATATCTATTTGTTTGCTTGTTTGTTTTCCCAGAGAGCTCTTGAGTCAGAAATAGTGTGTCTTATTCCTTAAGACCTTGGATTCTGGAGTCAGACACATCTGCATTGAATCTGATTGATCTTGGACAAGTTATTTAACTTCTCTAAGCATAAATTTGCTCATCTGTATAGTGAGAAAGGCATATGTACACTTACTGTACAGGAAAAGCTCAGGTTTAATGCCCACCATTTATTCCAGGAGTAGCTTCTACTTTGAATCTCTACTCTCTTATCCACTCTGTTGAGCCATGTTGTAAACCCTAGAAGGATTCTGACTGTTCTTTTGATCTTTCCTCCTTAACTCTAGAGTACTCTTCTGTCTTAAGCAGAGACTAGTTTCTTTACTTTCCTCTTGTCCCCACCTTGAGTTTTCAAAGCCAAAGCCACCACCCAAAGTAGGCAACTACAACCCAAAATAAGGGAGAAAGCAAAAATTTCCCAGACACTGGAAGACCGCCAGCTTCCAATTCAGTGGAACACTTTGCTATGTCCCAGGGTGGCAACATTTTCCCCGTGGGGGCTATTGCTACTAAGCCAGCATCGATCAGAGCTATGGGAGAATTCAGAGAGATGCCACTGCCAAGTTCTCCAAGTTTTGATTTCTAATCCTAGGTCTGCTTAGGTTTAGAGAAAAATGAGAGAAAGATCACCACTTATGGACTGCTAGCCATATGCTTTAGGACAGTACCTCATTCTTGCAAGGAATTGTCTCCAAGATGCTGTTCTAACTGTATTTTCAAAGGGCTAATCTTCTGTTTGATAAGATTGGTTGCTTCTGGAGATGAGATGTATGATAAGACCAGTACATTCTTATGTCTACTATAAATTAGTTCCTTGGTCAGAAGCAGTGTTGAAGGATATATGGATGCTGAATAGGCATTCAGTGAGTTCAAGGATGATGGTGTTGGCAGAAGCATGGTGAGAGGCACAGGATATATAAATCCAGAATAAGTGTCTATTCCAGGGAGAATTCCCCTTCTTGATGGCAGAGGGTCAATGTGCTAAAATGGCCACTAGGTGGCAGTCTTGACCACTGGAGACATGGTACCATATTGGGGTCACAGGGTTGGGGGACAGCTGCTGGCAAATTGGGCACTCAGGAACTGAACCACTAAAGAGAATTTATACTGGTATTTCTGTAACTGCTAAAAAAAAAGTTTGATAAAAATCTCATTATCACCCTGTACTGCTTTTTGGATTTATTCACCCTGACAGGGCATACTTTTAGTTGAGAATCGTTGCATTTTTTATTATTCTCTATCTTCACTAGCCAGAATATTTTGGTGAAACTGTAGTTTCAGAACAAGTTTATTTTTTAATAGAAAATAGTATATTAGTAAAAACATTTATTTATTTATTTATGGAAGATTTTCCCCACTGTCTCCTCCCTCCCCTACCCCACCCCCCTGATTTTTTAATGCTGCCAAAGGAGAGTATCTGTCTTCCTACGGTGTTTACTTTTGTTGGTTTTAGCTACTATTTAAGGCCTAATCTATGGAGTTTTTTTAAACAGAACTGGTGACCATGTGTCCTGATTTTCAGTCCTTTGGGTTATAATTGGTAATCTAGGAGTTATCGTAAAGATATTTCAATGATTTGGGACAATGAGGAACACTGTCCTGAAAAATCCAGTATATATGATCACTGTGAGTATGAATCTAGTTGTGTGACTTTGGATAAGTCATTTTTCTCCCCAGGCCTCAGGTGCCTTAACTGTGATTTATGGACGTTGGTCTATGCCAGTGGTTTCCAGTTCTAATAGATGGAACAACTCCTTTAAGTGTTGTTACTATTTTGAAGTTTTCCTTGATATGGTTGAGCTTCAATGTTATATTTGTTGTCCTGAAATAAAATTCCTATATAACGTAAGGCACCAATATATATAATCTTAAAACCTCTATATAAAATCCTAAGTGTGATGTAAAGGAGAAATAAAAAAGAAGTAATCATAGAATGATGCGTTTTCAATATGTAAATGACTGGTCATTGGCTATAACAAAAAAGAAATAAAGTAATCAGATGTTTGCACCTATTTGGAGAATTACTGTGAATATAGCAGCTACAAATGCAGACGGATTAGGTATGTGAAAATGTGACTCAAAAACGCTGTGAGAGTGTTGCTATTGATAATGTTATTTTGCAAAATGTCGACCACTGCATGATAAAGTTCTGAACTAATGTCCAAGTACAATCTTCCTTTGATTTACATGGTCATTGCATTCCGACAACCAAGCATAAGTACTTTGTTTTTGTGTATATTAGAGTCTAGCTTCAGATAATTGTAAACAAGTTTTAACTACATGACGTGAGTCTTAATTTTTTATCCAATCTGACAATCTGTCATTTCATTAGAGTTTTTAGATCATTTACATTGAATGTCACTATTGGTATGGTTGGGCTTAAACCTACCATTTTGCTATTTATGGTATGTTTTTCCCATTTGTTATTTGTTCCCTCTTTCCTTTGTCTTTATTTGAGCTAACTGAGCATAATTTATGGTTCCATTTTGCCTCCTGTATTGTCTTGTTAGCTGTACCTCTTTTTTTGTTGTTTTTTTAATGGCAGTGTTTGGGTTTATGGCTTACATGAACCCTGTGAATGGCTTCAGGGAATATTGTACAATGGCACATGTGACACAACAACCTTATTACAGCATATTTTCATTTCTCCCTCTTGACCATACATTGTGTGTGTGTGTGTCTGTATACATATAAATACATATATGTTTATATATATAACACAAATTTATTTTGCTTAGCTTCTTAGGTATGTGGGTTTATTTTCTTCATCAAATTTTGAAAAATTTCAGCCATAATTTCTTCAAATATTTCCCTCTCCTTTAAGGACTTCAATTGTATATATATTAGGCTGCTTACTGGTGCTCTGGTCATTTTCTTTTCAATCTTTGTTCTCCAGATGTTTTATTTTGGACAGTTTCCATTGCTGTGTCTTCAGGTTCACTAATCTTTTCTTCTTTAGTGTCTAAAATAGCATTCATTTCTTCCAGGGTATTTTTTCATCACAGTCGTTATATTTTTCATCTGTAAAATTTCAAGTTGGGTCTTTTTTAAAAAAATCTTCTCTGTCTCTGCATACCATGCTTAATCTTTCCTCTGTATTCTTGAGCATATAGAATATAGTCACATGTTTCAACATTTTTGTTTACTAATTCTATAGTTCTGTGTAATTTATGAACCAGTTTCCATTGATAGATATTATGCCATATTATGGCCCATATTTACCCATGTCTTTGCATGCTTAGTAACTTTTTATTTGATGTCATATATTCAGAATTTTACCTTTACAGGGTAGTGGAAGTTTTTGTATTATTATAAGAATATTTAAACTTTGCTCTAGGATGCAAATGAGTTACTTGGAAACGGTTTCTTCCTTTTGAGGCTTTGCTTTTAACTTTTGTTAGGCAGGGCTAGAAAAGCTTTTCGTCTAGGGCTGATTTTAGCCCAACACTGAAACAGTACAAGTTCTTAGTACTATGTACTGTACTGAAATGTCCAGTGCATTACAAAGACTTTCACTCTGGCTGGTGGGAATCAGTGCTATTTCTGGACTTGTGTGAGCTTCGAGAATTGTTCCTTCTGCTTCTTTGGATAGTTCTTTCCCCAGCAGTAGGTAATTTCCTCATATACATGAGGAAAATTATACATGAGTACTACATACTCAACTGAAGTCTTCACAGGAACCCTCTGCCAATCTCTTGAGTTCTCTCTCTGTGTACCTTTATCTTATCTGGTACTTTTCCATGTGAAGTCTAGTCTCTCAGACTACCAGTTCTGTCTCCTCAACTGAAGGAGATCACCAGACTCCAACAGGGTTTTCTTCCTTTTTACACAGCAGTCTAGAAATTACCTCCAGGTAATAATCTGGGGCAATCACAGGGTTTATGTTGTTTGTTTCCTCTCTCTCCTGGATCACTGTCCTTTGTTGCCTGGTGCCCAATGTGTAAAAGCTATTGTCTTTATTCTTTTTAAAAAATTGTTTCAGGTGGGTAGGTTAAATCCAGCCCCTTTCACTTCATCTTGGTTGGAAGCAGAAGTCTCTTGTGCTTTCTGGGTTTTGTATCAACTCTTTGGAAAATCTGGGCAACTTTGTTGTCTTTTTCCATTGTCCACGTAAATTATATATTTATAATGTATAAAATATCTATTCCTTGAAAATATGGTAAACACCTTTAAAACCATCCAGGCATGGGTCTTTTAATTTTTGTTGTTTTATTTCCTCTTTTTTGCTTTTTGTATTATGGGAGAGAAATAATTTTATCATTCTATTTTTAAATTATTTTCCTTTTCAGATATTCTATTTCTTATTGTGCTGATTTGTGCATTTTACATTTTTCTAGTAATTCTGTCTTTCCATCTAGGTTTTCAAAAAGATGGGCATGTAGTTATTCATATATGCTTTTATGGCCTTTATTACTTCTGTATCTGCAGTGTATCCCCTGTATCCCCATATTCCCTACAGATTGTTCATTTGTATCTTTTATTAGTCCTTCCAGAAAATTATCTGTGTTATTAGACTTTTCACAGGAAAAAAAATCTTTTTTAATCAGTATTATTATTTTTTGGTGTTCTTTCAATTTTTCCCCGTTTTTCTTTCAATCTTGTCTTAGATTGATTTCATTACTCTTTATCAAATATAGCTTTCATTGTTTTTCATTTCTAGTATTTCACAACTCCTTTACAGTATCCATTTTATCTAATGGCTGATCTAAAAATAATTATTTTAGTTTCCATACATATGAAATAATCCAGCTATATTTTTATCAGTTGTCTGTAATTTTTTACAAAAGTCTGAGAACATAGTCTGTCTTATAGTGATGATTTGGAATTAATTTATATTTCCTTTGTCACTTAATACATGTTTTTAAAAAATATTTCATACCTACTCTAGAAGGATCATATACTGTATTTTTGTGAGGTGACTGTTCCAATATCTATTCATGTTTCGTTTTTGTCTGCCCAATCTATAATTTTTGGATATGAATGTGTAAAAATCTTCAACTATAATGTACTATAGACTTAGCCACTTTCTTCTGTAATTCTATCCATTGTTGCATTGATATGTTATATAATTATAATAGAAAAAGAAGAAAAGAGACATATATCTGTTTATGATTGCATACCTTCTTATAATACTTTTCCTTTTACCATTTGAAAACTTACTTTGAGTTATTTTAGAATTTTTACTTCAAATACTGCCACTCAGTTTTTTTAGGTTATTGTTTGTTTCATATTTGTCTTGTGTATCTTTTAAAAAATCTTTTCCTTTTCAACTTCTCTCTGCCACCTCCCCCTCTTTGTCTTCCATAGACAACAGCGATGCATCTTTTCGAAAGATAAAATCTGATAACCTTATTTTAGTTACTGAGTTTAATTATTCTACTTATTATAGTTATTAACGTATTAAAACTTATTTCTGACATTTATGAACATGAGAGTGCATTTTCTATTTTCTGTGCTTACTTATTTTTCTTTTCCTGTGCTGACTTTTCTATTTTGCTGTCACCTATTTGAAAGAACAAGAATTTCTGTTAGTTTTTTCTCTTTTCTACTGGTGAGAAGCATACATTCTATTTTTATTTTTTCTGCTACTCTTTCCTACTCACTAAGAGCCATTCATACACTCATTTTCCCCTATCAGTGTCTTAGGCTTATCACTAACAATGTCTTCACCTCAGACAGAATAAGAACCTTCCTAGACTTTCAGCTCTTTTGGTGTCTTCTCCTACTCTAGATCTCTTGTAGGTATTATTTAAGATTTTATTTCCAGGTAATCAATATATATTTTTGTATTTATTTATTTAGATACTTCTTTTAATATACTTATTTATATATCCCATTGCTTCCCTTTGGGTTAATTTTTATTTTTGCTTGAATACTTTTAAGTCCTGTTTTTGACTGAAAATATCTTTATTCCCCTACAGGTAAAGTGAAAATATAAGTTATTCTTTATTTTCCACTGAAAGTAATCTGTTGAGAAGATAGATGCTTATCTGATTCTTGTTTTGCTTTTTCCCCTTCTGTAAACTTTTAGACTTTTCTGGTTTTGGTGTAAATTCTGATATACCTAGGTGTGGGTTTGTATATTTATTTATTTATATTTATTAAAAACATTATTGTATATCTTTGCTAGGAATTCTGTGATCCCTTTCAATCTGTATTATAATTATTTTTAATTACTAGGGAATTTCTCAGTTATTAGCTCTTCAATTATTTCCTCTCCTACAGCCTCTTTTTCCTGTCCTTTTGGGATTTTTATTAAGTTGCTATTGGCACCACTTCTGACCTTGTAACTCTTAACACTGTTTGTATACCTTTCACCTCTTTATTTGTTCCATTTTGTTTGTTTCTTTGTCTCTTGGCTTATAAATTTAATCTTTGGCTTTTGTAAGTCTGTCTTTCATTACGTACATCGAGTTGTTTACTTTGACAAATACATTTCATGGCCACTGTATGAGTTTTCTATTATTATTATAGCAACTTACCACAATTTAGTGACACAAGTTTATTATCTTGCAATTATCTAGGTTAGAAGTCTGACTCAGGTCTCAATGGGTTAGAACCAAGGTGTGGGCAGAGCTGTGTTCCTTACTGGAGTCTCTGGGGGAGACTCTGTCCCCAGGTTCATATAGGCTTCCTGGCAGAATTCAGGTTCATGTGGTTGTTGGACTGAGGTTTCTGTTACCTTGCTAGTTGTCATCTGGGTAGAGTTCTCAGGTTCTAGCAGCTGCTCACATGCCTTGTCTCATGAGTACATTTGTCTATAAAGCTAGCAATATATATTGAGTCCTTGTCATGCCTCATCTCTCTCTCTCACAGACTTTTTAACGGCTGATTTTTAAGAGCTAATGTGATTAGATTGGACCCACTTATATAATCCAGGATTACCTCGCAATCTCAAAATCTGTAATCTTAATCATATCTACAAAGTCCCTTCTGCCAGGTAACATAACATAGTCAGTGATCATAGTGACAGAAACCAGACAGAAAAGCAGTTGAATCTGGACCTGGGAGCCTAGCCTGAGGGTGCTGCTGAGGTTTTAGGGAGTTCTTCACCTTACTTTATACGTTGCTTGGCCTTTTTCAAGGCCCTATTCCTCTAGTAGCTTTCGGAGGCTGGTTGGCTGATTGTGAGTGCCCTGAGGTCTGTGCCCAGAGCCAGTTCCTCCAGTATTACTGCTCCTTCATCTGAGATATAATAACACCACTAGCATCAATACCTTGCTTTTACATTCAGAGCTCTTCGTACATGTAAGGAGCTCCCAGTTAGCACAGTACTGAATCTTTGTTGTTAATAATAGTACACACATTGCATTGCATTTCAAATTAAGTTACATGCTGTTCCTCATAAGGCAGGCCAGCAATTTTCCCTGGATTTTCTTTCTCACATAATTATTCATTCAGTCAGTAAATCTTGTCACTTCCTTCCCATCATCCCATCCCATTCCATTTAATTCCATCCCATCTTACAAACATTTATTGGGTACCTCTTAAATGCCAGGCCCTGTACGGGCTGCTGAGGCTACAAGAGAAAACTCCTGTGTCTAGTGTTTTTTGGTATCTTTGTATTGAGACATCATAAAGTTGCTGAGAGCAGGGACAAAGGACTGGTTTCAAGGGTAGCAGGAGGGACATCTGGGGCATTCCTCCATTCTCAGCTCGTTAAACTCATCAGCCAGGCCCAAACCTTCCTTGCTTGGTCTTTTGTGGGCCTGATTGTCTGCTCCTCTCTGCTTCCACTGCCCTGTACTCCATTTACCCTACAGGTGCCAGACTAACATTTCCAAGACAACATTTATGTCACAGCTCCCTGCTGTCTTCTTTGCTGATGTCCTGCTGCTTAAAAAAAGCCATTTCAAACATTTCTGCCCAAGTGCTTCTCTCTGAAGAAAAGAATAAATGCAAAATTCCATGGCCTGAGGATAGAGCTCAAATAGACGAATTTTGCAATATTGCAAAACAAATAGACATTTAAAAAATGAATCCTTGTGTCTTGCCTTTAAAAGACATAAGGCTTTTGCATTTCATAATGTACTTTTGAATGTTTTAATGTAATCATCCTAAAATAATTTTTGGTGAAAATTTTCAATCTCTGCACATACGCCACCATGACTAAAAAATTTGACCCATTAGAAATAAGCATCTAGTTTACTTTGTGGCTTCTCATATCCTCTGGCCCCTCAGTATGTATTCCCAGGGGCCTGGGAACTCTGAGAAGCTGAACTTAAAGAATTAAAACCAAAATTCTTAGCCTAGCTGTCAGGGCCTCCAGAAGGCTGCCCTCCTGGCTATTCAACTGTCTTCTCCAAACCCATCTGCTTCTCAGAAATGCCCAGTCATGGTGGTCAAGTCACACGCCCTGTGAGGGCAGTTCCTTGACCTTCAAGGGTGTGGTTTGCTACCCCCAAAGGCCCATCAGTTTGGGCAAGTAAAGCTGTTTCCCCACAGTTTAATCCCATTATAGAATAGGTTAGGGCACCAGTGCTTCTTCTTCCTTTCTTTTTTCCCCTCCCCTTCCCTTCCCTTCCCATTTTGTCCTTCCTTTCCCAGCTTCCTCATTTTTGCTCTGTCTTCTCTTCCTTTCTCTCTCCCTCTTCCTTCCCCTCCTCCTCTTTACAAAAAACTAGGTATAAATATTTATTTCTTGATCAATTATGAAATTATTCGTACTCTTTCTTCCTATCCTCTATTTGTATACAAGTGTAGGGGGACCATGTCTCCCAGGTTCCCAGGTACACCTGTTATCCTTGCATTATTATTACTGCTATTCCTTTCACTCTATGTCTGGGTTTGGAAGATGCATTATATCACAACCCTACTGTCATGTGAATCTGTTGTTCCTACTAAATATGTTGGTGGAGTTGGGAATGTAGATGAATTTGGGTGGGTGTGCAGGAACTTTATGGGTAATGACCTTCTACCCCCTCCAAGCACCCAGGACTACATCCCACAGGGTTACAAAGACTGTATGAATCAGTTCAAAATGATCCTTTTTCCATATGGCCTACTGCTGAGGTTTTAAAATTGTGAATATAGATACATGCAATCCCAATGTTAATAGTTTAAAATATAGTAACATTGTGGATCTACTATTGTGGATGAACTAATAAAACCTTTCCTGTGTGACAAATTGTGCATAGTCCTTATGTTTTTCAGTTCTTGATGGTAGGAAGGGGGTTTTGCTAGCCTGAACAATAATCTAACAAACCACCACATTTTATAATAATTTATAATTTTTAAAACAGTTTTTCCTCCCACTATCTCACTCTCACCACTTATTGCTACTCATTCTGTGTATGAAGAAACTGAGGCTTAAAGAGTTTTGCTGAATTGCCTCTGGTCTCGTGGTAGGCTAGAAGCAAATAGGGCTGCTGACATTGTGCTTCTTTTCAACAAGGCTAGGCTATGCTGAGCTAAAAGATAAACTCCCCAGTTTTAGTAGCTTGAGAAGGTAAAGACTTCTCACATAAAATCTGCTGTAAAGTGGCAGCCTCCTTCCATCCTGTACCGATGTCACTTGGAACGTCAGAATTCCAAGGTCACTGAAACAGGAGGATAGAGCCATGGAGGAGGCCCCTAGCTCTTAACGCCTCAACGCCTCAAGCTGGAAGGATGCCAGTTACTGCTACCCTTAGCTATTGGCCAGGACAAGTCCCATGGCCCTGACCCAGGTATAAAGACTGGGAATCATAGAGGAGCCCGTGGTGGATACTGTGACCCCCAACTGTTTCTGTCTCATCCACCTGCATATCAATCATCTGGGAAATCTTTAATAAATACACATATCAAGAAAAAATCATATTTTCTGAAACTTACTTTAACACACTGTAAAGAAAAAAGTGGGGAGGACTGAGAGATAACAGAAAATTGGCAAAATGTTGTTAAATGTTGAAGGTGAGGGATGAATACCTGAGAATTCATGGTATTATTCTACTTTGGGGTATCTTTGAAATTTTTCTTTTCAAAATTTTTTTAAAAAAATAAAAGAAGAGGGACTTCTCTGGTGGCACAGTGGTTAAGAATCCGCCTGCCAATGCAGGGGACATGGGTTTGAGCCCTGGTCCAGGAAGATCCCACATGCCACGGAGCAACTAAGCCCGTGCACCACAACTACTGAGTCTGCACTCTAGAGCCCACAAGCTACAACTACTGAAGCCCACACACCTAGAGACCGTGCTCCACAACAAGAGAAGCCACTGCAGTGAGAAGCCTGTGTACCGCAACAAAGAGTAACCCCTGCTCACCCCAATTAGAGAAAGCCTGTGTGCAGCAACGAAGACACAACGCAGCCAAAAATTAATTAATTAATTAATTTAAAAAGTAAGTAAATAAAAGAAGAAGCACTGATCCAGTGAGCCCTTATTCTGTATATCTGAGGTGAGACTTGACATGAATATTTAGCAAAATTTTTCCAGGTTCTTCTGATGGTTAAGATATAAATATATCCTCTCATGTGTATATATATGTGTATATATACACATATATATACACACATATATATGTATTTATAGCTATTGGACTTATAGTTCATGAATAATTGATTTTCATTATTTTCTGATTCCATGTTGAGTATCCCTTAACCTTTTGGGTCTTTTAAAAACTGATAATCCTGATATTGTCAGAAAGTAAATGTTCCTTTCCTGTGAAGAAATGAAGAAAAGTAAATAAAACTCTGCCTGAGGTCAGAATATTGGGTCCCCTCCATCTCTGTGCTGTGGAAATCAGATGGTGTGGTTGATTTAAAAGGGCCGCAGATCCTTTGCAGTTTCTGATACCGAGAATGGGCTCGATTTCCCTACCCTTGGATTTGGATGGGCCTTGTGGCTGCTTTGACCAATAGAATGTAGCAGGAGGGATGCTGTGAGAGTTCTAAGCTTAGGCACAGGCTTTTGTTCTCATCCCCTAGTAATCAGCTGCCCTGTGAAGAAGCCCGCACTAGCTTGCTGGAGGCCTGTAACTCAGCCCACAGCACACCAACCACAGGACATGTGAGTGAGATCACATAGACCCCACAGCTGCAGTTAAGCCTCCAGACACCTGCAGGTACGTGAGTGACCCTAAGTGAGATCAACACAAGAGCCATCCTGCCGAGCCCAGCTCAAATTGTTTACACAGGGAATCACGGGCAAGTAAAATGGCTGTTATTTTAAGCCACTAAGTTTTGGAATGGTTTGTTATGCAGCAAAAGACAACAGATCAGATAAGACCGTGTTCTACCCACAGGCCCTCAAGGCAATGGTTAAGATTTTAAAATGTGTTTTCTATTTTTGGGAAGCATTTTTCTGTTCTTTTTCCCCCCAAATTCTTGTAAATCTCTAGGCTGCACATCTTAAGAGATGATAAGAACTGAGTCTCAGAAGTCTCCGAGCTAAAAAAAAAAAAAAAAAAAATCAAACTGTATTTTCCTCCAAGGGGAACTGGTGTCCTTTATTCACTCAGCTTTCCTTTTATCTGCTTTTATGACATCTGAATTGCACCAGGATGTGATTTAATTTTGCGCTTGGAACAGAGTTTAAATTGGCATTGGGGGAGTTTTCCTGAGAGATAAACTTTCAAGGAAACACATACTGTAATTCAAGGGGAAGTGTGAGTTTCAAACCAGTGTAATTTCAGAAGCAACAGAGTTTAGGCCCTGAAGCATTAATTTATTCCCCAGATGCTGTGGATGATATTTACCTCTTCTGGGATTAACCCAAGAGCTCCATGTGTCAGGGATAATATTAGACGTTAGCTACAGAGGTGATGGCAGTAAGATTGAGTAAAAAAAACTATTTGACTTGTGCTAGTTTCTTACTATCACAGTTGGGAGAGGTATAATGTTCTGCAAGATTACACAGAGGACCTAGCTGTTCGCGAAGCAAACCTTCCCTTTCCTCGTATCAATCCTCAGTGGATTAGACAGAGAGAACCACTGTTTCCCAACCACTCTGTTCTGAGTCTCTTTGCATTAAGAGAAGTTTGAGTGAGAAAATTGCATTCCAGATAAAGCTCTGTATATGTCCTGAAGCAGAGTAAGGCTGTCGTGAATTCCTGAACTATACCAGTGAGTTTGAGCATCTTTGGGAATGATTTGCTATACTGCTGTTTTTAAAGTTAAAGTGCCTTTGCTACAGATTGAATCTTGGCTATGAGAGTCAGTCTAAAAAGAATCATGAATTAAAATGTATCACTTTGGGGAATGCCTTTCATCTTCAGAATGCTCACTGTATCCATCAGAGTTTACAATCCAGAATCTTTGACCTTTGGTAATCATTTTCAAAATATATCCGAGCCAAGAATAACTGTTTTTTTTCCTGTCCCCAAGAGGCTACATTAGATTTATTTTTAAGTGATGTAGTTCACATCTTTTCTACTAAAAAAAGTCATGAATGGGAAGAAAGAAATTTACCAGGAGAGAAGGCTGAGCAGTGTATGGGGGGTTGAACGGTTAAGACAGGCGATTTATTCAAGCCTGGAAGCTTACTGACAAAGAGAATGCTTGAAGCAGCAGAGAAATGCAACAAGAGGATTTTGACAGGCTGCTTCTTTGTCCAGGGCCCTGAACCCAGGGCTGTGATGATGCCACAAATAATGAGACATAGCTTGTCCATCCTCAGGAACTTACAGCCTATGTAGGCATGGAAAATATAATGCATCTTAAAAGATAAGAGCAATGCAACAGGGGAATAAAAACAGAGCAGACTGACACATCACAGTAGTGCGTGATAAACAGGAAATGAGTATATAGTGCGTGCTACAAGAACTCAGACGGAGCAGAGATTGTTGAAGGCTGGGCCTGAGGGAAGATCATACATGCTATGCAGCTGGGACATTTCTTGGATCCTGAAAAATGGACAGGATTTGGAAAAGCTGAAAGGGATGGGGGAGGTAATTCTGTTTGGAACAGGATAGAGAAATTGGTACATGGGATGACAAAGGAAAGAGACAAGACAGCATATGACATGAAGCCCATTTTGTAGACTGTGAGTAGAAGAGTTTAATTAGAATTGAGTGAAGGTTGGGACTTCCCTGGCGGTCCAGTGGTTAAGACTTCACCTTCCAATGCAGGGGGTGCGGGTTCGATCTCTGGTCGGGGAGCTAAGATCCCACATGCCTCATGGCCAAAAAAACCAAGACATAAAACAGAAGCAGTATTGTAACAAATTCAATAAAGACTTTAAAAATATGGTCCACATCAAAAAAAAATCTTTAAAAAAAAAAGAATAGAATAAAGGTGTATGTTGCTGGATTGCTGGATTGCTGGGTAATGAACTGTATTTGAACCTGACTGTGGAGGCTCTTAGTGGTTAAGGAGTTTGATCTATAGTCTCTTGGTAATTGGGATCTTATATAAATCTTTGGATGTCTTCAAACATTTGTTAAGTTGCCCCAAAGACTAAGGACTATTTGGGGTCATGATGAACGGATGGATTCTTTCTGAAGAGGTTATAAACTGAAATAAGATACACCACTCTTCCCATCTTTGGATTAAAAAAAGTGATCAGACCCCCCCAGCCAATCTATTCATTAGGATCTGGTTGAGAACCTCTCTATACCAAAATATAAACTTGGTTCTATAATCTAAAGTCAGGTTTCTCTTACATAAAACTGGGCAAAAAGAAATTGAACACTAATCTTCACCATGCTTCTCCACCTAAACACACTTGTATGTGTACAAGCACACAGGTGTGCACTCAAAGGTGATATTCAAAATATTTAGCATTCAGTAATAGAATACATGTATGTTACATATAATACATGTATAAAGCTTATGTGTTATAGCACTGCTTATTGAGTGATTTACAGTGAGGTGCAAACTGTTCATCCAGTCATTCGAATAATTTCCAAATAATTTGTTGATAATCAGGGATGGTGATTGTAATATTTGTTTGACGTGACTGTCATCCAAAAAATAATGACCTGGTCTGAACCTTGGTTCGATGAAGAAAACTGCATCAAACCGCATCAGACTGTTTCAAACGACTTCATTGAATTGTGAGGCTGTAGGTCCTTGGTGACCAGATGCTTTGTGGTGACCAGAGGAGACAGGATGCCCAGCCTGTGCTTTGTGGCACACACTCAGGTGCCAGTGCTTTTCATGGAGCCTGAGCCTGGAGGTCCTACTGTGCCTCCGTCTTCCCCCGCCACCCTCCAAAGGTGGCCCTCGGAGCAGGAAGCAGAGATGTGTACATCCCTTGTTTCCTCACGTGTGCCAGCCACTATGAGCCTCATTACCATGAGGGTTGTGTTTAATGATGTTGCACAAAAAGTGACCGCAGCCGGGCTTTCATTTTCTGAGCAATGAGGGCTCCCACTTCTGCCTTGATTTCAGTAGGAAGGATCTGTGCCTGTAACAGTGAGTTAAAAAACTCTTCCAGTTGCAGTAAGAGAGGACTTGGGCATAGGCAGATCTCTACTTTCTTAGGTCAAGTGTTGGCAAAAGTGTGCCCAAAGGTGAATGTAGGCAATTCCCAAAGTAGAGAGAACATCTGTGTCCCGAGAGAAGAGAATGCAGACTCAGTGAGCTTTGGCCTCTTTCAGAGGCACTCACCATTTTTTCATTTAGGAGACTATGTTCAAAACTCACTTACCTGCAAGTGTGTATAGAAAATGGAATATGGTTTTCTGTATAGAATAGCTTGGACTGATCTGTCATCTTTATAAAATCCCGAGTGAAATAACAGTATCTTTGGATATCGTCTAATATAAATACTTGGACTAGGTAGAGCCTTCTTGCTATAAATGTCAAGATCAGATAAAACAGGTAAGCAGCTCCTATTTCAGCATTCTATAACCATGAAGTCTACTACAGTCTGGGCACAGTGCCTAACTATGCTAATTTCTGAATAGGATAGCCAAGGATTATCTTGGTTCAAGATATAGAGGTTCAGTTCTTATAGTGCATCGTGACCACCAAAGGAGGTTGTAAAAGTACAGATCTTGGGTCCCACACCAGACATTCTGATTCAGCTGGGAATGGCTCTGGAATCTTCAGTTTTAGCAAATGCCTAAGACCTGCAGCTGCCAGTGTGGCTCTGTGTACTATACCTTAAGAAACACTGAACTAAAGCCTTTTGTTTCAGGAGATTGTAATTGCAGATCTTTTGCATGAAGGAGGGAGTGATTAATGGTGTAGATAGAGGGAAGATAAAGATAGTATGCTTGATACCTACACCAATCTTGAATCTTTGCCGTGTTATACATATGACTCTCAAGTTTTCCTGGGGGTCTTTTCCATTCCAGCCAGCTGGAAGGGGAAAAGAGGATGGAAGACATGTTTGGAGAGTTTTGATGGACCCAGATTGGAGGAAGCATTACTGAAGTGAAAACATCAGTAAGTAGCGTCTATCTTCCCAAGAACTGTTCTAACAGCCACAGTTTTCTAGAAGCCGTACAAAACAGGAAGGTTCTTCTGTTCATTTCTCAGAAATTTACAATCTCATTATAACAGAGGTCATTATGACAGAGACAGCGGGCAGGGAGAGGGGGTGTCATTCTACCATTCTCTTTACTTCCAAAACTATTACCATTTATGAATGAAATGAACACACTGCCAATTCTGATTCTAGATCATTAACCAAGTATTCAAATTTAATAAAATCCCAGACTAATCCAAACAATTGGTGGCCAACTAGAAACTTTCTCATCAAATTCTTACATTATATTTACTTTTATAACATGCTGATGGATTCCAAGTCAATTATCATGCTAGAGAATACCATGCATGAATCAGAAGAAATAAGCTTGATTTACATGTAACAACATGGATGGATCTCAAAAACAAAAGACCGAATTTAAAAAGTAAGGTACAGGGCTTCCCTAGTGGCGCAGTGGTTGAGAGCCTGCCTGCCGATGCAGGGGACACGGGTTCGTGCCCCGGTCCAGGAAGATCCCACATGCCGCGGAGAGGCTGGGCCCGTGAGCCACAGCCGCTGAGCCTGCGCGTCCGGAGCCTGTGCTCCACAACGGGAGGGGCCACAACAGTGAGAGGCCTGCGTACCGAAAAAAAAAAAAAAAAAAAAAAAAAGGTACAGAAAGAGATTGATAGTGAAATACCACTTATGTATATAACATGCACACAAAAAAGCAGTGCTACCTATTTTTCTAGCCTGAGTACACATCTAAATGAAAATACGAATGATGGAATGGAAATATGTGCATTAAATAGACTAAAATGATTGCCTATGTTGGGAAAAGGGAAATTGAAATTGGAGATAGAGGATAAAGAGGAAAAACAATAAACCAAACCAGACCAGACCAAACCAGTACCTTGTCACAGGTCAGTGATGATTGTGAATCATGAGTTGAGGAGTATGATGGACTCAATTTTGAGCCTCTGAGAGACAAAAGGAAAAATGTTAAAGACTTCGTCCCTGCACTTAATGGAATTGCAATTTAAAGTTACATACATGGAATAAATATATGATCACATGTTAGATAGGCAGTACTAATGAATACTATAATAGCTCAGAGAATAGGAAAAAAAGAAAGAAAAATTACAGAAAATTACAGGCAGAAGAAAAGGAAAGGAAAAAGCATACATTCTTTGATGTCTGATAGTGGTCCTCAGATGCATTTCACTGGGTGACAATCTTTGAAGTCTCTTATTTTTACCATTTTCTCAATGGTCTGCAGGAATTAACACCAGTGTAGATCCTCCAGGCCTATCCCAGTTCCAAAAAACTATTTTGTTTGCTTTGTTCTTTTCCATATGCATAGGAGATATGATTGAACTTTGCTTACATGAGGAAAATGTTATTTTAACCTAATTTCACTTATTTTTTCTTATTCCTTTTTTCACATTGAATTTTTCAGTGCTCAGGTTCTGTGAGGTTAAGTAATATATTCAGAAATTTTCCAATATTAAAGTGTGCTCTTCTGCCTCACATGACTTAAGGTAATGCTAACTGCTATAGTAGATACACTTCCAATATCAGAGGCTGAAAACTCGTATCACAGTACAATGATGGTTCTTCTGGACTGCCAGCTCTCCTCCACACAGTGATTCAGGAATCCAGTTTCCTTCAGTCTTGAATCTTTGCTGTGTTATCCATATGACTCTCAAGTTTCCCTGGAGACCTCTTCCATTCCAGCCAGCTGGAAGGGGAAAAGAGGATGGGAGACCATGTTTGGAGAGTTTTGATGGACCCAGATTGGAAGAAGCATTACATTACTTCTTATTTCCATCCCATTGGCTAGAGCTCAGACAGAGGGCTGACAGGAAGACTGTGAAAGATAATTTATCTGTATGCTCAGGTACTTGGGGAGATAGGTCTGTCATGTAATTCGTATTTATTTATTTATTTACATTACTCTCTTATTCATAAGAGGTGTAGAAATGGAGAATGAGAAAGGAAATAGGAAATATACCTTTGAATTAACTTGATATATTTAATCCAAAGTTGGGTAAAAGAACCTGGTTGTGCCCTTTTAAAGTCTTCTTCATTAACATTCATTGATCATAAAATAAAGACGGCCACGTGACTAGAACAACTGTATGAATTGGAAAGGCTAGCAAGCCTTCACCTGAAAAATATTCTGGTATGTGGCCAACAGGGGCACCAATCAGCTTTGCACCTCTCCTCCATCAGCTGCCTTTTCTGACTTCTCTGAGCCAATAAATATCTAGATGTCTGAATCTTCCAGTCTTGATTAAATTTTATAGATTTTACCCCTGACCTGCCCCCAGGGAATGGCCTGGCCCTTTATGCCTTAGCTGATTTCCTTGGACTCCATTTCTTGACAGCCTGAATTTAGCTGCCTAATTGCTTCAGGCCTGGCTGTGCCTGTATAGACTTTCCTTCCGACTGGTTTGAGTTGAGGATCAGCTGCCTCCTAAGTAGCTAAATTCTGGGTAGTAGTATATCCTGGTTAGTATTATTTTGCTGCTCTCTCCGTCTCATTGTGACTATATTAATAGTTGGGATTTCTATGTGAAATCCCCACAAAAGAGCTTACTGTTTTATCCCGTATATATTTGTCCTTGATGAGAAGACTGCTGAGTCATCCGAATCTTTCAAATAGAAATTCAAATTTGAATCATGTAAGGAGGTTCTCCTGGGGACATCTGCTCCAGTGTCTCTGCCGTGTGTTGGGTAATTCGCTCATCCTCTTTGGTAACTGTTCAGAATGTTGTGGAGGGAATGGAGGCAAGTTTCACCTCAGGCCTAGGAAGGTCAATGTGAGTGAATTTAAACTTTGTTCCTTAGGGTAACATGGGGTCTAAAATGTGTGCAGTTGGGTGATCAATTCATGATGCAAATATTGATAATATATCTTTGTCTCACATTTTTACATAAACCGATTAATAACACATAGTGCAATAATTTCTTTGCCTTTGACTTATAAAGGCCAGGCATTGGCAAATTATAGCCTGTGGGTCAAATTTGGCTTGCTGCCTGCTTTGGTAAATAAAGTTTTATTGGAACTTTACTCATTCCTTCATATATAGTCTCTGGCTGCTTTCATGCTGCAACAGCAGAGACTCTATGGCCCTCAATGCCTATAATATTTATTATCTGGCCCAGAAAAAGTGTGCCTCCCCTGCTTCAGGAGGATACCCTGAAAGCACTTATATGATTCCTAACACAGAATATGGCCAGTAAATGTGTTTTCGATCCCATCTTCCTTTGCTTAGGTTGTTCCTTCTTAGAATGCTTTGACTCTCCAGTCACTTATTCATTGATACGCCAAGCTCTGCTCTTGGTGCTGGGTCAGTGAGTACCACGCACAGACTAGGTCCTCATGGGACTCCTGTTCTACTGGGATGGGGAGACGAGAGACAGGTAAACTAGTAGTTGTGTAACATCATGTCTTCTTGTCATTAGCATCATGAAGGCAAATGAAGCAGGGCACAGGGTTTCTGCCTGTTTAATTCCCACTCATTCTCCATTTGATCTTTGCCTCTTTCCCTGCCTGTTAACTCACAGCTCCTTTTATTTTGTGCTTTAGGAAATTGGTTAATATCCCCAATTAAGCCAGTTCTTGGTTCTAATAATGGAGGTTTTCAGTACACCACGACTTAATGCATCCCCCTCACAGTCTGTGGTCTTCCTGAGTTTGTGACCATCACTGTGGCCCATCAATCACTTACACAGAGAGAAGGAGAAAATTTCCCACATTTTTAGGAGCTGGGATCCTTTCAGGAATTAACTACACCCATAGGCCCATCAGGACCATAAGTTTTATCTTCCCTTTTGATATAGAAATCAGATAAAATCTGAATTGATTTTACCCTGAATTTCCCCCAGTCAGGGGAAACAAGTTCAACCAATCAACCAAATAGAAGAGAGAAAGGGAAGAAGTTGGATAAGCAGTTACAAATAGGTGATATAAATGAGAAATTCTTGGCTTTTTGTTGCTGTATTAAATCACACACGCAAACCCCTCTGAGTTCATGGGGTGGCCTGTTGAGAGGAAAACAGGTTACTTTGTTGGAAAGAAACTAGAGTTGGAGGTTGCATTAATCAGTGCTTACGGACCAGCCAATTTCTCCTGTGCGTGGGATGAATGGGGTTATTCATGAGAGGGCATCTGGGCAGGAAGTGGGGGAGTTGTGGCTAGCTGAGCTGGCTAGTCCCTGAGAGTAGAAGGGAAATCTGTCATCAGAACATATGAGCTTCAGCAAGGTGAGGGCAAAGGCCAAAGGTGCTTGTAGAAGGTGAGTGAGAAGGCGATGGAGAGCTGTGAACTGTTACCAATTAACACAGTTCTTCAGGCGAAGCTATAGACAGAGCTAGGCTGCAGGTTATGCCCATCCTGTATTACAGTCATCACTGAGGACTCCGTGGAAAAGACCCGACTCTGTGACCCTTGGCCTGGAAGAGATTAATTTTGTTATTGCCTCATTCTCTTCAGCATGATCACCAGTGTTTCCCACTATTTCTCAGCACTGGGAGGAAAGAGGCAGTATGGAAGTCCTAGAATGCCTAATAAAATCATAAAACACCTAGATGCTTGTAACTTCTATCTCAGGACACCCTAGTGCTACTGAACTGGAAAGTCTGGAAATTTCTGTTGACTCTGAGAGTGTTTATAAATTGGAGGCATGGCAGCAGTCCACCTGCTGTGGGACCTTGAGTAAGATCCTTTCCTCAGTCCACAGTGTAAGCCTTCCCTTTGAACTTGACCCAAACTTGTTCCCACTCTGTTACAACCACACATCCTTGAAAAAAGCAATCAAGGACTCTGGTCTCTTGGAATTCAGGCTGTGTTCTTGAGGAGCAGCCTGTTTTCTGGTACAACCTGCAGGCACCTGGGCTAGGAGCAGCCCCTGGGACAGATAATGTAGCAGGTGGTCAGGCAGTGGGTTTGCTTGCCCTGTAGTTTTCTACCACTGTGGATTTAAAGTCTTTCCCATGAGGGCTGTACCTTTTAGAGCCTCATGTTTTGCATATTTATAAATTGAGAGTAATTCCATTCCTAGGATCCTATGTCCATGTTTCTAGTAAAGTCTAAATTGCCAAGCTGAGCCAGTAGAGAAAAAGTATGATTTTGGGAAGGTGGAGACAATCTATCCATCACTGTGAACTTGTGCTATCTATAATGACAATCACAGTATTTTCCCTGTAGTAAATATAAGTACATTTATATAACGATATTGATACTACTATTATAATAAAAACTATCATTAATCGAGCACTTACTATATACCTGACACCCTGCTAAACACTTAAAAAATTATCTGATACACTAATATATTGCAAAATGATTACCACCATAGAGTTAGCTAACACCGCCAACATCTTACATACTTACCTTTTTTTTTTTTTTTTTTTTTTTTTTTGCGGTACGCGGGCCTCTCACTGCTGTGGTCTCTCCAGATGCACAGGCTCAGCGGCCATGGCTCACGGACCCAGCCGCTCCGCGGCATGTGGGATCTTCCCGGACCGGGGCACGAACCCACGTCCCCTGCATTAGCAGGCAGACGCTCAATCACTGCGCCACCAGGGAAGCCCCATACTTACCATTTTTTTATGATGAGAACATCAAAGATCTACTCTCTTAGCAACTTTCAAGTATATAATATATTATTATCTATAACCACCACTATACTGTACATTAGATTCTCAGAATTTATTTGTCTTATTACTTTGACCAACATTTCACATCTCCCTCATTTCTCCAACCTCCCAACTCCTGGCAAGGACCATTCTATTCCGTCTCTGTCTTCAGCTTTTTTACATTCCACATATAGAAAATGATATACAGTATTAGTCTTTCTCTGCCTGACTCATTTTACTTATTATTATTTACTAACTTATTAACTTAGCATAATGCCCTCAAGGTCCATCCATGTTGTTGCAAATGGCAGAATTTCCTTCTTTCTCATTTTATATATAAAAAATACAGATATATATAATATGTATCATATCTTCTTTGTTCATTTATCTGTGATGGACACAGACACTTGGGTTGTTTCTATATTCTGATTACTGTGAATAATCCTGCAATAAATGTAACATCTGCAGTAACACTATGAGGTAAGTACTAATATTATTCCCATTTTATATATGGGGAAAGTGAGGCTTAGGTTAAATATCTTTCCCAAAGACTCATAGCCAGCAGGAGACAGAATCTGCAAAACTAATTCCAAAACCAAAGCTCTTAGCTTCTATATTATATTGCTCCAGTTCACACAGCTAAAAAGTGAGAGAATAATGGAGGTTCAAACCCAGGCAGCCTGACTCAGAGGCAACACTCTTTTTCAGTGCACTATGTTTATATTTGTGTCTGTGTTTGTACATGTTTTCACCAGATGTGCTGAATTGAATGGTAACTCCTTTTCTTGGGGAGAGGTGGAAGTTGGGAGAACTCATAGCCCGTTGCTTAGCAACTGTGGACTTTACAGTGTAGATTAGTTCTATGCATTTATGGGAGAATGAGACATTGTATTGAGATGTAGAAATAGTCATAGGCACTTTTTAAAATTTTCACTTATTGTAAACTGTGGTAGGGAGATTGCAGTTATATCTATTTCAAACACTGTCAAGTCGCACTGGCCAATTTTAGACCTTGTGTAGCAATGGACTCAGATCTAGGTGGAAAAAGAAAAATAAAATCAGTGGAGTGAGATCATTGTCAATTCTGTTTCACCTGAAGTGATGAACTTATTGCCATTAGGTATAATTTATGAACCACTGCAGGTTACTTTCTGTGACTTTCCAGTTATCTGAAATGTTTCATATTTCAGGCTGGTTCAGCCAGATCTGTGCTAAAAGAATTTAACAGTAAGAGAAATAATGAATTGGTAATAATGAATGAATTAGCCAGCAGATAGGTTTTCTGTTTAGCTAACAAAAAAAAAGGGGTTTATAATACAGTATCACAGTATCTGGAACTTGAGATCCAAGTGACCTGCTTCATGATCTTCCTTTAATATAAGCACAACAAACCCATTCTCTGATTTAATAGTTTCCACTCTCAAAGAGGTGACTTATCATTCTATTTCCACAGCATTTGCCAGAGGTTTATTTAACCCATGTCTTAATTTGAACCTAAAATTGCACAATGTAAATGACCAAGTAGACCCTGAGCAACATGATGGAGTGGGATTCTTTAGATTCTGAATTCAGGCTCTTGACCCTCGGCCCCCCGTTTCTATCTGTACCATCTATAAACCCGTGGGAAGACTGCTGAGGCCTTTGAGGTAATGTTGCAGGTGGTAGTGATTAGTTCAACAAATGTTTTTGGCTGCCTTCCAGAGACATGGTCGATAGTGCTTCCTGGCTTCCTTGGAGTTTGGTGGGGCCCCCATGACCAATTCTGGCCACTGAGTTATGTTTGGAAGTGTGTGTATCATTTCTTATTAGGGTATTCCATTGGCAGGGCACCACCCTCCAGAGCTCTTTTTCCATCTGCCGTGGACCAGCAGTGAGCCTTCTATAGCTGTTCTGTTAGCCTGATTCCTAGAATGGGGGCCTTCATGGAAAACTGCTGACACAAAGGATATATAACACAAGCAAGAAATCAACTTTTTTTTTAACTACTGAAATATGGGGGCTGTTTGTTACTAGAACATAAGCCAGCCCATTGTGAGTCCAATGTTATCTGTTATAATATTGCATGGAATAGCTAAGCCTGAGAATCACCAAGATAGTCCTGAAGAACCAGGTGGGAGGATGGGGAGACTCTCATATTAAGATAAAGCATATTACTATAAAGATTAAACCAGTAATTAAACCAGTAATTAAACCAGTAATTAAACCAGTACAGTATTGTTAATATGATAAATAAAATGGCCAATGAAAGAAAACTGAGAGTTCAGAGCAGCCTCAAGCATGTTGGGGAATTGTATATTTGGTATAGCAGTGTTGCAGATTGTTAAGGAAAAATAGAAGAGTCAAGAAATGGTGCTGGGAAAGTTGGCGTTCCATATGGAAAAAGATATGAATTTAGCTTTTTATCTTGTACACAAAAATCAATTCCAAGTAGGTTAATTAGCTAGATGTGAAAGTAAAATTTTTAAACTTCTTCTGAAGCTTTGAGTAGAGAAGGAATTTTTTTTTTTTTTTTTTTTTTTTGAACTGTTGCGGCCTCTCCCGTTGCAGAGCACAGGCTCCGGTCGCGCAGGCTCAGCGGCCATGGCTCACGGGCCCAGCCGCTCTGCGGCATGTGGGATCTTCCCGGACCGGGGCACGAACCCGTGTCCCCTGCATCGGCAGGCGGACTCTCAACCACCGCGCCACCAGGGAAGCCCGAGAAGGAATTTTTAAAAGAGAAAAAAAGATCGATAAATTAGATTACATTAAAATTTAAAAATCAAAAGGCTTTATCAAAAAAACAAGGAAAAGAGAAGCCTCCACAGCAAATGAATATAATTTGCAAAGGATTACATGTCAGAGAGAAAAGGACAACTGTATAATAATTCAGTTCATAGGAAAAAGCTTAAAGCCATTTCACAGAAAAGGAAACACAAATGGCAAATAGATATAAGAAAAGACATTTTCATCATTAGTTATCAGGAGAATGCAAATTAGGTACATATAAACACTCAACAATTTAGAAGTCTGCTAATACCAAGTGTAGGTGAGGATGTGGATCTATAGGCATTCTCACGTGCTTCTTATAGGAGTGTAAGTAGTTAATACAACTATTTTGGAAAACAAGTTTTCATCTCCGTAAAGCTGAACATTTCCTTTCTCTACAAAGAGCAATTTAACTCATAGATGTCATGAAGAAATACTCTAAATATGTGTAGTAAGACACATTCACTGGTATAGCCATTAGGGAAAACAGTTTGGAAGTGCCTCCCAGAATTAAAAACGGAATTACCATATGATTCAGCAATTCCACTTGTGGGTATATATCCAAAATAAATGAAGTCAGTATCTCAAAGGCACATCTGCATTCCCATGTTCATTTCAGTATTATTCACAATAGCCAATCTATGGAATCACCCTGTGTCCATTGACAAATGAATGGATTAAGAAATGGAACTCTCCCTCTCTCTCCATATATATTATAATTCAGCCTGTCATTTGTGACAACATGGATGAAACTGGTGGACAGTATGCCAAGTGAAATAAGCCAGGCACAGGAAGACAAATAATGCATGATCTCACTTATATATGGAATCTGAAAAAAATGAACTCATAGAAGCAGAGAGTAGAATTGTGGTTGTCAGGGGCTAAGGGATGGGACAAATGGGGAGATGTTGGTAAAAGAGTACAAGCTTTCAGTTATGCAGGATGAATACGTTCTGGAGAGCTAATGTATAGCATGTCAATTGTACTTCATACTGTACTTTATACCTGAAATTTTCTTAGAGAGTAAATGTTAAGTGTTCTCACAACCTACACACATAAAATGGAAGCTGTGTGAGGCGGTGGGTATGTTAATTAGCTTTATTGTGGTCATCATTTTACAATGTATAGGAACACCAAAAAGTCACAGTGTATACCATAAATACATAAATTTTTATTTGTCAATTATACTTCAGTAAACCTTGGGGGAGTGGAAAGATACATGCAAGCCTATTCACAGCAACATTGCTTGGAAGAGCAAAAATACTAAAACAATCAAAATGCCCACTGACAGGAATATGATTAATTGTGGAATGTCTTTTAAATGGAATATTATACATCAGTGAATAATAAATGTATCATCCGTGTATCATGTATGTTTGATTCATGTATAATTTTGAATGAATATTTGAATGAGGAAAGTAAGTCATAGAGTAATACATACCGAATGAAACCATTTTTAAAATGCTTAAAAACAAGAACAACGAAACAGTATATTGAGAAGGAAGCTGGGGAATGAAGGAGCGAGGGTAAGAGCACACGTAGATACAATAATTCTGATAATACTCCAACCATTAAGTGGGTGATAGATCCATATGTGTTTATTTTATTATAATATTTTCTCCTTTACGTGTGTGCCCCAGATGTAACAGATCTTATTATATATTTTTCCCAAAGATCTTATATGTGTCCAGTAAAGTGTTTAAATAAGTGTCCAGTGAATTGTGAACAAAAGATACGTCTTCATTGGAAACCTCTTTCCAGCGACATGGAACTTATTCTTTCTCTAAGCACCTCTGAAAGTGTTCACAATTAGAGTTGTCTTTCCCAGCATTTTTCATTTCTGATTTTGACATTCATGAAATCCTCAGGAGGTGAATAACAGAAGACCCTTTCTCTAGCAACATATTATTTTCCTCCTTTTCTTTCTTTCTCTCCCTCCTGTCTCTTTTTCTTTCTGTTTTTTAAAAAAATTCAGCTAAATTATTGATAATTTTTGCCTTATAGTTGTTATTGATTTTTCTTCCTTAGACGTGCATCATTTCTAAGACATTTGCCTCTAAAGTACTTCTTTTTTTGTCAACATGAAACACCTTTCTCAAATGATAGCATGACTTTTCAATGTTTTCATTTAACTCTTCGGGTAATTATTCGGTGCCTCTGTGTCAGTGCTTGCGATTTCTCTGGAACTCCGATACCTGCAATAGCTCACATTCAAATAGTACATACTATGCTCTAGCTTCTACTCTTAGTGTTACCTCATTCAATCCTCACAAAATCCCTCTAGTATTATCCCCATTGCAGATGAGAAAGCTGAGGCATGGAGAGGTTAAAAACCACCAGTGACAAAGCTGGAATTCAAACCAAGCAGTCTAGTTACGGTTTCCATGTTCCTAACTAACTACCACATCATCACAATACCCTTTCGCTTTTGTATCAACCAGTTTTCTGTCTGAAGCAATAAAATTATCTATTGCTTTCAATAAAAAAATTTTCCACTGGGCACCTTCCAACACACCTGTATTGAATTTATCTCTGGATGAGATGCATGCCTTTACCAAGAGTGTTGCCTGGTGTGCAAGTATTGGATTGGCTCTATCTGATCCTGAAACATGCAAGGATAGCTAGTGTAGACTGCCAGACTAGTTTCGGTACAAATAAAGTTCTGTTTCTTTTTCGAAAACTCATCAAACTCAATTTTCATTGCATTTAAGTAATAAACTTATCTGATACAAAATTCTGAAAATACAAAAAAGACTGTGCAACCTGAAATATTTCCCTCCTGCACCCTTTACCCAGCCACCCTTTCATGCAATAAACTTTATCAGTTTCTTGGACCCTGCAGAGAGAATATTTTATACACCAGTAAATATGCATTTATTTTATATACAAGTAAATATACATATTTTAAAAATCCTTTTGAATATTAAACATTCATTTTGCACTTAACTTCACATCAGGTACTATGCTAAACCCTTTTATTTAATCCTTCCAGTAGCTCAACAAGGTAGATTTTACTGTATCCCATTTTGCAGATGAGGAAACTGAGGCACAGAATCACACAACTGTACAAAACACAGCTAATACTTGAACCCAGACAGTCTGACTCCAGAGCCCATGCTGTTAATTGCTACAATATATTGCCCATCCCTGCTGAATCTTTTTATGAGAAAAAATGAGATAAGCAGATTCTTTAAAGTTTATATAGTTCACATTGGAGACAATATCTCCATTCCTTCAGAGAGAAGAAAATACTGTAGTTGTACATTTCTCTTTTACAACATCTCTCAGTGAGAATTTGTATACCATAAAATTTACCCATTTCAAATGTACAATTTAGTGATTTATAGTATATTCACAGAGCTGCATAGCTGTCACCACAGTATAAGTATAGAACATTTTTATCATCTGTAAGAGAAACCCTATGCCCATTACCAGTCACTCTCTATCCCCGCTCCACAGCACTAGGCAACCACTAATATACTTCCTGTCTCCATGGATTTATCTGTTCTGGACTTGCACATAAATGGAATCATACAGTGTGTAACCTTTTGTACTGAGTTCTTTCACTTAGTATAATGCTCTCTAATTAATTGTTCACTTCCTGACATGACCTTTTAGCAGGGAGTTAACATTTCTATTCTGTGGACGTTTCCCTGTCTCCAACTTCCCAATCAGTTCAAAATTCTGGTGCAATAACTGGAGAAACAGGTCAGCCCTGCTGGTGTTTCTGTGGCTCTGCTATACGATATCTCATCTGAAGACTACTCTTGCATGTTTCAGTGGACCCTTCTAGACCATGGAATGATGCATTTACTCACCCAGATTCTGCTTGGAGTGCCACATGCTTGATCTCTGGGGGCTTTTTGTTGTTGTTGATCACATTTACAAGCGTACCCATTGCTTTTTCAAAGTAGGAATCATGGTGTCAGCTGGCCAAGTTTAGAAGTGCTTCTAGTTCCAGCCTGAACCAGAACATTTAGATTCTTCTGTTAGAATGGGACACCAGCACAGTCCTGTTGTTGAGTTTACCTTTAGGGTCCTTGGAGGCTCCTCTGGCTAGTAGAACTTGGATCATCAGACAGCCCTAGTATACTCTAAATAGTCTTCCTTAACTTTGAATTTTAGGGAGCAGGTGTTGGGCATCTTTGTCCCCATCTTCCCAGAAAGCTTTGAGGAAAATCATTCAACTTGGTATTCCCTTTGCTGGCACCAGTTCTACACTTCAAAAGTGTGTCTTGTTAGAGCATAAAAATATCTGTTATACCTACTTCTAGACCAGTGACTGCCTATCAGATAAGGGAGCCCCCCTTAAAATTCTTCCTTGACTAAGGAAGATCCTTTCTAAGGTTACTTGCTCTATCCAACTAAGCAAAGAAGTGTGGAGCATGGCTTCAGCAAGCCACTACAAAATGCAAGAGTTTTCCATCTGATAAATAATTCCTTTTCATTTTTTTTAAAGACCATCCATTGCATCCGCTCAGCGCTCTTCATAGTCTCCAGATACGTTTCCTTGAACTTCAGAATTGTGTTTGTGCCTGAGTGTGACAGTCTGGGCTTGACAGTTTGCTCATTTGCTTTCATTTCTCCTACCATTAAGTTAAATTCTCTTGTGTCGCTTTCAAAGAGATGGACTGTCTTGCCTTTTTGGGGAGGTAGATTTGAAGTGCTGTGTATTCCATCAAATATTCTATTTGACACAGTAAAGAGCAAGGAATTTAAAAGTTTAAAGAAAATTTGCAAAGATAGCAGTTTGCAACAGACTCACTTACTTTAAATGCACCTGCAGACGATGTCAGCCGAGTTACTGCCAACTGTGGTGAGCACCTCAGGCTGCTGATGGGAATGCTGAAGCATTGCTTGCAGAAATTAGAAATCATCAGTATGGGGTTTGGTCCTGACTGTGATGTAAAAGTAGGGAGTATGACAAGTTCAGCAGATTTAAATCCGGGGTCACCTGTATTAGAATTCTGTGATGTGTGATTTTCAAGTGGAGAAGGTTTCTGGTACTAATTTGTTGAGTTTTTTCCCTTCTAGTTGCCTGAAAGGCATTGCTTTTATTATAATGAATCCTAGCTAGTTTATGAGAGCAAAGAGAAGCCAGGTGAGTGGAAAGGCAAGAAGTTACTTATGTTTTTCTTTAGGAGGAAAGTAGATATTCCACATGTGTGATTTATGATGGCTTATCATGAAAGATTACTGACTATGTTGACCCCAAACAAGCCTCCATTTTCTGGTTCAGATTTAGAAAGAGCCATACAGCGTACAGAGAGTCACTAGGGAGGACTTAGATGGTCGGACTTCCTCTGCCAGCTTTCAGAGGGTGAGGGAGCACAAAGACCAGACAGGAAGCAGAGCCATCCCTCCATTGCCTGTGCCTGAGCCCCTTCTCCAGGCCACATGCTATGCTAGTACTTTCCATATGTGGAAAAAGAAAATTAAAAGCCGTATTTTTCTTTCTTTCTACTTTATTTATTTAACTAGAAGTATAGTTAGATTTACAATGTTGTATTAGTTTCAGGTGTACAGCTAAGTGATTCAGTTGTGTATGTATGTGTGTGTGTATGTGTGTATATATATATATTTTTTTTTTTAAAGATTCCTTTCCTTTATAGGTTATTACAAAATATTGAATATAGTTCCCTGTACTATACAGTAGGTCCATGTTAGTTATCTATTTTATATATAGTAGTGTGTTTCTTTTAATCCCAAACTTGTAATTTATCCCTCCCCACCTTTTCCCTTTGGTAACCATAAGTTTGTTTTCTTTTTTTTTTTTAACATCTTTATTGGAGTATAATTGCTTTACAATGGTGTGTTAGTTTCTGCTTTATAACAAAGTGAATCAGTTATACATATACATATGTTCCCATATCTCTTCCCTCTTGCGTCTCCCTCCCTCCCACCCTCCATATCCCACCCCTCTAGGTGGTCACAAAGCACTGAGCTGATTTCCCTGTGCTATGTGGCTGCTTCCCACTAGCTATCTACCTTACCTTTGGTAGTGTATATATGTCCATGCCTCTCTCTCACTTTGTCACAGCTTACCCTTCCCCCTCCCCATATCCTCAAGTCCATTCTCTAGTAGGTCTGTGTCTTTATTCCTGTCTTACACCTAGGTTCTTCATGACATTTTTTTTTTTTTGGATTCCATATATATGTGTTAGCATATGGTATTTGTCTTTCTCTTTCTGACTTACTTCACTCGGTATGACAGACTCTAGGTCCATTCACCTCATTAAAAATAGCTCAATTTCGTTTCTTTTTATGGCTGAGTAATATTCCATTGTATATATGTGCCACATCTTCTTTATCCATTCATCCAATGATGGGCACTTAGGTTGTTTCCATCTCTGGGCTATTGTAAATAGAGCTGCAATGAACATTTTGGTACATGACTCTCTTTGAATTATGGTTTTCTCAGGGTATATGCCCAGTAGTGGGATTGCTGGGTCATACAGTAGTTCTATTTGTAGTTTTTTAAAGAACCTCCATACTGTTTTCTATGTCTGTGGGTCTATTTCTGTTTTGTATATAAGTTCATTTGTATCATTTTTTAAAAATTCGATATATAAGCAATAATATATGATATTTGTCCTTCTCTGTCTGACTTACTTCACTTGGTATGATAATCTGTAGGTCTATCCATGTTACTGCAGTTGTCATTATTTCATTCTTTTCTTATGGCTGAGTAATATTCCATTGCATAAGTATACCACATCTTAAAAGCCATATTTTTCTATTCACAATTTTTCTTAGTCACAATTGTGGCTGAACTATTGCTATAAATCTCAACAGATTTAAAGCAAATAGGAGCTAAATAGAAGACTTAACCCAAGTGACCATGGGAATAGAAAGCCTCGGGCTAGTTCATTATCCTTTGTCTTAAAGATAAGAGGTTAAAGACTATTTACAAGTCAATTACTCTAAAGTGACAAGCAAGAAAGAACTTTAGCCACAGGGGACAGATGTTCTTTTGAAATCATATCTGTAGGTATTCTGGATTATTAAATTAAATTTCTCACTATGTTATTTGCTGAAAAAAATAAACTCTCCTTTGATGATCTGCCATTTAAGTACAAATATTTATTGCTATCTCCTATGGAATGTAACCCTTAACCACATGACTGACTATTGCAAAACTTTATTTTTTTGGTAAGAAATTCTATTTGTTCATTATAAGTTCAAGAAGAAAATGTGTTTTGTTAGAAAATGTTATAGAAATTGAGTTAATTCACCTCAATTTTAATGTACACACTGATTATGGACTTGTTAATGACATTTTAACTTCATTCTGTAACCTCAGTATGTAAATGGCAAGAATTCTCTTGTTAGTAAAAAGCATGAATATCCCATACTTTGGCTTTTGTTCCTATGTCCCCTTTAGCAAAACAAATGAGTGATTCAAACAGATTCATTTCTAACCACATTTGAAGTTTGTTTTGTTGTCCCATGTGTTATTATTTTTAGTCCTCACAAAGCCCCTGAGAGAGAAATGACATTATTGCCAGGGAAATATCTCCTGGGAAAACTGGGGCTTAGAGGCTTAGAGATCTCCTGGTCCAAGGAAACATAGGAGGTGTCAGAAACAGGAATCAAACCCAGCTCTGTCTGCCCTCATGGCTCAGTTCTCACGTGCCATGCTATGCCCTGAGAGTGCTAGGTGTTAGATTCTATTGGTTGGTTAAAAGACTTACAGGAAAAGTTTTTGTACTCATAATTCCATTTCCAAGGCCCTGGGCTTAAAGTGTCCTTTATAGATCACAAAACTAGCAGCTTCAACTTAAGGCTTGTAGGTGGTGGGAATCCAGTTACTATTGCTTCTGCTACTCTGGGAGAGTAGCAGGATTTGGGTCCCATTTCCATGGGCACTTTTGGTTCATTGCTGTGTTGGTGGTCCCATTGGGGCAGCCATGAAAGTTGTTGAGCATCAGTGAACAGCTTGGACAATCTAATCCCCAGTAAGGGTTCAGACTTTCTTTTATGAATCCTGCCTCTTTAGCATCAATCCTCTCCATCGCTTCATCACCAGTCCAACTGCCACTGCTTTTTTCTCTTGCCTGAGCAATTGTCAGTTTCCATACTGATTTTTCTGCTTCTAACCTTTCTTGCATATCTACCGTAAGACTGTGTCTTCTCAAAATTAGAACTCATCATATTACCTCCCTGCTTAAAATCCTTCCACGACTCACCATTGCTTTCAGGATAAAGTACCAGCTCCTTAGGTTATCACACAAAGTTCTCCAGGACCTTCAATGTCTGATCTCAACCCGCTTGCCATGCACATCCTGTTCCCCAGACACATCTAAAATACTTGCAGATTTCTGGATGCATTGTGTTATTTAACATCTTCATGCCTCTCTTCATGTTTCATCTTCTTGGAACAGCTCTTACTCTCTACTTGATGGTCTACCTCTGTCACAACAGGTGAATGTATGGGTATCTTTTTATCTGCCAAGCATCCATCCACTTCCTTTCCTACTACAATAATGGTGTTCTGGTGATGCTGCCAACCGTAGCATCTGTTTTATTGAGCACAGGAGTGGGTATGTGGTATGGGCACAGGTATGGGCAATCATAGAACCTCTTCAACATAACGACTGGTCCAGGGGTGGGCATGTGAACCAAGTTAGGCCAATCAAAATCTTCCCTGGAATTTTTCATATGCAAACTAGAGACTTTTTCTCTTGGATTCCACTGCCATTGCTTTTGTTATAATATTGTTAAGGATATTAAAATATTTAAGATAGTACAAATTAACTGTATGACTGTGGCCCCAGAACCACTTTTGCCCATGTTTCCTGACACAGAGGGGAGGCTGAAGAATAAAGTTGATGTTTAGAATGAAACAGAAATGAGAGGTGCAGAGAAAGACCTGGAGCATTGGATGTCTGAGATTTATCTTTTGTTAGCCAGTAGACCCGGTAAAGTTAATTAATTTCCCTAAGCTCTGTATTTTTTAATCTACGAAATAGGGAAAATAAAAGTAATACTGTCTGCCACATAGGGTTCTTATGAAGATCATGTAAAACAGAGCATATAAACTGCTTAACAGTGCCTAGATAAAGTAAATGCTCAATAAACATTAGTAGTGACTCTTGTTATAGCTAAAGATAGGTGAGAGCTGCTGCTTCTCTCTCATCCATAGTGATTGGGGTTTCTCTGTTAGTATTTAGGCCTATTTATCACTGGCTGTGGGCTAATTGTGGGACCATTTCCCTTTCCCTAGTATCCTCTTGGCCCATCTGTCAGGCTAATTACCATACTTTAATGTCTCACCTTTACTTCTTTGAGACATTTAAATAAATTAAATCTTAATAAACATGCTTTAAGAACATTTTCATTTACTTGCAATAATATTAAAATATTTAAGGTACTAAAATGCATAAGGAGATAGGACCAGTGAAGATGTTTTTTTCCATTACTGGAAATATAATACCTTGTAACACAAAATAATTTTGATTGTTTCAAGGACCACATTACCAAGTGGGTACGTTATAGGGAGGATGTATGTGACAAGGGCATTCTGTAGGCAATTCAGCCGGCTCAGCACAATTGCTCCTCTTGAGGCTGCAGTATTTTTCTCTTATTAACAGACTGACCTCATGTTTTCTTGTTTTGTTTTGTTTTGTACTTTATTTATTTATTTTTGGCTGCATTGGGTCTTCATTGCTGTGCATGGGCTTTCTCTAGTTGCAATGAGAGGGGTCTACTCTTTGCTGCAGTGGGCGGGCTTCTCATTGCGGTGGCCTCTCTTGTTGCAGAGCACGGGCTCTAGGCACATGGGCTTCAGTAGTTGTGGCTCGCGGGCTCTAGAGCTTAGGCTCAGTAGTTGTGGTGCACGGGTTTAGTTGCTCCATGGCATGTGGAATCTTCCCGGAACAGGGCTCAAACCCGTGTCCCCTGCATTGGCAGGTGGATTCCTAACCACTGAGCCACCAGGGAAGCCCTGACCTCATGTTTTTATGGGAAAATTGATAAACTTTCCTTCATAGTTTTCTCTTAAGATGCATATGAATTGTATTTTAAAGTGGGCAGCCAGTAACCTCATTGCATGTCTCTCTTCTGTGTCTCTGGCCCAGCTCTTTTAAGAAATGCAGCATCAGCACCACTCGCATCTTTTCCTTTAGCTGCCTGACATATAAGCAAAATTCCCCCAAATCCATTGGTGAGATCGGAGGAGAGACACTAATGATCTCTGCTATTTCTCTTTAATATTGACCTATTTGCCTGCCCCAGCAGACATAGTCATTGGAAAGAGCAGAGTCAATGACGGCGAAGTACTAGAAGAACCCTGGACAATATGAGGGCACCCAGGTCGTAGTCTTGGTTCCGTCAATTGCTGTGTACTTGGCTATCTTTTTCTTCTTTCGGGATATCTTTTTCCTCATCTATAAAATAAGAAGCTTTAGGATCCATAACACAAGTATACTTTATGGCCTAAAGGTAACCTTCAGTACTTCAGAATCAGTATGAATCTGAATTGATACCCCTTATCCCCTGTTTAACTTTAAAAATACTGGGTATTGTTTTATTCAGGCCTTGCTAATTGCAAGAACAGAAACCCATCAGACTAGTCCAGATATAAAGGGAGATTATTGAAGGACTACAAGGGACTGTCCTGAAGGCTTCCCAGGATAGGAAATGAAGTTCTGCCAGGCCACAGGGGACCTAGGGAACGTCAGGAATGGAGTCACCCCACTCCAGTCTCAGGGGACTGCAAAGTTTCTTAGTGCTCTTTGGGCATTTGGTCCATTCCTGTGCTTCCTACTGCAGACAGGTCAGTTTCTTCTAATTAATTTTGAATTTTCAGCTCCCTCGTAATTCTGAGTTATCTCAGCACAATCCCAAAGCTGATTAAACTCTGTGGCCTTTTTAAAAAAATTTTTTTAAATTTTATATTGGAGTATAGCTGATTTAAAGTGTTGTGATTCAGTTATACATATACATATATCTGTTCTTTTTCAGATTCTTTTCCCATTTAGGTTATTACAGAATATTGAGTAGAGTTCTCTGTGCTATACAGTAGGTACTTGTTGGTTACCCATTTTATTTCTATCAATAGTAGTGTGTATGTGTTAATCTGAAACTCCTAATTTATCTCTCTCCCCCACCTTTCCCCTTTGCTAACCATAAGTTTGTTTTCTAAGTCTATGTAAACTCTTTGACCTTTAACTGAAAGGTCTGACACCTCCCATGATCCAACTTCCTCAGACCCTTAGAGATTGCTTTCTTCCACAGGCTAAGAAGAGGGGGCCCAGTCTGGGTCAAGCATCCATCCCTGGTCCAACCAGTAGTGGCCAGGGGTCATGAAGTGCTCAGAGCCACTCCCGCCAGGGGCTGTGGATAGGGAATGGAGGCAGTGAGACAATGATGGGCATGAGTACTAGAGGCCTAAGGAAGTCCAATCTAGGGGCTCTGGGGCTTGAGCTAGACCTTTGTATCATTTGTCAAAATTCACCGGAGAGATTGGGGGTGGGCAGACACTAATGGGCCTCCTAGTCAACCAAATACTCAGCAGTACTCACTAAACTCCCTCCCAGAGGGATGACATCGGTGTAGTTGGTAATCTATGCAGAATACCTGGCAGGAGAGCCTACCCCTGAGCACGTGCTCCATAACTTATTCCCCACCTCCCCACCCCGCAAAGAGTTTCAATCATGTTATAGAAATAAAATATCCATTTATCCAGTGAAATATAGGGAAAATGAGATGGATCATTGGATTCCAAAGAATGGAGAGCTCTTTAGGAGTTGAAGTTGAGGGTTGGAAAAATCTCAGGTGTCTATCGAGCCTTGGGTGGCGGATAGAATTCCGATAGGATATGAAGAGGGAGAGGGAAGAATGCATTCAGATTTCAGGAGCATAACAAGGAACAGAGGCCAGACACTGAGATTTGTGGAGAAGGGAGCAGACCATTTCTGGTTGGGGTAGAGAGTTTGCCAAGTAGATAGCAAAAGCCCTAACCCTTCAAGATGGAAGAACCTCCCAGGGACTGCTCATCAGTTGGATAAAAGGTAGAGCAGCTCCTTGTTAGGCAGACTCCTAGATGTTCACTGAGCATGACTTGACTCAGAAATACTGTCAGTGACGCAGTTTTCCATGAGGTCTAGCACATAAGCCTCTTTAAGAACTGATGCTTAGATGATTTAGAGGCTCATTAGGTAAGCACCGAAAAGGTGTCTAAAGTACTACTACTCAGAAGGAAGACACCTTGAAGGCAAGTAGATGCCCTGATAGTAGATGAGAGCTGGCTAGTGGGCATATTTATGACCTAGAAAGTGGACATTAAAGGGCAGGGGTGGTTCCGGCTTGAGACTATTCTGTTGATATCAAATAGATAATATTGCCAAAAAGCTTCTAAGAGAGAAAAAGTGCATTATAAAGGGAAAAGTGTGTTCTGTATTGTCAGATGCAAAACGTATTTTTTTCTCTAAGTTTCTCCATCACCTAAAAGTCTAATGTGTCTTGAGTTTAAAAGATGCTTAATTTCTTACTGAATATAGGATTTCTCACCTTGGGGATGATAGAGATGGATACAGTATCACTGTGGAACATTTGTAGCCCTGTGTATCAGTTATCCATTGCTGTGTAACAGATTACCCTAAAACTTTGCAGCTTAAAACAATGAACATTTATTATGGCCCAGTTACTGAGAGTAAAGAATCCAGGAATGGCTTAGCTGAGTGGTTTTGGTTCAGGGTCTGTAATGAGGTTGCAGTTAAGCTATTGGCCAGGACTACAGTTATCTGAAGGCTTGACTGGGGCTGAAGGATCCACTTCCAAGCTCATTCACATGGTTTTTCACAGGTCTCAGTTCCTTGCTGGCTTTTGGCTGGAGACTTCAGTTCCTAACCATGTGGGCCTCTCAGAGGTGGCCTGAGAATCCTCCTGATACAACTTGAGTAGTGAGAGAGGGAGATGGAGAGAGAGAGGATCCTGAAGACTGAAGCCATAGACTTTTTATCATCTAGTCTTACAAATGACATATGATTATTTCTGCTGACTTCTATTGCTCACACAGCCTAATCCTGATACAATATGATTGGTCTGGGGACCAATCGGGTCAGCTTGGAGCCTGGCTATCACACCCTGAACCTTTGGGTTAGTCAGAAGCTAACTTCTCTAAGTCTCATCTTCCCTTCAAACAGGAATAAAAATGCTAGTTAGCGGTGCCGACTTCATTTGGTTTTACTGAGGATCTGGTGTGGTAATGGATGAGAAAGCCCTTTGTAACTGTAAAATCTATTGGATGAAAAAGTTGATGTCACTGATCTGGAGGTGAGAACTAAAAGTCAAAGACAGTGGAGAATTCCAATCCAGTAAAGGGAGAGCCATGGGCTATCTTAGGCTACAACACCCTGCCCCTTCCCACAGACACCTAGGCCCCTCTAGGGCTTGGCGGTTTTTTTTGTTTTGTTTTGTTTTTTGTGGTATGCGGGCCTGTCACTGTTGTGGCCTCTCCCGTTGCGGAGCACAGGCTCCGGACGCGCAGGCTCAGCGACCATGGCTCACGGGGCCAGCCGCTCCGTGGCATGTGGGATCTTCCCGGAGCGGGGCACGAACCCGTGTCCCCTGCAACGGCAGGCAGACTCTCAACCACTGCGCCACCAGGGAAGCCTGGGCTTGGCAGTTTGAAACCATGTAGAGTTTGCGGTTAGTGTGCATGACTTTTTTCTTGGCATAATAAACTTCATGTTTCTAAGGAAAATAACTGGAGAAGAAACAAGCCTTCCTGCAAGGTTTGAAAGGTTCAAGGCCATCAGCTGGTTCTCACCATACAATTCATTAACACGTCAGTTGTCTGTGAATTAAAAACATGTGGCTTCAATTTTACTGAAATGATTAATTGCTTGGAAAAATATATTTGGAGGTTGCACTGAATGTAAGGACATTGATAAGTGTGATCTAATAAAAATGCCCATGTCCTGAGCTCACATGCCCTTCTCCAGGCCAGCACCACGGGCAAAATGTTCTTGCCCACAAACTGGCTGGGATTATTTCTCATTTGCTTGTGGGGGATCTGTCTCTTGACATGATCAGAACTGAGTTTAGGTAGATTAATTTGACAGAAATGTGAAAGATCAATTAGAAAGTGGACGAGGTGGGTAATGGTAAACTGGATAATTTCACCGAAATAACCATTCTGTTCAAGCAACTGCGATAGCTGGGACAAATCTAAAAATCATTTTCTTTGAAGTGTCAAAGAACGAAAAAGAAAGTAGGAGCTACCAACTAAGATCTTGGTAGAAATGGGAAACTAGAAAGATGAGATCGTTTTTCAAGAACACTTTTTTTCTTGAGGGCATTTGCCGAACTTGAAGAGACATGTTCTGGGGATTGATGTTCCTTTTGGTTCTCAAGTTCATTTCAAGGGGCACAAAGCCTGAAAATGACACATCCTAGAATTCCCTGCCAGCTGCCTTCCAGTTAGGTTCTGGCAATGTGAAACACTAGTTGAAAACTGAAAGTAGAAGAAAGGAATAGGAATCTAAAAATTAATGCCTACTGAGAAAGTAAAATCTGTCCTGCCATTCATCAGGTGGACATGACAACCACAGATAAAGCCAACTGCAAAGTTAGCAGGAAACGATATTTCTCCAAGGACATGCTGCCCTTGTAAAATGTTATAATGACTTTTTTTTAACATCTTTATTGGAGTATGATTGCTTTACAATGGTGTGTTAGTTTCTGCTGTATAACAAAGTGAATCAGCTATACATACATAGTATGCATATATCCCCATATCCCCTCCCTCTTGCGTCTCCCTCCCACCCTCCCTATCCCGCCCCTCTAGGTGGTCACAAAGCACTGAGCTGATCTCCCTGTGCTATGCGGCTGCTTCCCACTAGCTATCTGTTTTACATTTGGTAGTGTATATATGTCCATGCCACTCTCTCACTTCATCCAGCTTCCCCTTCCCCCTCCCCATGTTCTCAAGTCCATTCTCTATGTCTGCATCTTTATTCCTGTCCTGGCTGTAGGTTCTTCAGAACCATTTTTTTTCTTTTTTAGATTCCATATATATGTGTTAGCATACGGTATTTGTTTTTCTCTTTATGACTTACTTCACTCTGTATGACAGACTCTAGATGACTTTTTTCTTTAAGTGACTCCTGCTTTCTTACCTGTGAAAAATCTTTTGTTACTTGAAATTATATCAGTAAGAATGAAATATCTCACTTTTGCCCAAAGGATCTGAGCCACTGTGATACAGAGAAGGAACCTCGAGTTTCAATCCATTTGTGGAGTGTCAGATAATTCATTGCTAGACACAGCATTCCATATCTATCTAAACTTTTTTAGTTTCTAAGGAAACAGAACCCTGAATCCACTTTGCAGTCTAGACCTGAAGATGATCCCTTACTTGCAGCTGTTTTGCTTTGAGGCTGTCCAAGCACTGCTTTTTTTAAAGTTCACCTAAACTCCACCATTCCGCCAAATTCTTTAACTCTGTCATTTCTGTTGTTTGGTGAGATGTCCCGTGGTTCCTCTGGTGTTTCTCTTGTTGCAACAGCAAATAAATCTGACTTTATAGAACTATGGGTGTGCCCCTGGTGGTCTTAAGCTGATGGGCTTGTAGAGGAAGAAGCTATTTTCCCACTTCTGACAGTGACTGCAGGCCCCAGCTTTGGTGTTGGTTTCTGCAGCATCAATGGGGTTAACTCCTAAGCTTCTGATTAGATGCAGTGAGTGAGTTTCACAGCAATGGCAGGAGCAGCGGCAATCACATGGGTTAGTGGGTTCCAAACTGGGGCATGAAGCAGATTCCTGATCTCTGGGTGACCTACTCTTTTCCTTTTGTTCCTCTGGTTCTTCTGACATTTTACAACCAATTCTCTGGTGATAAACAATAAATTTCTCCCTGCTAGAAATATGTAGAGTGGTTCCTGTTTTCCTGTTGGTTACTAGTTGATACATTACCTGAGTTTCTGAGCTGTACTTTCATAGCCTTCTGGGACTAGAGAGAAAAGCAGTAGGAATCTAGCATCTGTGAAGGATTTCACCCTGGGAAGGAGAGCTAATCAGAAATAAACGAGCTCTCCCAGCTTGACTTCCAGTCCTCTGGGTAGACCAAAAACCTCAAGTTTTGAAATTGGATTAAGATGGGCCTGGACAATTTAAGCCCCCCTACGCTTCTTAAATTAATCAGTTCTGGAAATATCTCAAATACTGCTTTTGTTTCTCTTTGAGACATAGCAATTAATTATGTGTTACATATTCTCACTACATCTTCTATGTCTCTTACTTACTCTTGTGCTTTTTCCATCCTTTTGTCTGTCCATTTTTAATCTTGATAGATTCTTTTAACCTAATTTTCAGTTCAGTAATTCTTTAGCTGTGTCTAATTTGGGATTAAAGCCATCCATTAAAGGAATTTTTGTTGTTGCTTTATTTTTCAATTCTAGAACTTCTAGGTTTTTTTTCAAATCTATTGTTACATTTTTAGTCTCCATTTCCTTGCTGAATTTTTGGCCTTATCTATATTTTTAATTTGTATGCTCTTAATATACCTCCACCTCCTTTTTCTCTAGATCTATCTATCTATCTATCTATCCATCTATCTGATAGAACTACTAAGAGAAACAAACAAATCTGCAGTCATAATGGAAAATGATAAAATATCTCTCTCAGTAACTGATAGAAGAAACAGACAAAACTCATTAATAATATAAATGATTTGAACTGCACAACTAACAAAACTACTTAATTCCCATGTATAGAGCACTGCACCCAACAACAGTAGAATGTATAGTATTTTTAAATTCCACATAGAATATTTACAGAAATTCACTACAGATCTATAGATCTATACATTCATTAGGGGAGATATATATATCAAAGATGTCAGTTCTTCTAAATGGATCTATAGATTCAATGCAATCTGAATGACAGTACCAGCAAAGTATTTTCCAGAACCTGACAAGCTTATTCTAAAATTTGTACTAAAATTAAAAGACTGAGAAGAGACACTCTTGAAGAAAAAAAAAAAATTGGCCTACTCACTGCTAAGATTTGTAAATTTATAGGAATCAAGGTTAGTGTAGTATTGGCAAAAGGATTAAAAAATCAACCAATGCAACAGAAGAGATGACCCAGATATTCATTGACATATGTATGGACTTGAGTTGTGACAAAGGAAACCATAGACTACCAGGGAAAGAACATTTTTTAAAATAAATTAAGTTATGGTAAGTGGAGGGTCATATAGACAAAAATGAAATAGGACCTTTTCTCAAACTACATATAGAAAACAATTCCAGGCATATATAAACCTATGTGTGAATGGAAAAACATAAAAGCTTTTAGAAGGTAACATAGGTGAACAATCTTTAAGACCTCAGGATAAATAAAGAATTGATATATCTGGTGACATTAAAATTAAGACATTTTGCTCACCAAAAGACAAATAATGAGAGACAAAAGGCAAACCACAGGGTGGGAGAATAGTTTCATAACATATCTAACAAATGAAAGGTTTATATCTAGAATCTATTTTAAAATTCCTTTGGATTAATAATAAAAATACACATTATCTAACAGAAAAAATGGGGAAACACTTGAACAATGGTTTATTGTCTAGCTTCTATCACTAGATTGTAATCTCAGCAAGGACATTGGGTATTACCAGAGCAGAGGCACGGACCCACCTAGATAGTTAGCTGTCAAACAATGTGACCAGCATCCAAAGTAGAATAGCTTAAAGCTTGATCTTCCTGGCATTGCCATCTGCAAGTACTGATCTGTTTGGTGGGGTCATGGCCAGTCATCTCTGAACTGTGGTGGTTCTTCTAGAGAGGTGGCTGCCACTGTCTTAGTTTCCAGGGTCCATCCAAGTTGAATGTACAGGCATAAAGCACTGCATGAGAGCTTTCAAGAACTAGTGGTTATGTCAAAGTACCAAATGTTGTGGGTTGAATGGTGGATCCAAAAGATATGTCTGTGTCTATGTTCTAATCCACAGACCCTAGGAAAGTAAAAAAAAAAAGGCTTATTTGGAAAAAGGTCCTTTGTAGATGTAATTAAGTTAAGGATCTTGAGATAAGGTCACCCTGGTTTATCCAGGTAGGCCCTAAATCCAATGAGAAGTGTCCTTACAAGAGACACATAGAGGAAAAGACACAGAGAGGAGGAGGCTGTGTGAACATAGGCAGACATTGGACTGATGAAGCCACAGACCCAGGGATGCATGCCTACAGCTACCAGAAGCTGGAGGAGCCAACAGAATCTCTCCCAGAGCCTCTGCAGGAAGTGTGGCCTTGCTGACACCTTGATTTCAGATTTCTGGCTTCCAGAACTGTGAGAGAATGAATTTATGTTGTTTTCTGTCACCCAGTTTGTGGTAATTTGTTACAGAAACCCTAGGAAACTGATCCACCAGGCCACGGGGCTCAGACTCAGGCCAGGTTACAGGCCCACTAGGGACTAGGTAAAACTGGTAACCAGGACTGAAAGGGGCCCAGTTATAAGGATGAGACCTTCAAAAGGGGACCAGTTGGGCTTCCCTGGTGGCGCAGTGGTTGAGAGTCTGCCTGCTGATGCAGGGGACGCAGGTTCATGCCCCGGTCCGGGAGGATCCCACATGCTGCGGAGCGGTTAGGCCCGTGAGCCATGGCCGCTGAGTCTGCGTGTCTGGAGTCGGTGCTCCACAATGGAAGAGGCCACAACAGTGAGAGGCCCGCGTACCGCCAAAAAAAAAAAAAAAAAGACCAGTTGTAAAGGAGAGGCTGCAGATCAATGAATGCCTGGTTGGCCAGGGGCTCATCTAGGCCATAAGACTAATTCCAGACATCCCAGTGATGGGAATATGGTTTACGTGACAACCACAAGTTCAGTTATTTTTGATGAAAACAAGTTTTATTCCCCAAACTATAGGTCACTACCCACCAGTTGATTGTGAAATCAATTAAGTGAGAGACAATAGTTTTTGTGTGTGTGTGTGTGTGTTTTAACACCTTTATTGGAGTATAATTGCCTTACAATGGTGTGTTAGTTTCTGCTGTATAACAAAGTGAATCAGCTATACATATACACGTATCTGTTTGTTTTTAACAATAGAATAAAGGACACCAGATTGCATCACACCTGGTCAGGGTAAGGATCTGTATCAGTGAGATACCTTCAGGAAACAGATGACACTCAAACTGAATAACTGGAGTTAGTTTAAACTTGAGGAGAGTTTAATAAATAGCAGCAAGAGGTGGTGCAGCATCTGGGCCTCATATTAGCAGGGAGACCTTACCATTCTGAGGCCTGAAGAGGTAAAGAGAAAGAGAGCTTCCAGAACACCATAAGGCGAGGGCTGCCTGACAGGAGCCGTGATCTTCCAAGGAGGCAGGCAGGCATCCCACAGCAAGCTGGCGAGAGAGAGCCAGTATAAAAAATGCCCAGTCCTACTCCCCTCCTGCCATCCTCATCTCGTGCTGGTGCCTCTCATTGGCCAAACCCACCTTTGGGCAGAGAGCAAAGGAGTCGTCTATGGATCCAGTCCATATGCATCAGCTGGAGAATGGTGGATTGTGGTCTAGAAGAACAGAAGGAACAAATCCAGAGTAGCACTGTTTCTTGATGTTTTTGTGAGTACTGAGTATTTTCCTTACTGTGTGTTGTGGTTAAAACGTTGAGGAAAACCTGGAATAACGGTTGGAATTGTTCTGGAGCTGCAAGTTGAAAGTTTCGGAAACTGTAGTCAGGCCGAGTCAGGGTGGACAGGACTGACTCCATGGAGGGTCTTCCCTGTAGCCCCATACAATATCCATCCCTCCTTATGTGGACTGCCTGTGGCTTCTGCTGCACATTGTAGGCCTTGATTATATTTTATTTAGCACTGCATGTTATGCTATCATTTAAAATTCTTTGTTTCAGATATAAGTAAGGTCTTGCCATGATAGTCTAAAGTCCTTGAGGGAAGAAGCAGGGACATGGGCTTCTTATGTAACCTCCACAGTGCTTAGGGGAGAGTGATGCTAGCCACCCCATAAATATTTAATTACACATGAACTGGAAGAGACCAAACAGCCTCCTCATCTTTCAGTCAGACCCGGTGCCTCAGACATTGGTTCACGCTGAGGAAACTATAATGAGTTGAACTCAAAACATGATTCGTACTAAGAAAAGTTTCATTTAATGGTCAGTAAGGATATAAGTGAAAGCCAGAACTCGTTGAGGGTCACTAGACTCATTGCAAACCTCACAGGATCCATCTTTGAATTTTTTCTCCTTAGACTTTGACATTCTTACTTCAACTCCAAACCTAGAGACCATCTAGACTCTACCTTTCCAATTATATTTCTGAGAATCTCAGTTCTCTAGAGCTGAAGCATGTCAAAGAAAGCTCTGAATCTGAAAAATGAAAGTTCTACACGCCACCGAGCCCTGGTTGTTGCCAGTCACTATTTGGGTAATCCTGAGCAGGTGCGGTGGCCCCTGCATCCCAGCCATCTCATCTTCACAGCCATGAGGAGCCACTGTGAGGCTGAAGAGAAGTGGCAAATGAGGCAGTTGAGGATCAGAAAGGAAAGTTGCAAGGATACAGATGTAAGACTTCTCCTATCTTTTAAATTCCTTCAGAGAAGCTAAGTTTGGTTCCAATCTCCTTCCTCTCCAATCCTTCATAATAGACACACACACACACACACACACACACACACACTCAAGAGGATCTCACTGTCACTAAAGATGGCCAGCCGCTGGTGGGGTGGACATCAGTTGTCTTCACTGAAAGCTTGGGTGAATGTGAAATCAAACTTTCCTAAGGAATCCTGCTCCCTAGTCATTACATACACACAGATTGGGTTTCTGAAGAAGCAATGGGATTCTAGTCATAATGCATAGGGAGGAAGTGACCTGGGGCTCAGGATATATGTTTTACATCCCTATGTTTAAGGGAAATAGATGTGAAAGGGTTTTGAGAAACACAGAGTTTGCTTTCAAAGTTTAAACGTGTGTATACAAACTGTATGCTTTCCAATGCCCTTTACCATCTATTGTCCTCAAGAGTGAGAAGACGGGAAAGATATTACTGCTTGTTAGGGGTAGAATTGTGTCCTCCAAAGATATGTTGAAGTCCTAGCTCCTGGCACCCATGTATGTGACCTTATTTTGAAATAGGGTCTTTGCAGATGTGATCAAGTTAAGATGAGGTCATATTTGATTAGGGAGGACCCTAACTCGATATGACTGGGATCCTTAGAGGAGAGAAGAAGAGATGTGCACAGAGGGAGATGATGTGAAGAGATGCAGGGGAAGCCATGTGACATGGAGGCAGAGATTTGAATGATGCTTCTATAGATCAAGGAACGCCAGGGGTGGCCCCCATCACCAGAAGCTGGGAGAGAGGCATGGAACTAATTCTCCCTCAGAGTCCTCGGAAGGAGCTAACCCTGCTGACACCTTGACTTCCAACTTCTAGCCTCCAGAACTGAGAGAGAATACGTTTCCATCCATTTAAGCCACCCTGATTATAATACTTTGTTATGGGGCCCTAGCAAACTCACACATCACCTTTTTTGTACAGCTAAGGGTTGTAAGGTGGCTTTAGCCACTACCAACGTCTATAGAACTTTTATGATTTCTACTCTTAAAGTTTCAAATGTTATCGTTTTTAATAGTTTACAGCATCATGTATCTGGTCGATGTGATATATTTAACACTTTATTGTAATGCCCTAGTTTTCTCTTCTGAAAAATGGTAAGCCTGGACTCAGTACTCTTTTTTTAAAAAATAAATTTATTTATTTATATTTTTGGCTGCGTTGGGTCTTCGTTGCTGCATGCGGGCTTTCTCTAGTTGCAGCAAGCGGTGGCTTCTCTTGTTGCAGAGCATGGGCTCTAGGTGCATGGGCTTCAGTAGATGTGGCACGCAGGTTCAGTAGTTGTGCCTCATGGGCTCTAGAGCACAGGCTCAGTAGTTGTGGCAGACAGGGTTAGTTGCTTCACGGCACGTGGGATCTTCTGGGACCAGGGCTGGAACCCGTGTCCCCTGCATTGGCAGGCAGATTCTTAACCACTGCACCACCAGGGAAGTCCCTGGACTTAGTGCTCTTGAAGATCCCTTTTAGTCCATCCTCGGATTGGAGCGTGCTACTTGACAAAACCTCCTGAAATGAAGCTCATTAAAAATGAAGTCAGCCTGGTGCAGAGCTGGAGAGTGACCCGTGTGAAACGGTGCCTCCTAGAAACTGAAGATCATCAAACACAAACGCCCTCAGTGATGCTGAGGTTGTGGGGAAGTCACAGCTAAGGGAGAGGATCTGGCAGCAAGGAGCATCCAGCCCCTCCAGGGAGGACAGAATGCAAGATTCAGGGAGACTGAAGCAGGACAGACGGAGGCAGAGAGAAGCCTTTCGTCAGATGTGCTACCTGCTCCACCCCACAAGGCCAACATGCTCGAATGTCACACCTCTTTAAAGAGCAGGGGACAGTCTGCCTTAGGGACCTTCTGAGCCGGCCTCGGCCCAGCTCCACGTCATTGTCCCTGTGAAAAGCTACCCTCAGTCCCACGGGGGCCACCTCCCATCACACAGATGTGGCTTGTCGGATTTTGTTTTCTTTTGCTCCTTGCTTCTTTTTCAGAAGCTCTTCGCAGGGATGGTTTGGCAGGCAGCTGGGGGCCCTGCTGTGATGGCCAGTCTAACAAGCTTGTTGTGTTGATTGATTAAACACCACAGGCAACACCAGCGTGAACATTTCTCACTCTGATTGTCCTAAAGGTTGGGCTCACTAATGAATAGGGTCTGATTACAGCCCGGCCTCTGAGAGCCTCCTGTTGCCCCAGTCTGGGTGATGCTTCTGCTTTAAGTACATCTTGAAAAGCATGACAGAGTTCTCAGTGGGATCTGCTGCGATGGGGGCTGAGATTGGTTTAGCTCAGGTGTTGCTCTCAATGCTGTTGGGAGATGGGAGGTGAATCCATCCAAACCAGGTGCTGCCAACCAAAGGCACCTGCCAGTGAGTGATGGGGAAGAGTGAGCCTTCTAGATTCTGAAGTTAGGCCTGGGTGTTCCAAACTGGGACCAAGCTAGGAATCTCTCAGAGTCCTGGGAAACCTTGAGGGTGTAGTGGCTCCTTGTAGCAAGGTCAGCTCTTCCCATTCAGAGCCTGCAGCTTAAAGCTTTGGAAGACAATAGGGTTGACCGGTAATTCCACCTGCCTCTGGTTCCTGGTCAGCGACCTGGCCAGAAAGTGACTGCAGGGATTTCATTATTTCATTCTCTGTCTCTGTCTCTCTCTAACTCACTGGGTTATAATAGGCAAATGGAATTCGATCCTTCATTTGTAAGATAAAAGGAATTGAAGATGATCTCTAAAGGACATCCATGCTTTAAAAAAGTCTTGGCCTCCCATCAGGAAACTTGCACAAGCCTCTTAGATAGCCTCATCCACCAGAGGGCAGACAGCAGAAGCAAGAAGAACTACAGTCTTGCGGCCTGTGGAAAGAAAACCACATTTACAGACAAAATGATAGACAAAATGAAAAGGCAGAGGGCTATGTACCAGATGAAGGAACAAGATAAAACCCCAGAAAAAATAATTAAATTAAATGAAGTGGAGATAGGCAACCTTCCGGAAAAAGAATTCAGAAAAATGATAGTAAAGATGATCCAGGACCTCACAAAAAGAATGGAGGAAAAGATCGAGAAGATGCAAGAAATGTTTAACAAAGACCTAGAAGAATTAAAGAACAAACAAACAGAGATAAACAATACAATAAATGAAATGAGACATACACTAGAAGGAATCAGAAGCAGAATAACTGAAGCAGAAGAACGGATAAGTGACATGGAAGACAGAATGGTGGAATTCACAGCCACAGAACAGAATAAAGAAAAAAGAATGAAAAGAAATGAAGACAGCCTAAGAGACCTCTGGGACAACATTAAATGCACCAACATTCGCATTATAGGGGTCCCAGAAGGAGAAGAGAAAAAAAAAACAGTCTGAGAAAATATTTGAAGAGATTATAGTCAGAACTTCCCTAACAAGGGAAAGGAAACAGCCACCCAAGTCCAGGAAGCACAGAGTCCCAGGCAGGATAAACCCAAGGAGAAACATGCTGAGACACATGGTAATCAAACTGACAAAAATCAAAGACAAAGAAAAGTTATTAAAAGCAACAAGGAAAAAACGACAAATAACATACAAGGGAATTCTCATAAGGTTAACAGCTGATTTCTCAGCACAAACTCTACAATCCAGAGGGGAGTGGCAGGATATACTTAAAGTGATAAAAGGGAAGAACCTATAACCAAGATTACTCTACCCAGCAAGGATCTCATTCAGACTCGACGGAGAAATCAAAAGCTTTACGGGCAAGCAAAAACCAAGAGAATTCAGCACCACCAAACTAGCTCTACAACAAATGCAAAGTGGGAAAAACAAGAGAAGAAAAGGACCTACAAAAACAAACCCAAAACAATTAAGAAAATGGTAATAAGAACATACATATCAATAATTACCTTAAATGTGAGTGGATTAAATGCTCCAACAGAAAGAAATAGACTGGCTGAATGGATAAAAAGTCAAGATGCATATATACACTGTCTACAAGAGACCCACTTTAGACCTAGGGACACATACAGACTGAAAGTGAGGGGATGGAAAAATATATTCCATGAAAATGGAAATCAAAAGAAAGCTGGAGTAGCAATACTCATGTCAGATAAAATAGACTTTAAAACAAAGAATTTTACAAGAGACAAGGAAGGACACTATAGAATGATCAAGGGATCAATCCAAGAAGAAGATATAACAATTATAAATATATATGCACCCAACATAGGAGCACCAGAATACATAAGGCAAATGATAACAGCTGTAAAAGAGGAATATGACAGTAACACAATAATAGTTGGGGAGTTTAACATCTCACTTACACCAATAGAGAATCATCCAGACAAAATTATAAGGAAACACAAGCGTTAAATGACACAATAGACCAGAGAGATTTAATTGATATTTATAGGACAATCCATCTGAAAACAGCAGATTACATTTTCTTCTCAAGTGCGCATGGAACATTCTCCAGAATAGGTCACATCTTGGGTACAAATCAAGCCTGCGTTTTAAGAAAATTCATATCAAGCATCTTTTCTGACCACAGCATGAGATTAGAAATCAATTACAGGGAAAAAAATGTAGAAAACACAAACATACGGAAGCTAAACAATACGTTACTAAAAAACCAAGAGATCACTGAAGAAATCAAAGAGGAAATCGAAAAATACCTAGAGACAAATGACAAGGAAAACACAACGATCCAAAACCTATGGGGCTTCCCTGGTGGCGCAGTGGTTGAGAGTCTGCCTGCCATTGCAGGGGACACGGGTTCGTGCCCCGATCCGGGAAGATCCCACATGCCGCGAAGCAGCTGGGCCCGTGAGCCATGGCCCCTGAGCCTGTGCGTCCGGAGCCTGTGCTCTGCAACGGGAGAGGCCACAACAGTGAGAGTCCCGTGTACTGCAAAAACAAAAACAAAACCTATGGGATGCAGCAAAAGCAGTTCTAAGAGAGAAGTTTATAGCAATACAATCCTACATTAAGAAACAAGAAAAATCTCAAACAATCTAACCTTACATCTAAAGGAACTAGAGAAAGAACAGAAGAAACCAAAGTTAGTAGAAGGAAAGAAATCATAAAGATCAGATCAGAAATAAATGAAAAAGAAAGGAAGGAAACGATAGCAAAGATCAATAAAACTAAAAGCTGGTACTTTGAGAACATAAACAAAATTGATAAACATTTAGCCAGACTCATCAAGAAAAAGAGGGAGAGGACGCAAATCATAAAATTAGAAATGAAAAAGGAGAAGTTACAATAGACACTGCAGAAATACAAAGCATCATAAGAGACTCCTACAAGCAACACTGTGCCAATAAAATGGACAACCTGGAAGAAATGGACAAATTCTTAGAATGCTATAACTTTCCGAGACTGAACCAGGAAGAAATAGAAAATATGAACAGACCAATCACAAACACTGAAATTGAAACTCTGATTAAAAATCTTCCAACAAACAAAAGTCCAGGACCAGATGGCTTCACAGGTGAATTCTATCAAACATTTAGAGAAGAGCTAACACCCAGCCTTCTCAAACTCTTCCAAAAAATTGCAGAGGAAGGAATACTCCCAAACTCATTCTATGAGGCCACCATCACCCTGGTACCAGAAACAGATAATGCTACTACAAAAAAACAAAACTACAGACCAATATCACTGATGAATATAGATGCAAAAATCCTCAACAAAATACTAGCAAATAGAATCCAACAACACATTAAAAGGATCGTACACCATGATCAAGTGGGATTTATCCCAGGGATGCAAGGATTCTTCAATATATGCAAATCAGTCAATGTGATACACCGTATTAACAAACTGAATAATAAAAACCATATGAGCATCTCAATAGATGCAGAGAAAGCTTTTGACAAAATTCAACACCAATTCATGATGAAAAAAACTCTCTAGAAAGTGGGCATAGAGGGAACCTACCTCAACATAATAAAGGCCATATATGACAAACCCACAGCAAACATCATTCTCAATGATGAAATACTGAAAGCATTTCCTGTAAGATCAGGAACAAGACAAGGATATCCACTCATGCCACTATTATTTAACATAGTTTTGGAAGTCCTAGCGATGGCAATCTGAGAAGAAATAGAAATAAAAGGAATACAAGTTGGAAAAGAGGAAGGTAAACAGTCACTGTTTGCAGGTAACATGATACTATACATAGATAACCCTAAAGATGCCACCAGAAAATTACTAGAGCTCATCAATGAATTTGGTAAAGTTGTAGGGTACAAAATTAATGCACAGAAATCTCTTGCATTCCTATTCATTAACAACGAAAGATCAGAAAGAGAAATTAAGGAAACAATCCCATTCACCACTGCCACAAAAAGAATAAAATACCTAGGAATAAACCTACCTAAGGAGGTAAAAGACGTGTACTCAGAAAACTGTAAGATACTGATGAAAGAAATCAAAGGTGACACAAACAGATGGAGAGATATACCATGTTCTTGGATTGGAAGAATCAATATTGTGAAAATGACTATACTACCCAAAGCAATCTACAGATTCAATGCAATCCCTATCAAATTACCACTGGCATTTTTCACAGAACTAGAACAAAAAATCTTAAAATTTGTATGGAGACACAAAATACCCCAAATAGCCAAAGCAATCTTGAGGGAAAAAAAAACAGAGCTGGAGGAATCAGGCTCCCTGACTTCAGAGTATACTACAAAGCTGCAGTAATCAAGACAATATAGTACTGGCACAAAGACAGACATAGGTCAACGGAACAGGATTGAAAGCCCAGAGATAAATCCACGCACATATGGTCACCTTATCTCTGATAAAGGATAACTATTTCTACCTACACATCCTCTTCTGTGGGCTCAGGGCCGCCCATCCCTTGGAATGTGTTTCGCCCCAAGAAGAAGCACATGAGAATTTGAGCTGGAAACCTGCTTCCTGTTAGATTTACCATGGACATAATTAGACAGAGACCCAAAGCAATACTCTGGTCTGCTCTCCCACGTTTCCCAGCCTCCTTCTTGACATGGGCACAGACACCTGTATTCTCCAGAACTCGCACTGGGTGTCCTGGGTTTCTGACCACTGGGATGCTTGGGCCTGTGGTAATTGCATATCCTGCACTTGTGCCATGCTATGAGGATGGGTAACAGCATCCGGAGAGCTGCCCAGCCTCACACGTATCAAACTCTGCACGGACTCTTCCATATACACAAGACTCTCCATGACAGCAGCAACCTCTGGGTTTTCCAGGAGGGGCTTTGACTGTTTTGAGCACTTTCCTGGGTCTAGAATCCTGTTTGTACCCTCCTGACTCCTTCCCCCAGATCAGAGGCAAATATGCTTGGCCTGGGATGGATCTCCACTGAGGTTAATTGGATAAAGGGATAGTTTGTCAAATGGACAGATTGGGAAGTCTGGTCCATTAGCAATGGCTGGGTTGGATGAATGGGGAGTCAGTTTCAAGACAACAGGCTGAAGTATAGAGGAGTCTAATCTAGGAGGCTCAGGGGCAGGAGAAGGGGACACTGGTGGGGCTTGCAGAAGCCAGGACTCCAGTGCCAGGAAGAACATTAGAGAGAAAGGCAGGGCTGAAACCTGTGTGTGAGGGGGTGAGATCTGAACTTTCTTCCAAAATGCCTTGTTCAACAAGGCTTAGTTTTAGGAGATGCGATTACAGTAGGCCAGTTAGAAGAACCTAGCTATGAGATAGCAACTGCCTTAGTAGCTGTTGTGGATTGAACTGTGCCCCATCCCCCAAAATTATATGTTGAAGGTTAACCCCCTGAATCTGTGATTGTGACCTTAGTTGGAAATAGAATCTTTGGGGATGTAATCAAGGTAATATCCCGCTGGACTGAAGTTGGTTAAATCCAGTATGACTGATGTCCTTGTAAGAAGAGGGAAATTTGGAAACAGGTACTCAGGGAAGAAGGCTGGGTGAAGATGGGGGCAGGGATTGGAGTCACGTGTCTCCTCACTAAGGAACACCAAGGAATGCCGGCAAGCCCCAGAAGCTAGGGGAGAGACATGGAACAAATTCTCCCTTATAGTCCTCAGGGGGCACCAACTCACTTTGATTTCAGACTTCTAGCCTCCAGAACTGTAGAAGAGAATAATGTTTTAAGCCATCCAGTTTGTGGTAATTTGTTATGATATCCCTAGGAAACACAATAACCAAGTTAATCTAATGTGGAGTGGCTGAAGTGTTGGTCTGGTCCTTTTTATACATCCTCTGCATGAGGGTAGATGGGTTTCAAAGATGAGGATAGAGGGTTGAACCAGAAGGGGTGATTTTAGGGTAGTGACTCTCAACTGATACGTGTGGCTGGGGTGTTATGAAGGTGGGTGCAATGTGTGTGTTGGTACATATCCTAATCACCAAGCCTTTATTACTAAATGTATGTGTCTGTCATAATTACCAAGATGGGATTGTTTGTGAATGGGATGGGGCAATGTGATTCACCCTTTCTGTAACCCCCTTCCCTGTCCTTTAAGGCATGAATTTGCAACTTCCCATCCTCGTACCCTAACTCCTTCACTTCTTCCCAGCATACAGGTTGGTTAGAGGAACATAGGGGCAAAGAGATAAGGAGATCCCTGCAAAGTCCATCTGATACCCTGTCTTAGTTAGGGAAGCACTAGATGATGTAACAAACAAACCCTATAATGTTAGTGTTTCACATAAAAAAAAGTTCTTTTTCTCACTAACGTAATAATTCAGTAGTCCTGGACAGCAAGATGATCCACTCCACACTGATTGAGGTCCCCAGGCTCCTTCCATCTTGCAGTTTACATCCTTTGTTGTTTTGTTTTTTTGGTTTTTTTTTAACATCTTTATTGGAGTATAATTGCTTTACAATGGTGTGTTAGTTTCTGCTTTATAACAAAGTGAATCAGTTATACATATACATATATCCCCATATCTCTTCCCTGTTGTGTCTCCCTCCCTCACACCCTCCCTATCCCACCTCTCTAGGTGGTCACAAAGCTGATCTCCCTGTGCTATGTGGCTGCTTCCCACTAGCTATCTATTTTACATTTGGTAACGTGGCTCTCCCACCTCAGAGGCACAGCCCTGACTCCTGGCTGGAGCACCAAGAGCCTGTCATCCACACGGCTCAGAATAAAAGGGAGGAAAAAAAAGAACGAAAGAAAGAAGATAAAATAAAGTTATTAAAATAAAAAATAATAAGTATTAAAATTATTTTTTAAGTAATAAAAAAATAAAGAAAGAAGAGAGCAATCAAACCAAAAATCAAATCCACCAATGATAACAAGTTTTAAAAATATACTAAAAAAAAGAAAACAAAAACGGAGAGGCAGAGCCCTAGGACAACTGGTAAAAGCAAAGCTATACAGACAAAATCACACATAGAAGCATACACATACACACTCACAAAAAGAGGAAAAGGGGAAAAATCTGTTCTTCGCTCAGACAGGACGGGGTTAAAGGAGCAGCTGCTTCGGGGGCTCTGGCTCACTCAGGCCGGGAGGAGAGATGGGTATGGATGCAGGGCGAGTCTGTGGCGGCAGAGGCCAGCAGGACGTTGCAGCAGCCCGAGGCGTGCCGTGCGTTCTTCCGGGGAAGTTGTCCCTGGATCCCGGGACTCTGGCAGTGGCGGGCTGCACAGGCTCCCCGGAAAGGAGGTGTGGATAGTGACCTGTGCTCGCACACAGGCTTCTTGGTGGTGGCAGCAGCAGTCTTAGCATGTAATGCCCGTCTCTGGGGTGCGCGCTGATAACCGCGGCTCGTGCCCATCTTTGGAGCTCCTTTAAGCGGCGCTCTGAATCCCCTCTCCTCGCGCACCAGGAAACAAAGAGGCAAGAAAAAGTCTCTTGTCTCTTCGGCAGTTCCAGGCTTTTTCCCAGACTCCCTCTCGGCTAGCCGTGGCACACTGGCCCCCTTCAGGCTGTGTTCACGCAGCCAACCCGAGTCCTCTCCCTGTGATCCGACGGATGCCCGAGCCTCAGCTCCCAGCCCCCGCCCGTCCCTGCGGGTGATTGGCAGTGGCGGCAGCAGCCTTAGCGTCTCATGCCCGTCTCTGGGGTCCGCGCTGATAACCGCGGCTCGTGCCCATCTGTGGAGCTCCTTTAAGCGGCGCTCTGAATCCCCTCTCCTCGCGCACCAGGAAACAAAGAGGCAAGAAAATGTCTCTTGTCTCTTCGGCAGTTCCAGGCTTTTTCCCAGACTCCCTCTCGGCTAGCCGTGGCACACTGGCCCCCTTCAGGCTGTGTTCACGCAGCCAACCCGAGTCCTCTCCCTGTGATCCGACGGATGCCCGAGCCTCAGCTCCCAGCCCCCGCCCGTCCCTGCGGGTGAGCAGACAAGCCTCTCGGGCTGGTGAGTGTGCTGGTTGGCACCGATCCTCTGTGCGGGAATCTCTCTGCTCTGCCCTCCACACCCCTGTTGCTGCGCTTTTCTCCTTGGCTCTGAAGCTTCCCCCCTCTGCCACCCACAGTCTCCGCCCGTGAAGGGGCTTCCAATGTGTGGAAACCTTTCCTCCTTCACGGCTCCCTCCCACTGGTGCAGGTTCCGTCCCTATTCTTTTTTCTCGGGTTTTCCTTTTTTCTTTTGCCTTACCCAGGTATGTGGGGAGTTTCTTGCCTTTTGGGAGGTCTGAGGTCTTCTTCCAGCGTTCAGTATGTGTTCTGTAGGAGTTGTTCCACATGTAGATGTATTTCTTTTGTATTTGTGGGGAGGAAGGGTATCTCCGTGTCTTACTCTTCCGCCATCTTGCAGCTCCTCTGCAGTTCACATCCTTAATGGCCTTGGAGTTCCCTGCTCCAGGCTGCTGAGGAAGGGGGGTTTGCAAAAGTGCCATGTGTGTCTCAAAAGGAATAGTCTATAAATGAAAGATTTTGGTTCCATCATATTTTGTTAGAAAGACAGCCACATGGCCCTACTGGAGCAAGTCAGATTGTGTTGGGAAGTGTAGTACCTGGCTATGTGTCTCACAGTCACACTCCCATGACAGATGGACACAGTTTTTTGGTAGGTAGCTGTCCATCTCTGTCATGGTCCCTAATATAATTCCCAGAAGTTTTGCATCATAGAACTGAGAAACTTCCTTCTACTTTTTGAATTTTTTTATAACCGACAATAGAATTGGCAGCTGACTACAATAAAAGTGGCTAAAAAAAGTTTTTTAAAGACCCCTGTTTGAATCCCGGAGCCAGCATTTAATAATTGTGTAAATCTTGGGCAACTTACCTAAATTCTCTGAGTCTCAATTTCCAGTTTTGTAAAATAGAAATAATAATATTTCTCTGCAAGTATAATGATTAGGAATGACATATATAAAGGACTTGCATTTGATTAGTGCTTATTAAATGGTAGCTTTTCTTTTAATTTCAATAAAATTATCACCAATGGATTTTTATCTGTTAACATATTACTGTCAAACTCAAAATTCCCTTAAGTTTGCGATTTCTTTTTCTGTAATCTAAATGTGTTTCCACTTATAGAGGTTAGAGTTAGAAGGCTCTTGGTGATCACTGTGTTTCATTTCTGGGGACTTTGAATGACTTATTCAAGGTCATGGAGGTAATTAGTGGTAGAGACAAGACTAAACCTTAAGTCTCTTCAAGTGTAGTTCACTGTGCCATCCAAGTCCTCCAGTTCAATTTACTGAAAATTGAGCATACCGGAATTGTAGCTTCCAAGTTGGAACTTTTGAATGACCCATTTGTCTGGTTTCGTTGGGTATGATTTCTGGGCCATCTGTCATTTTCCTGAATTCCCTGTCATTTTTAGTATTGTTATGCCAGCATTATCTTCAAATAATGAATTTTGTTGTTTCCAGAGAGGTTACTCCTACCTAGTCATTAAAATGTGACTTTGGGTACATTTTCTCTTGAGAAAAAGTAGTGCTTTAAAAGGATATGAACAATGGTTTCTCTATGTGCCATATTTTACACCAACACTTTTCTTTTTATTCCTCCCTTTCCAAACCACTGGGCCTCCATACTTTCAATGATTTTCTATTAAGAACATGTCATCTCTGTATGTTTGTGTGTTTTCTCATTTAGTTAATACGTTATAATGTTGTATAATGAAAATACCAAGCAATTCAGTGACATTATTTTGAAAGAATTGAAATTCTGATAAACATTACTAAGAAGTATATAAGCCTCCAGGTCTGACGACACAGTCATGTGTTGAACATTAATAGGAAGAATCAGTAGTCGTAGCCGGGCATGTTGACATATGAACTGGATCCAGCACGGTCCTTGTTTTTTCTCTAAGGGACGTTCTTTGCCAATCTCAGTAGAGAGGACTTAATAACCAGGAACTAGAATTGTACTGGCTTGTATGCCTGGAAGAGGTCTCCTACAGTGCTTCTATAACCCCTTAGACTAAGTGAGGGTCACCTTACCAGGCTTCCCCAGATCAAACACTCTAGGCTATGGGAAGATAACAAAGGATTCTTAGCATTAGAGGCCTAGAGGGTCGACATGTCAAAGACCGGAAGCTGCAGGGTTAATTCCTCTATACACGCTTGCAAAGGTGGTTCAGGCTCAGGCCTTTGAATGGAGGATCCTCGTGAATGTTCCCTCACCTGTCTTTGTGTCTTCCGTGTTTTCATGCATCTCCTCCTTGGAGATTCACCAGTTTGGATCTGCCCATCCTCAGCTTCATGAAAGGCCTTCTCCCATCCCACCCTCAGAAGCAAAGCTTGCCTATGATGGTTTACTCCTCTGTGTTCGCTTGGCTTCCCTCAACCGAATCAGAGCACTGTTTGCATTTGGGGGATCTGAGATCTATTAAATAGTGGTGGTTTGGGGGACTGGAGAAGAGAATGGAGAGACTTCAGGACTAACCTTCTTCAACAGTAAAGCAGGGACCACCTAGGAGGAAAGGAGACCCCTTCCTCCTCAACCCCCTTCCTTCCCTGTTCACAGGTGCCTGAAATTGCATCCAGAAGATTATGCTCATAAAATGGCTGATGTGCCTGTTCCTGGAGAGAGCGGCTCTGTGACAGAGTCCTTCCTGTGATGATGCTTATGAATGAGACCAGATTCTTGGAAGGTCAGATTGATAAGGTGGGTAAAGGACTGGAATGAGATAAATACCGGAAATGAAAGGTGGGTGTCTGAGCAAGAGGAAGAATGAGATCAGAAAGAGGAGGTGCCTCAGTCAGGGACAAACCACCTACTTCACAGGCCAGGGAGCTGGTGCTGGTGGCGTGGGTAGGAGGCTGGGTACCTGAAAAATCCATGTTCTTCTGTGTAGTTCTATGGTAGAAAGTCCTTTTGTGACAATGTGAAGCAGTGTAAATATTTATTTGTAGGCACATCACATTTTATATGCTGAGAGTGTGTGTGTCTTTGTGTAAGAGGGTTGTGTCATGTTATCTTAAGAGCTGTGTGACCTTTTGCTCTTAGAGTCATATTATGCTGGGGAGGAGTGTTACGGTCTGATGCGTGTGTCCTCGCTGTCATCCACAGCACACGGCTTAGTTTAGCGAGTGAACGGAATAAACAGGCAGATCTCTGGCCTGCCTTGCGCCGGTATGATCATGACAAAGCTTTTGCTCCTGGGGGGGCCTTTGCAGCTTGCTCTAGGCTGCACTCATGTGTTTATTTTGGGAGCAGCAGAGACTCAGAACCCAGCATGACACTTGCATGACAATTTATTTATTTATTTATTTTGACAATTTATTTTTAAAGGGGTTATAAATATGTAACTCCTTGAGCAAGAAATCAAAGCTCTTCGAGTATATTTTATAATCAGTTACCAGCACCCTCCCTCTCTCTGAAATAAACCAGATTACATTTTAATGCAATTTGAATTAATGATTTCATTTTCATTAAATTATCGACATTTTCTTTGCTGGTATGTGAGACGCACTCCCAACAGTTGTCTGTTGCAAAGCCGTGCTAAGAGGCCCGTCGCAGGTGCCTTGGAGTCGCACCTCCCACTGCGGCTCCTACAGGGTTAATATCCCCTTTCTCACTTTTGGAGACATTCACTCCCAGTTCTTCTTGTTATGAGCCTTCCTTTCTCATATCATGAACAGAAACCCTGCTAGAGCAGAAGAAAAAAATAAAAGGCAAAAGGATGGAAGTAGGTATATTCTGCATGACTTTCTAGGATGGAGAGTATGGACTTGAGAGTCAGACATAGGTGGTTGGGTTCAATTCCAAGATCAATCATTTACTACTAATCTTGGGACAATTACTTAACTTTTCTGAGTCAGAGCTTCCTTATTTGCAAAATAAGCATAATACTTGCTTCCTCACGGGGCTGTTAAAACACTGAAAAGACACCATATGTAAAGCACCAATCAGGTAGTAGTCACTTAATAAGTGTTTGTTTCCTCCAGTAAGTGTTAGTTTTCCTCCTTTACTTAAAGCAGAGGCAGGAGTCTTCTAACTTGTGAAAGAGATACAATATTGACTTCATTTGGGGAAGTAGTCAGGATAGGCTAGATTGTGCTGCAGTAAGAAACAATCCCCAAATCTCAGTGACTTACAAAACAAAGGTTTATTTTCTGTTCATGCTACATGGTTGTTGCGGGTCAGTGTCGTTTCTCTTCTTCTTTACTTAGAAGTTGGGGGCACACCAGTTGCAGGACCTTGATCTAGCATTACTTTCTTCTTGCACCCTTCACCATTGACTCTCTTTGTGTGTTCAAATGCCTGTGGAGGGCCTGACAGGGCTGACCCTGTGTCTTGGCAGAAGCTCTTTGCACTGAGGTATCAGAGCAACAGAGAGGGCCCTCAGCTCCCCATGCATGCTGTCAGGTGAATGGCTGATAGCTGGAATTACACTGACTGGAATATATTTTGGCTTAAGTTTTTGTTAAAATGGAAATGCCTCTGGGAGGAGTCAAATCTCATTTTATGTGGGGTGTGTGCGTGTAAGTGCTTTTTGAGAAAAGAAAATGCCGTGCTGGGCAAATTATAATAATGCCGTACAAATGGTTGCTGATTTGTTTTTTCTGAGAGCATGACATAGATGGCTAGCTCCTCTTACATAATGTAGATTCATCACTGGGAAGTAGCTGCCCAAAGTCTACCCTCTACCATCCTCTCTTATATCTAAGTGTGGCTACATGACTGAGTTCTAGCCAATGAAATGTGATTGGAAATTGTCAAGCAGAGTACCATGCAGTGGTTTCCAATGCCGGGGAGGACTCCAGCTACACGGAGGATAGCAAAGATCATTGCAATGCCAGCCACCAGGACTGGAAGTTCACACCTTCTGCCTGCTGCCTCTTGGTATTGGAGTTGCCAGGAAAAACACAATGGAGTCGAGCACACGATGGAACAATGCTGTGCTCACAGAGAAAAGAGGCAGAGCAAGATCAACTCCGATAGCAGGTGTCAGTCTCCCAAGGTCAGGAAGTCTCTCCTGGCAGCCCATGCTGAGCAACTGGCTTACGTACACCCCTGCAGTGAAAGGAATCCATGTGAGGTCAAATAAATGGGGCTGGAGGACTTCTTAAAGGTGCATGAAAAGGTCAGGGGTTGACTGAAGCCACTTTTTCCATAGGTTCTCAGCAGGTCTGAATGAGCCATGGCTCTAAAACAAATATTCATTGATGCCCTGGGGACAGAGGCAAAAGAGGTATAATAGGAATTGGGCACATGAACTGGCAACTTCTGCACAGTGAATACCAGAACTATGGGAATTCAAGAGAGAGACATCAATTGTGGACCTGAGAGTTAAGTTCTGAAAAGTGAATAGGAGGTAGGCAGATAAAAGAAGGGATGGCTAGGGTGGGTGAATGCACTGAGCTATGGAGAGAGAAGTTTCTCTCAAGCCACCTGCATCTTCTCTGCTGGCCCTGGGGAGGAAGGTATGGTGAGGGAGCAACTCTCTGGACTGAGGTCAGCCAGCACCAGAGACTGGACCCTTCCCTTTCTCACCATACTAACTAGAGGCTGACACTGTATTCAAGTCCTTGCACAGTGACCCTCACAGACATCCTTCCCTATGCACCTGTGCCTCTGTAGAGGCTGAGCTGGTGGCCCAGAGGTGAGAAGTCTGATTGATCCAGCTCCCATGGTGTGTGGAACTCAGTGGACAGCCCTCGTTTAGCCCACGTGGGACCCTACCTCTTTTCAGGAAGCCTAATTCATTAGGAGCAGTGACCACACCCACAGACTCAGGTGTGGGGTGATGATTGGATAACGCTAGGGACCTGAGCCTCAAAATTAGACACAATGTGTCCATTTGCTCTGAGTCTTTCCCCAGCTTGTAGTCAGCCAGACCCCCACCTCTGCTGAGATACCTGCATATTTGGGTCACAGTTATAGCTTAAGTTCTGCCAGTAGGAGTGTCTAGTTCTAACAGCTGGCTGCCTGCCTGTACATCCCAAGTCCAAGTTAGACACCAGGCTTTTTTTTTTTTTTTTTTTTTTTACTGTCTCCTGGCCTGGATTTTACCCAAGACAGAAGCAAGCCCATCTCTTTCCCCTGGTCCTTCCTTCCTTGTCTCTCAGTCTCACCCCAGGTGAGCCCATGCAAATCACTAGTCTTTTTCTCAGCCTGATCTACCATCAGACAGGCTTAGGAAGTATATGCCCCAAAGACCCCAGCATTAGCAAAGGTCAAGTTTTTTGGTTTGTTGCAGTATTTCTCATGCATTTTCTCTTCTCGCCCACATGAGCATGGTCATTGGATACTTCATTTTCTCAGAGGGCTAAATGACAGAAAATTTGAAAAAGGATCTGATAGTGTATTTTTAGCATGAACAAAAGCCTTAATGCAAAGGTCTCAGAGTGGAATTTCTGGCTTTTGCACATTGATGGGGAGAATTTAGGGGCTTTAGTGTTAAGAACTCCCCATTCCTAAAATCATACTTCACAGTTTGCATGCCAGAAGAAGGTCTAGTATATAGTGTGTGGTTGTGATTTGAAATTCAGCAGAGAAATGGAATGGATATTTGGAGTGGGTAGAACCTGGAGAGAAGTGCTCATTTGCTTTTTTTTTTTTTTTAATGGACTAAACTAGAACTTACATGTGTATCATTGGAATGAACCAAGCAGGAGGGAAAAGTGATGATGCAGAGGAGGGGGCAGTTGCAGGGACAAAGGCCTTGAGTATCAAGGAGATTATGTCATGAGTACAAGTGTAGGAGCTAGTCTTTGATGGGACGAGGAACCATGAAAGAAGGAAGAGAATGAGGGGGCCTGTTCAGGTAGCTTTACATGTTCAGGTGGATCACATGGTGGGAAGATGCAGGTGCCTCTCTCTTAGTGTTTTCAATCTCTCAGTGCCTTTGGGGAGATATCAAGTGCTGAGTGTGGGGCTAGTGACTGGGGAGCATGCCCTGGAGATACAAAGATAGAGAAAAGATGTGAAATAACTCCAGAGAATGTAAAAGGGAAATTACTAGAAACATGTAGTAGGATCACTGGGCAGCATCTAGTGTTTATTTGGGATTTATGCCGTTAGATTAACATGACTTGACATCATAATACATGTGGTTCCCCCCTCCCCGTGCCCTGGAAACATTCAGCTGTTAGAAGGTTCAGGATGTGTAGATATTTCAGTTTGACAAGGATCAGGGTTTTTCTAGCTGTGTGCAAAAGGGAGAGGGGGGCAATGGAGCTAAAGATGTTTTCAATGGAAGGTTTCAAAGAGGTTACCAGATTCATCTTAGATCACACAGCAAGTCAATGGCAAAAGCCCAGAATGTAAACCCAGGTCTGCCCCTCCCTCATTGTCACTCCCTATCAGGGCCCTGACACTTTAGGCTGGATGAAGAGGGAAGGGAGACAATGAGGGGGTGATATTTATCCAGCCTAAAGTATCTGGTCCAATATTATTATTGTTATTTTGTTATTACTGTGAAAGGAATTCTGCATTGCAATATTGTGCCAAATAAACCTTGACATGTAGCTTTTAAGTTAACAGGTACCTGTTTGTATTTAAGAAAATCATCCCCATGTATGTTCATGGTCAAAGAGAATGCCTGTACCTTCTCTGGGAACGCGGATCAGAAGACGCGCCCAGAGCTCTGAGAAGCCTTAAGCACACTCTTCATAGACAGACAGGGAGGCACGAAGTCGTAACATGTTTTATGGGAAAAGCCATGAAAACTTCAAGCCTTCTGCAACACCGATTAAGAATAATTTAAATCATTCATCTTGTATTAGAAAATGTCAGTGGCTATTAGCTAATCCATTTCAAATGGATTTTATTTGTATAAAATTGGCATTTTAGAAAGTGAATTTATTGCTCACAATTACCTCTTCCAATGTGAAATTATTGTGATATTAGTAGTAAATGTGCTCTGATTGAATTTATATCATTAATCAAATATTCCTAAATTGAACTCCTAATCGAGTCTTATAAGTTAAATAAAAAGCCCCAGAGGATGCTTTTCAAGGCCTCAACCAAGGAGGAGGAACTGGTGACTTAATAGGACATTTGCTATTTTTTTTGACTGCCTAGTCTGAAAGCACCTATGTTTGAGGAATCCCCCATCTCACGAGTCATGGCAGGAGGCAGAATCCTCCTTCTGCTTGAGAATGTAACGGGGTAGCAAACTGAAAAGGCCAGATACTTTCCCATTCTCCTTTGCGGCCAGTGTGGGATTGTGTTCTAGGCTCAGCCAATCAGATACCCCTCCCCAGACTCGAATCGTTGCTAAGGAAGCACAGAGGAGGCAGTAGAGAAGCCATTGTGGCAGCACAGGTGATGGTGGAAGCAGCTCCAGGTCTAAGGCCAGTGGCCAGGAGAATGCATGGTGGCATCCAGTGTTCTGCGGTTGGAGCAGAGGTGTCACTATAAGTCAGTCATAAGTAGGAGGAAGATACATCCTAGTTTTCTTGGGACAGTCCCAGTTTATGCCTGTTATTTCGTGACAACAGAATTCCCCTTCATTTTCAAAATTGTTCCAGTTTGTAAAGTTAACAATCTGGCCACCTTGGTCATAATCAAAATCCCTTAGATCTTCAGCCTTCTCTCAGATTGTTCCCTTTACTTCCTTGCTTTGAAATCGGTCTCTTTCCTGAGAACACTTCTTTATTTTCACCCCTCCCTGATGGTGGCTTTCTTAAGTCCTACACACATTCTTTTGTGCCTGGAAGGAGAGTAGATGCCTTCTTTGTCATCCTCGCTTCTTATTTTTACTTCCAAATCATTCCTTTCCAGTGCAATAACCCTATTACTTTCTCACCATCTGTCACCCTTCTAATGTCTCATTTATTGTCGCTTATTGTCTTTATGGACTTGAATCCATTGGTTCATTATTATAATCATTCCTCTGTGTACACCATCAGCTCTCTTGATCTTTGTCCCTCTTACTTGCCTAATTCTATCCAATAACAAGCTTGAGATCAGGTGAGGTGAAACCACCCAGTCATGCTGTGACAGAGGGTTTTAATTGTCTACCCTAGTAGCACTTTCTCCCTTTTTTCCTTAGTAGAAATGTACCTGGATTCATGGCTGCATGGAAGAATTTCAGCCCATTGAGATGTAGGCAGAGCTGTTTTATAAAATTTTAGGGAAATATTCCCAAAGAAGGGGTATATATGTGTGAGAACTTCTTTAACTTTTTTTTTCCTTCCAGTTGGCTGGAACATGGATGTGAAGGCTGGAACCTGAGCAGCTGTCTTGGGCAATGTGGTCACATGTTAAGGATGTAGAGTTTGGGTCCTAATGACCATGATGCTCATAATGTGATGTAAGCCTAGACCCCCTATCTCTGAACTCCATGTGAGAGAGAAAGGAACTTCTATCTTGGTGTGTTAGGCAGAATAATGACTCTTAAAGATGTCTGTTCCCTTATCTCAAAAGCCTATGAATATGTTCCCTTACCTTGGCAAAAGGGGCTTTGCAGATGTGATTAAATTAAGGGTCTTGCTGAGAGGATCTTGGATTGTTCAGGTGGGTCCAGTCTAATCCCATGAGTCCTTAAAACTGAGAACTTTTCCCAGATGTAATCGGTCAGAGAGAAAGGTTTGATGATGGAAGCAGCGTCAGAGAGTGTAATGTTTCAGGCTTTGAAGATGGAGGGAAAGGGCGTGAGAGCAGCTGGAAAGGGCAAGAAAATGGATTCTCCTTTAGAGTCTCCAGAATTGAATGTGACCCATCAACACCTGATTTTAACCCTTAAGACCCTTTTTGGACTTTGGACCTATAGAATGGTAAGATAATATATTTGTGTTATTTTAAGTTTATGGTAATTTGTAATGTCAGTAATAGAAAACGAACACACTTGGTTCATACATTGTTATTTTGTGTTTACATGTTACTCACAACTATATTCAATCTCAAATAATATACACACTGAACGATTTTAACTCAATAAGGGACACATTGAAGAATCCAAGACTGCCAGCCTTCGGGAGGTTTTTGGAACTACCCAGACATTGTACTGTATTTCCCCAATTAACTCAGACGTCCCCTCTTGCAAATGTCATCTTCTCTATTCTTCGAACCTCAAACATTTCCTCCCCATAACTTATATTCAGTCAGTGCCTTTGCTTCTTATTTTAGTTAGAAAATAGAAGCAATGAAAGGGGAACCTCCTTGTGCTCCCACCACCATATATACTAACCAACTCACATGTTATCCATTTGCTTAATCATCTTTCTCCGTATAATGGACAAGGTACTTAGTCCAGACCCTTCACGTGTGCACGTATCCTATGCCCAAACTCCTACTCAGAGACGTTGTTCCTTTAATTATACCCTTTTGCTCTGGCGTCGTAAGTATTTTCTCTCTATTGGATCACTTCTGCCCTTTGACATGGAAAGGGAGAAATGAGAGGTGTATGTGTGGTGGTGTATGAGTGGGGGGTGTGTGTGTGTGTATGTGCGCATGCAGAGGAGAGCTATCGATAAATCTTAGTATTTATTCTCTGAAGCCTTAACTGTAAAATCAGTTCATATCAACACGTTCATAATCTATAAAATGCATATTTATTTAGTAAGGAGTTATGAGGTTAAGAAGTAATGTGTTTATCACAAGTCCTAGCTTATTTACAGAAGTTCTAAAATAAAATACTTTTACTTCCCATCTCCATAACTACATCTGTCACTGTCAGCCTAAGTATCTAATTTTGGGTTCCAAAATAGTTAAATCTATCTATTAGATAAGAACTCTGTCTTTGAATTCATTAGGGGATATCACACATGACACGCTAAAGGATAAAAGATATGACATGAGGAGGCAACACGAATGGGTGAGATTTGAGGGTAGGGGAGTCTGGTTCTGCTGCAGTGGCAGAGCTTGTCCTGTCCAGGCCTGGGTGTCACCAATGCTAAGCCATGGGTTGTTTTGGTCGAAATCCTGTGGTTTGGTTAAAATTGTCCTGCAGTGTAGGCGGGCATCCAGTTTTGTGGCTGCACCATTTTACACTCCCACCAGCCATGGAAGAGAGTTCCACTTGTTCTACATCCTTGTCAAGACTTGTATTGTCAGTCTTTATAATTTTCAGGCATTCCAGTGGATATGTAGTGATCTCTTACTGTGGTTTTAATTTGCATTTCCCTGATGAGCAACCGCATTGAGCACTTCTTTTTGTAGGTTTACTGGCCGTTCGTATATCTTCTTTTGTGAAGTGCCTGTTAAAATCTTTTGCCTATTTGTATTGGGCTGGTTGTCTCACTATTACTGATTTGTAGCAGTTCTTTATATATTCTGGATGCAAATCCTTTGTCACATATAAGCCAGGAATACTTCTGAATGCAAATAAAGAAATTAACTAGTGGTGACTTAAGCAGTTACAATGTCAACTATCTGATAAAACAAAAAGTCCAGCGCCAGGCAGTCCATGCATTACTAAGTGGATCTGCAGTCCTTGGCAGCTTGGCTTTTCACGTTTGTGCTTGTGACCTTATGACTACAAGATGGCTGCCATTGCTTCAGGTGCTAGGCTGCATTCAAAGGCCAGAAGCAGGGAGGCAACATGAAAAGGGCTTTGTATGATTTCTCCTTCTTTCAAGGGAGATAAACATTATTTCTCAGAAGTGCTCCAAAACTTTCTTTGATTTCTGATTGGCCACACACATCAGCAAAGGAAGGCTGGGACGTGAGCTTTAGGCAATGTTCTATATACTAGTTGTGACTAGTGGTATATATAGTCATGACTGCATTAGGCAATCATGATTCATGCCCAGGGGCTGGGCCCTTGGCATGAGCACAGGTGCTATTACTTAGAAGAGATGAATGACTGCTGGGTAGGCACCTAACGTGGCAACATTAAAATCCTCAAAGCTATATGGTACTCCCTGATGCAATGAGGGATCCTTTGGAAAGTTTTGAGAAGTCTTGGTAAGCTTGTGGACATCACAGAGGTATCATAAAAAAAAGTTAGAAAGCCAAATCATTTTACTTCGATGCGTAAAACAGCAACAGCAGCACAAACTTTCCTTGAATGTCTGATCTCAGAAGCCCTGCTGGCTTGAAGAGCTGAATCAGGTTGTTAGTTCTGATCACATATTATTGCTGCAATAGGAAGGCAGGATTCGAACCTACATTTTCCAGGGGAACAAGGCCAGATAAGGTCCCATAGGAGTGTTGAAGGCAAGTGGGGTTAAAGGTCCATGCCTTTGTCTGGGCTCTGAAAGTCGATCCTGAGGCAAGGACATTTTAGAAAAGGTATTTGGGAAATGATCCCAAGAAACAGGAGTGAAGGACTGGGGAAAGGCATTGCAAAAGCACATGAAGTGTTGGTCATTCCTGTGGATTGGTTGGCCCTCGATTGTGCTGGGAGTCTCTGAGGACCTGTACAGACTACAGGGCAGACTTGTTCCCCAAGTGTGGCCCTCGAGTGAGCTACACTGGCATCACCTTGACTGTATTATACATGCAGATTCATGGGCCCCAGCCTGATCTCCTGAATCAGAACATCTGGTCAGGGTGGGGGGGGACAGGGTATAGTATTTTAATAAACTCTTCAGGTGATACTTATGCATGTTCACATTTGAGAATCAGTGGTTTGCCCCACACAGAGAGCATTCATTAATCAGCTCACATCCCCCAGTGGCCAAACCATATGGGCTTAACTTCTTCTACTTTAAGGTCACTCATGCACTAGGGTGTCCCTCACCACCTGTCAGAGGAGCCCATGGTGGAAAGCAAGAAGTCTTCAGTGCAGCTGAGGCAAGGCCCGTCCATGAACACTCCCAGGATGCTGGTTTCCGGCAATGGCTAGGGTAGAAGGAGGGCCAAACGAATGTGACCAGAGATGTCTGATCCAGGAGAGGAGGACAAGAATAGGCCTGTTTAGATCTGACAGCTCCTTCAGTACCCGAACTTCAGGGAGGAAGCCAGGAGATAGCTTTTTAAAGCATTAAGCACTTCATCAAGGGCCTTAAGCTCCCAGAAGGAAATACACTGTATAATTGCATAGGACTTTAGTGTACAGAAAATGTTAACAAGACACACGAGAAACAGGAGTATTTAGGCTGTAGTATATCCTTGAGGCAAGTGGAGTGTTTCCATCTGTTGAAAGTGGCCTCAGTGATGTTTCCCTTCCGCGATCGAGTTAAAGAGAATGGATTTTTCACTGTATCGGGAAAGAGCTTCTAAAAAGATATTCATCAGCTCTCCCTCGGTTTCTTTGGGAATTTAAACCTATGCAGACTTCCATCTCTATTTTCTTTCATATGGTCCTGGGGAAACTTTCACTTCTCTGCCACACGTTGCTTCCCATTCTGTTTTTTCCTTTCTCCTTTGGCCCTAAAAATGTCACGGATCTGACTCGAATTATTTGAAGAAAGGAGAAAAAATGGCCTGTTGACACTAGTTAATATGGGTTGCTGGGGCAGGGATAATAACTTAGGTGTGGAGTAGAGGGGTACATTCCACAAATCCTTTGTGTGTGAGTGACATTTGATTCAACACAAAAAATTTCTGATTTTTGTTCAGAAATATCACTAAGCTGGGAGGCAATAACATGAGCTGTGAAGATAGAGATAACGTATTTGCAGGCTTTTTCTGCTGTGGGTGGGAGGTGCTTTAAAACTCAGTTTAAAAAGTTACAGCCCCTGAAATTTGGAATTTACGAGTCTATGTGTTGTAGAGCTTTCTCTAGGGAGAACTGGTCAATCTCTGGGCCACCCCCCACCTCACCCCCTTTTAGGTCTTCCATTCTAGGGCACATCTCCTAAACACCAGTTGCATCTGGTGACAACACTTAGTGTATCTTCATTGTTGGAGACTGAAGGTGTCCACTACACAGGTCATGGCATGGGCTTAGTGTCTGAAAAAGCACAGTAGTGCTTTTCTAGCTTCTTTGAAAGAAAAGATGGTAGGAATCCAGGAAGAAACAATTTTCCCTTGGAGTAAACCTCTTAGATTCACCTTCTTAAAATGTACCTTTTCTCATGTTCATACTCAGTTCAAGGCTCTACAATGCATCTCTAATAAAATAGCCCAGGTGCTAGCCTAGCCCTCTGCCCTCCAGATCTAGGCAAAATTAATCCCAAACTTTGTACATTATAGGGCCCCCATGGATGCCCATGGCCTGTGAGCTGACACACAGGATGGAATTATCAAATCAGACTCATGTCAGTTGGAGATCTTGCCAAGTATCTGGTTTACTAATTCATTTCCAGGATACGGGCAATCAATAGGCAAGAGAGCTCTGGGACCTCAAGAGTGGCTCCCTAGATCCTTCCTTTCCTAGTTGGAGAAACCCCTCTGGTCCAGAATAGATGAGGTCTCTAAGTGAGATTGACAGGAACCCTCCCACGGAAATATGTCCATTTTATACCCAGAGAGTGGTACATTCCCATGGCCATTCTCCAGGGACCAGGCCTCATACCCCTGGGTTCTACTTACTATTGGTGATCCTTAGCTAAGCCATCTTGCTAAAGGTTTTATGGAGATGAAGTCTTTCTCCTAGCTCTTTTTGTCCTGAGTTTCAACTTCCCTTTGGAATACTCTTCCATCATTACTGTTACCCTTTTCTCGTTGGCCTCTGGAAAGTGGGCAGCATCTCTTTAGAGTTGTAGTCAGAACAGAGAAGAATCTCATTCTTCCTGTTTATTCTAGCACAACTGAGGTAAGTCACTTTTCAAAATGGACCATTCATTTACAAATGAAACAAACAGGGACATACAGAGATGTTTCTGAGATTACATTTTCTAGCTCACTTTAAGGCTCACAGATTTTTTTCACCTCCTCAGTCCTGTCCTAGGAAACAGAGTTCATTATGGTCTAGCCTCCAAGGCTGTCTTCCTCCACGTTCATGGCTCTATAAAATGGTGTACAGGTCTGATAGTGCGTGCTGTGCCCTTAGCCTCACAATCAAGGAAGCAGAGAGTACCCCCATCACTGTTGTTTTTCTAGGGCTTCGTGACCCACTAGGAATTTGTCTCACTAAGGAGCAGTCCCCTTTCCCTATTTACTGGCAAATTTGTTGAGATTAAAGAAGTGAATGGCCTCCACATTTTGATGTTACACTTCTTATATACAAGGAATCCTTTGGAACCTAAAAGTTCCCGACAATTTAGTGCTAAAATTTAAAAAATTACCCGAACACCCAGAGCTATGGTGGAAGAAAATTTAATTGGGAATCCAAACGTTACCATCTCTGAGCAACAAAATTATTCTAAAAGAAGTTAATAATTTTTTCTATTTTAAATCAAACCCTTGTCATAATTCAAGATTCACTTTATAGTCTAGTTCCCCCAGGCTGTGATTGATCAGTCTATGATTCCACAGTTGTTCACTCTGACAGATGTTTTGGCAGGCAGATACTCTTTTCGAATAATAATTGTGAAAATATAAATTATCCTTCTTATTCCTTAATTCTATACAGAAAGTAAATTACCAAACGGGACTAGATCTCAGCTCTGTTGGGTTCCAAGTTTGGTTTAAACTTTAGTTAAATCAAAAAGAGTGCCACCAAAAGAGACCACCACTTCTTGCAGTAGTAATTAACAAATATCCCAGATACTTTTGAGAGGGTTAGTAAATCATAATGATCACATACTCACCAGTGTGAATTAATATAGTTTATCCTTTATTTACAGTGGGTTTGAGGAAGAGGGAGAGGACGGTGACACATAAAGGACTAAGGGGCATTAAATCTGATGGCTACCCTCTTGATAGTGTCTTCACAGGTGATCATGATGTCTTTAATCTGCTAGTGTGTCAGGAATGTACAATTGCACGGACTCCCCAGATATTATTAACATAGCTCTGGTACTTCTTTCTCTCCCTTAGTGGGCTCAGAAAGCTTTTCCCCTTGCTAATTCATGACAATGCGTGATGAAGAAGTGAATTTCTCTCTAGCATCTCAGCCTGGGAATAAGATTTCTAGCAAGGCATTGCTTTTACTTAGATTCCTGCAGCTCAAACTATTTTTTGCAGGTCTAGTGGATTTTGATAGATCATGGTTTTTATGTTAAAAATTTCCAGTGAATATTTGAGCCTGGCTCTGCTCTAGGAGACCCACAGCCTTGCCTCCCAGGCGGACGTGCAGGGAGAGACGCCAGTAGTGAGAGGCACAGACTAACCAGAACACAGGCTCTAAGCTGCCCAGCCCATGAAGATATCAGGAGTCCTAAATCCTGTGGGCAACACCCCATCACTCTGTGTACCCAGTTCCCTTTGGGAAAGCCTTAGCCTTCTGGGAATAGGAAGAAAACTCTGTTTTGGAGAACACCTATGGGCTAACGTGTTTCCACCCAGACCCTAGATGGCATTGGTGATGCTAGGCTTATTCAGAATTTGCAGTCATGTTCCTGTCCCACTCATTTCCTGATCAACCACGACCAGGACTTATTCCATAAGGAAAGTCAGAGAGTCCATAGATTATAGACTGGGGGTTGGGTGGGATTGGGACATGTGAGAGGAAAAGGACTAAGCTTCCTGTTGGCTGATATCTATGATGAGTGCTTGGGGCTTAAGAGTGAATTGGAGAGGTGGAGAGGATGATGGGAAGGGATATTGGTACTCTCCTGGCCCTGGACCAGGAAGCTTCTCTCTTGTGCTGCCAGAGAGAAAACCACCACAGCCTTGGTTAGTACTTGAATTCCACAATAAGTATTATGGAAGCAGAAAAATTACTCGTATGCCATTTTTTAACTTCTTGGCAGACATCACATTCTATTTTTAAACATCATTTGTACCAATTTTATGAGTCTCCAAAATTTTTTGTTTTCAAACTCAAGAGATTCTCTTAAAAATATTCACTAACAGAAATAATTCATACCTATTTTTTCAGTATAATGTCTTAAGCTTTTTTTTTTTCAGACAAAATTTGAACCTCTGAAAGCTTAGTTTCAAGGAAAAAGTAAACACACTAGGGATCAAAAGAAAAAAAAGAAGGAACAAAAAGGGACAGCAATGTGATAAATACAAGACACTAATATGGATCCTGATGCTAGGGTGTGTTTCAACTCTAAGTGACTCTTAGGAGGTGATACTTACAGAGAAAAAAAACTGTGAACTGTGTCTGTTAGTTGTCATCTTCATAATCAGTTGTGTGACCATTTTATCTGAGTCTTTACTGCTTTGTGAAATGATGTAGCTGGACTATGAGATCATAGGAACCCCTTCTCTTCTCACTTACTAGAAATCTGGACAATTCCTTTTACTTTGGATTTAAAATGACATAAATTTTGAAAAGACTTTACATTTAATTTAATTTAAAATTGAGAAATACTTAGTTGTATTTAATCCATTAATTTAATTTCAGTTGAACAAAACCTCTTAGCTAGGGTATGTCCTTTTGATTTCCCATGACCTTTGACCTGATAGTACATGATCAGGTATGATGCTTTGCCATGTGAGTGGAGGTGGAACAATGGAGTCATTAGCTGCTTAGGGCTTGCTTCAAGCAGTCGGATAGCCCAGGGCTCATTCTGTCATCCAAACCCCTATGTACCCCAGCTGGCTCTTGTGATACTGAGGGTCGGAATAGCCAAGACACTTGCCATTCTTTCCCATTCACTGATTTAACCCGTGATGACACTGGAATGGGACCAGAGTGATTCTTTCCAGAGGAGGTGTACCATGTTGGAAGATAAATCAGCAGATTAGCTTAGTGACATGTACCCCTCCCAGAGGACAAAACATTGCCCTATACTCTTCCATATTACCATTTACCAATGACAAAAAGCCAGGTAAGAACTCTTGATGAGTGTGGTCCTTGGGATCATTTGGAGGAGAGAGAATGTGCGTAGAAGTTAAATCAGGTGCTGGGTCCAAATTGATAGATCAACTTGAAAAACTCCCTTCCCATGCCTGGACCCAAGGTGGTAGTTTTTTTTTATATTTTTGGTCGTCAGATTTACTTTTTTTTTAAATTGAGGTATAGTTGATGTACAATATTATATAAGTTTCAGGTATACAACAGAGTGATTCACAATTTTTAAAGGTTATACTCCATTTATAGTTATTATATTCCCTGTGGTATACAATACATCCTTGTAGCTGATTTATTTTATAGATAGTAGTTTGTACCTCTTAATCCCCTACCTCTATCTTGCCCCTCCCCCCTTCCTTCCATTGGTAACCACTAGTTTGTTCTCTATATATGTGAGTCTGTTTCTTTCTTTTTTTATTATTCACTACTTTGTTTTATTTTTTGGATTCCACATCTAAGTGATATCATATAGTATTTGTCTTTATCTGTCTGACTTATTTCACTTTGCATAATATCCTCCAGTTCCATCCATGTTGTTTCAAATGGCAAATTTATTTTTTTTATAGCTGAATAATATTCCACATCTTCTTTATCCATTCATCTGTCGACAGATACTTAGGTTGCTTCCATATCTTTGTAATTGTAAATAATGCTGCTATGAACATTGGGTGCATGTATCTTTTCAAATTAGTGTTTTAATTTTTTTTCAGATATGTCCCCAGGAGTGGAATTGCTAGGTCATATGGTAGTTTTATTTTAAGTTTTTTAAGAAACCTCCATACTGTTTTCCACAGTGGCTGCACCGATTTACATTCCCACGAACAGTATACAAGTGTTCCCTTTTTCCCACATCCTCACCAGCATTTGTTATTTGTGTTCTTTTTAATGATAGCCATTCTGACAGGTGTGAGGTGATACTTCATTGTGGTTTTAATTTGCATTTCTCTGATGATTAACTATGTTGAGCATCTTTTCGTATGCCTGTTGACCATCTGTATGTCTTCTTTGCAAAAATGTCTATTCAAGTCTTCTGCCATTTTTTCACTGGATTGTTTGTTTTTTGATATTGAGTTGTATGACCTGCTTATATATTTTGGATATTAACCCCTTATTTATCATATGATTTGCAAATATTTTCTCCCATTCAGTTGGTTGTCTTTTCATTTTGTCGATGATTTTCTTTGCTGTGCAAAATCTTTAAGTTTAATTAGGTCACATTTGTTTATTTTCGCTTATATTTCCCTTGCTTTAGGAGACAGATTAAAAAAATATTGTTATGACTTATGTCAAAGAGTGTTCTGCTTATGTTTTCTTCTAGGAGCTTTATGGTTTCAGGTCTTACATTTTGGTCTTTAGTCAATTTTGAGTTTATTTTTGTATATGGTGTTAGAGAATGTTTTAATTTCATTCTTTTACATGTAGCTGTTGAGTTTTCCCAGCACCACTTACTGAAAAGAGTGTCTTTTCTCCACTGTGGTTGTTTTTTTCCCACCCACCAAGTATCAATAAATGAGGAAGTTGGACTATTTCAACATTTTCCTAACTAGAACCACATTTTCCAAAGAGTGTTACACTTGAGGATTTGTTTAGGTATTATAAGAAAAGTGAGTTCCATGGATAAATGTTTGGGAAATGGTGCATGAAATGATGTTAACAGGTTTCTTTACTACAGAATTTCTCCTAGTCTCTACTATGCAGATATGTTTTGACTCTCTAACAGGGAGTTAAAATTAAGCTTTCACCAAATTTATTTTGAAAGTAATTTTTTGAGGAGCATCTTATGATATTAGTGTTCACAAAAGTTCTTTCAGTTTTATAAATCCCATCGTAGAAGATTGCACTAAGCATTTTAGAAGAAGGGTTGAATGTCCATTAAACCCAATGAAGATCCACATTCTCTGGGAAGCCATTCTGTATTTCACTGTTTTCCAATAGGAACCTCCTACTCCTCTCAATGGAGAGAATATTGTCTCTGGTCAACCATCAAAAAGGGAATTATCAAAGAGAGTGCTTCTGAATAATTTGATGCACGTTTCCTTGACGTTTATTGACTCTCCCACCTCCACATAATGTAAAAAGTCAATTTATAAAAATAATCAATATATGAAAATCCAAACATAAAGAGCATCACAGATGAGAGAGAGCTATTCATATAACAGGAGAATTCTTTACAAAATGATTCCTCCCAGAGTCTTTTTTTTAAAAAAGAAAGTTGGAGACACTGAAGGAAATTCAGTGGTCTCACAATTTCTCTCACAGTTGTCTCTAAGTTCACCATCTATTACCTGTAAGTATTCTTAACCTTTAAAAATACTTTCTTAGATGCCTGTGTTTACCCCACCAATAGGGTTGATTTAGCCTATCTAGCCTTAGAAATGGCACATTCCTCTCTCACAGGGCAGTGGCCTACCCCCAAGATGCCCTGCTGGTCAAGGAGGGCTTTCCCACCAACTGGGGACCACTGTTTAATGGCAGGCAGGCTCCAGCCAGAACCTCATTTATTTTCCCAGTATTGCTTGTGGCTTAGAGACTCATTTATTTATTTGCAGAGATCACCATCACCCATTGGAAACACATCTTTGGATATCATTTTAAAATCACGAATCTGAAATATATACTCTATTTTGCCAGCTGTCCAAGTTGCTGGGACTTTCCCCCCTTGGTTGAAAAAATGTTTTCAACTTCAGACAGCTACTATGAATCAAGATGTACACAAACTTCATTTTAAAGGTGTTTCCTGCCTTCTCATCCCAATCTTTATGAAGACAAAGGAACAGTTGGATCGTTAATACATTGGCAAAACTTCAGGCATAATTAGGCTACTTAAACACTTATCTTTGTTAGTCAATGGACTGGGAAGTCTTTATCCTTATCGTGAGTGAGTAGTTCAAAGAGACTCTCAGCTCTAAATGGAAATGCCCTTTCAGTGCAAGGTAGTTCCTACCGGGTTGCTAGATATTTTAATCTCTAGACCTAACCAACATGTTGGTTTATGTACCCCTAGAAGACTATCACTTCTAAAATATTTCTTCAGTCCCTCATTCAGTAGAATTTGATATCCTTGGTGACTCTTTAGGGGAGAAGGAACCAATTAAAACACCAAATCCTGAGAGTGAATGTTCTCTTCCAAGTCATTTGATGCTAGCTGTTTGAGAAAAAGAAAATGTAGTATGTAGTAAGGGGTGGAGATGAGACCAAGAAATCCTTGCATCTCCCACCCACACTTTGTAGCTCAGGCATGAGGGGAGACAGATGATGAAAGATAGGCGTGCTTGGCTAATTTCTCCTATGACAGTGAAGCATACTGATCTGTCCTGGGAAGCAGGGGGTTCTGATCTTGTCCCTGGCTCTGCTTCTCAAACCAGTTCTGTAACCACAGGGACCCATCAACCTCTCAGTTTTCTCACACTAAAGTGGGGATTTATCTCTGCCTTGCTTGGATACACAGAATGTTGGGCTGGGGCGCGTTCTACTAAGATAATGGGTTTGAAAATTACAGATTATGACGACTAATATGGGCAAGGGTCATGGCTTTTTTCTTTGCTCCTCTTATATCTACTTTACTTATATGGAAAGAGTGACCTACCTGAGTATGAATTCTCGTTTTGCTAATTATTCAGTTTCCTCATCTATAAAATAGGGATAGTGATATCTATTTCATGTGGTTACCATGAAGACTTGGCAAATCCTACTGCTTTTGGTTGCATCATCTGGAGTCGTGCCTAGCACTCTTTCCCTAATATCTTTCCCCCTTGTGTGTTTCAATGCCAAATGCAGCTTCTTGGACTCTTTCATAGGTCACTTATGGCACTCAGTTGTTGGGTTGTTGCTTTATAAGAAGAACACTGCATTGTGACATTTCCACATTTCCTGCTACTCTGTTTCTTTGCTTTCTAACATATAAAATTACTTTATCATGTAAACTTTTTGAAGACTTTAAAGCAATAATTAACGATCCAAGTTTAAGTTAACATTGAACTGCAGGTTAAAACCATAATAAGATACCAACAGAATGTTTAAAAAAAAAACCACCAACCAAACAACCAGCACTGCTTCCCCTCCCCACGCCCCTGCCCTGCCCTTCAACACACACTCAATGAAAACCAAACAACCAACAAAAAACCAAACACAAATCTGACAATATCAAACTTTGGCAAGGATGTAGAACAACAGGCATTCTTATACACTGCTGGTGAAATGCATATTGGCACCACCATTTTGCAAAACTATTAGATAGTACCTAGGAAAGCTGAATATATTCCTACCTTATGACCCATAAATAAGTGCATATGTGCACCAAAAATGTACAAGGATGTTCCTGGCAGCTTTATTTAAAACCACCAGAAGCTGGTATCAGAATCAACTGTGCTGTATTCATACATTGGAACACTATACAGCAATGAGGGGGAGGTGGGAAGCTTCCATGGTGCTGGTGATGTTTGATATTTTGATTTCAGAGGTAGTTATACAGGGGTATTTATTGTATAAAATATTATCAAGCTGTACACTTGAAATCTCTGCATATATTTTATGCTTCAGTAAAAAGTTTGCTAAATAAATAGATATCGATATTAGTTTTTAAAAATCCACTGCCAGATGGCTGGAAAGTTTCTTTAGGCCATAATTAAAAGACATATCACAATTTTAGAGATCCGAAAATAGAGACAAAATAAAAATGCAACTTATCATTCAGTACTCATGTATTCATGCATTTGTACATTGTGTTTTTTATTGAGGAATACTTTACCAAAAAAAGAAAAAAACCACGCACAGATATTAAGTGTACAATTCAGTGAGTTTTGATACATGTATATATTCAAGTAATTACAACCCTAGTGAAGATATAGAACATCTCCATCAACACTTGTGCTTCTTCCCAGTCAATAGCCCACCTCCTCTCCCCAGAGAAAACCAACTAGTCTTTTTTTCTTAATTATTGAAATACAGTTGATTTATAGTGTTTCAGTTGTACAGCAGATTGATTCAGTTATACACATATATATATATTCTTTTTCAGATTCTCTTTCATTATAGGTTATTACAGCATGTCCTTGTTGTTTTTCTGTTTTATATGCAGTAGTAGTGCATACAAACTGTTCTTAATTGTAGCACATTGGGTTAGCTCTGCTTGTCCTTCAACGTCTTCTAAATAAAATAATGCAGCATATATACTCTTGTGTCTGGCTTCTTCACTTAGCATTATGTTTTTGATATTCATCCAAATTGTTGAGTGCACTGGTAGATAATTTTTTATTTTATTAATATACTATAAATTATTTTTTCATTTCCCTGTTGTTGGATATTTGTCTTATTTCCAGTTTGGAGTCACTGATGAATAAAACTGCTATCAACATTTTTGTTCAAGTTTTTCTTGAAATGTGTGTCCTAAGAAATCTTTTCTTCTTCCCAGGTCATAAAGTAGTTTCCTAGGTTTTCTTTTAGATGCTTTATTTTTTTTTCCTTGATGTTTGTGTCTATGATCTATCTCAAATTAATTTTTATGTATAGTGTGAGGTGAGGATCAAGGTTCATTTTTATCCAGTTATTCAAGCCCCTTTTGTTGAAAAGAAACCTTTTCTTTCTCCTTTTGATTACTTTGCATTGTCTGCTGAAAATCAATGAGCCATATATGTATAGATCTATTCAGGACTTTCTGTTCAGTTCCATTGATCTCTCTGCTTACCCTAATGCTCATAACACACAGTTTTAATGACTGTAGCTGTAGAATAAGTATTGAAATCATAGAATGAGTATTTATGTATTGATTTTTATCATTAGGTAATACCAGTGCATTTATGGACCTCTTTACAATGGAGATAGGCTGCATCCAGTGTCCTATATGGTAACTTGATTTTATGTCAGATGACAAATAATCACTCTGATTTCAAAAGCCTTTCAGGCAGTGTACCTTAAAACATAGAGGTGTCTATGCTGCTCAATAAAAATTATACTACTCTTTACCCTGTTTATCAAGGGTAGTAAGTGAATTTCTTATGGCTCTGTTGATATCTCTGCCCTTACTGTGAGGTTGGCTCTTGGTATATCTGACCATATTAAATAGTGGCTTTGGGGATATAGTAATTGATAAATGTACTTTTATTTACATTTTGGACCCCAAAATCAATTTTAAAAGGCTTAGTTGCCCCAAATATTACCCTTTTCTCTTTTCTTCTTTGCTGTTGTTGTTTCATGCTTCACTTTCTTCTGTTTTTTGTTTGTTTTTGCTTTTCTTTTTAAAGGAGGGTATGCTATAATCTCAGCCCAGGAAAAATAAAGGTTGATCTTAAAATAACTAGGTGGTCTCATTTCTCTTTTGTTAGTGATTGATTGAGATGTGGGAAGGTGGTACAATTCTAGGCAATGAAAGGGGTTTGGGGATGAGCCCTGAAGCTCCTGTGAAAGATTTTCTGGCTGTTAAAAATGAACTGGGGACTGTGAACAAGGTAACAGTTTCTCTCCTGCTGCTGTTGTTGCTGGATGTTGTGGTGTCAGGTGGTGATACCTGGAACTGTTGCAGCCATCTTGTTACCATGAGGAGAGCTACAAGCTGACTTGCTGAATTAAGCAGAGTGGAAAGAAGGAAGAAACCTGAGTCCCCAAAGAAATGAGGGAGCTAAAAATAATGTCTTAATCTATCCCTATTCTTATAGTTATGGGACTTAAATTTTTTTTGTTCATTGTCCAAATCATTTGAGTTAGGTTTTCTTTCATTTGCTCCCTAAAGCATGCTATCTGTTAAAACCACATTGAATTTTAGCAGCTCTTTGGTATGCTAAAATCTACTGGGAAAATTAAATGAATGAGGCATTAGATTAAGAACCAAAGTATGAGCAAAGACATAATTTATTAATGAAGTTTAGTCATCAGAATGTATGATTCTAAAAGGGGGAGAACACTTACCTTTATAAAGTATGAAAATAATTGGATGAACTTGATATTGCTATGTTTTGGGATATGGCTACTCATGACTCAGGTAACTGTAGATGAGTTGAGTAGAATGTTGGGAGCAGGAGAAGCAAAACCAACTGTAGATTCTGAGATGAAGTTCACAGTCACATATGTCCCCTGCCTAAAGAACCACTGGACTGCAGAGACTTGAGTAAGGCCTCTAGTTCAGCTAAGAAGCCTGAGAGCAAGGCAAGACCAGACATAGAGCTCCTGAGTTTTTGTGTAGGAGGAGCTTGAGGGCTGCAGCAGGTTGGGACACAGAGTTGCCATTGCAAAGAACTTTTCCTATTAGTTATCCATATAACGCATTGGGTGGGATCGTGGCTATGACCTTGATTACCTCCTTTGATTCAATGATTAATGCCAGACTAGTTTTCCAGCCTTGGGTTGAGAAAACCTACAGTTATTAAAAAAGCAAGCCAACCTCAAGATCTATAGCTGCTTTATTTTGAAATAAACTCATTATTTCAAGTCAAAAGTGCATAAAGAATTTCTGAAGAGTTTTCAAGGCAGAGAATTTCAGTTCTGGTTGGTGTGAAATCAGCCTTTCAGTTTTCAATTTCATGGGAGGGGATGCTCCATAATTTGAATTTCTGATGCTGAAAATTGAACTGAAAAGGAGACTCTTATGTATTTCAACCACTGCTACCTTATTGGCGTGATTATTATTAGTAAGTTAACTCTTACATGTTGGAGGAGAGCAAGAGACTCAGTCCTTGCCCTCAAGGTATACAACCACAATCCCAGGAAACACCTTTTACAAAATAGCCTGTGCATGGTGGGGAATGGGGTCTTCCACTGGCTCAAGTTGTGGTTCCTTCCATTTCAAGTGCTGTCTTTTTTTTTTTCGCTGAATTTCTACATTTTAAAAATTCTTCCAATGGGAAGGGGTTAACATCCCTGTTATAGAGGAGATGGCAGCATAAAGCCCACAGACTGAATTGCCCGGGTTCCTTCTAACCACTGTAAGAGTTGTGGTTCCTTCCATTTCAAGCGCTGTCTTTTTTTTTTTTCACTGAATTTCTACATTTTAAAAATTCTTCCAATGGGAAGGGGTTAACATCCCTGTTATAGAGGAGATGGCAGCATAAAGCCCACAGACTGAATTGCCCGGGTTCCTTCTAACCACTGTACACAGGCAGGGTTGGGAGCTTATTGGGAGACCTGTCTTTCTTGTTAACACGTTAATATGATACTTTTCTTGGTTAATACATGTATATATTTGCAGAGGTCTCTGGAAAAATAATGTGAAAAACTATTTGTTTACAACTCATGTTTACCCTACTATGGGATGAATTGAGTTTTTTTTTAAATAATGTATCTTTAGTTCATCTAAAAACTATAAAGAAAAAAACCTCACACCAAATATTTTCCATTTTAAATTTAACACTGGAGATTATTATCTTTGTGTCATCAGGCTTACTGTGTGTGTGTGTGTATGTGTGTGTGGCCCTCAGGATAAAGCTTTTTCTACCATCTATGTGCATGTCTTTTACCTTGAAAAAAATTACTATCATCTTTACAAAAAATTCAGGCCTGCATCTAATGAATCACAGAATATTGTACAAAAGTGTTCCGCCCTAAATTTTATGAAGGTCATACTGAAGTAGATGCTCAGAGCCTGTTCATATCATGTTGCTGAGTCATTAATAGAATGATAAATTATCTTATGCTGCATATTGATAATGTTGAATGATAAGTAGCTTTTTGGCCCTTATTGTAAATTTGGGGCACTTCTGATCTGACTTCAATATCTGTGAAAGGAGATGGGAACTGTTGTTCAATATGATCACGTGACAACGGTAAACATACTGAAGCAGGGGTACTGTGGCCTTTTCCCTTCTTTACTTTCAGGGAGGTAAGTTTGTCTGAATGACTTTTTGCACTCATCAGGGTAATGTCAGGGTAGTGCAAATGGAGAAATCAGGAGATTGGGCCAGTGATTACAGGGAGAGGGGATGAAGAAAGATGGGAAGGGAGGAGTTTAGAGAGGGTGAAGTTTTTAAAGAGGGTTTGCGGGAAAGAGAAAGATTCTGGGAAAGCAGCAGCTGAATGGGACTCCGAAGAGATAAATAGGAAAGCATAATTTTTAGCATTTTTTTTTCTTTGTGTCAGTTTATTTCCACTTTCTGAAATCTTCAGAAAAGATCCAATCGAAGTTATCTTTGGCCACTGAGAACAGCAGGAAGTGGCCCAGTTCTGTATATGTACGATCACTTATCTCATTATACAAACTGTTTCTGCCACTAGTCTTTCAAGCTTCCAGGTTAATTATTGAAAAGTTTCTTGAAATTATTCCTTGGTCTTGCTCAGGTATTAGGCAGAAAGTACTGTAGCTCTAGCGAAGGTCCAAGAGTGAAGCACGTGGTCTGGCAAATTAGACACAAAAGAACTCTGGAGGATTCTGGAAAAGATGTTTCCCTGGTATAGGCAGAGGGTAGTCACGAAGAAAGGTTTCTTTCTGTCCTGACCACCCTTTGATCTAGTTTTCTGATGGTTTTTTGATGGCCCATGACCATAAAGTGACTTCCCAGGGCTGAAATGACAGCCTAGGAATGGCAGGATGGAAGGATGGAAAGACCAGGGCCCTTATGACACTGTTAAACTATTGAATTAGTTCTGTAGCGCCTACCTTTGGATTACTTGTTCAAGTCTTTTAAGCCACTGTTTCTAACTGTACACTTCTTTATATTACTGACTTTTGTTAATCAAAAGTAAACTTCCTTATGGTTAAGCCTTCGACATTTAACTCTTTTCTTACATGTAGCCAAAGTCATTACTAACTGGCACACAACACATTTAAAACTTATGCTGTTTGTAACTACCTCTTCATAAGGTGCAACCAGACAAAACAGAAACAAATGGAAGTTAGAACATATAGAAAATTGCAGTTAACATCCGTATCATCTGATTTCAAGTATCTGTATGTATCAGAACTGTTTGGCCTCATTGATTGACTTTATTATAAGCAAATGTCATAATTGAACTCAAATATAAATGTTCATGAATGAACGTTTGCAATGTGTTTGTTTTATATATTGGTATCTCAATTGAGATTTCTTTTGAAAAAAAAAACTAAAATAATTGAAAAACTATAGTAAAAGACAAAGGGAAGCAGGGTGGTTAAATATTTGTGTTTGTGTGTATGTACATGTAGTAATCATTGCATCTATCTGATCATTTAAGTTTATTAAGCTCCAATGTGGGATCCACTGTTCTGGGGGCTAGAGATACAAAACTTAATTTCATCCAGATTCTGACATCTACAGGATTCCAGTTTGTACAATGGTGCCACAGTTTGATCACATGCTCAGGATGAAAACCAAGTAGTATTCCTTGAAAGCCATCACACATACTATATGTAGCACATCAGCAAATCACTTTTGCTTCACCCCCTGGGTCCAACCCCTTCTTATGCCCCTTATTTCTTTTCTTCGAGCTCATCTCTAAGGAAAGCCATCATCATCTCCACTTTTCCTTCTCTGTGTGTTCTTTTCTACATGGTAGCAAGAGTGATTTTTAAAAACCTGAAGGAGATCATGGTGTTCCCCTGTTTTCAGCTCTTCCATGGCTTTGCATCATTATTAAAAAAATAATCCAAAGTCCTGTTCCTCGCATACAGCTTTATGATCTAACACCAGTTACCTCTCAATGTAAGTTCTACCCTCATTCAATCCGATCAGAATATTCTGGTCTCCTTGCTGTTGTCCCACACAGCAAGTTATTCCCTTCTCAGTAACCTTGCCCTTATTTTCTCACTTCAATTGGGTGAGAAATCGGTCTCTGTTCCGAGTCACCCCAGGGAGGACTTCCCCTACACTCCTTTATATTGTTCTTTACGCTGTATTGTATATCTATCCATTTATCATCTGTCTTCCTCACTTGAACATCAGCTCTATGAGGACAGAGACTTGGCCGTTTTAAGGAATCCAAATGAATGGACGAATGAATGAACTGTGGGTGAATAGCTCATTTCTTTCTGGTCCTGATTCTGCCCTGACTGGCAACGCCTTCTGGGCCAGGTTTGCCCACTCTCTGTTTCTCTGTGTTTGCATTTGTGAAATGAGGGGAAATTTCAGGCTGGAAGGGGGTGGGAGAATTTCAAGGGCTGGCCTGATGGCTCCCTTCCCGCACTGCTGGGGCAGCTCCTTCCTTTGTTTATGCATCAGCCTAGCCTGTTGCTAGGCAGAGTAGGAAGCTGGGCTGTGCGAAAGTGCTGACTAATGTAGGCGCCTCTCTCCCTATCCTACAAAGAAGAAAAGCCACCCCAGGCAAAGAGACATAGGAAGTCAGCAGTGCTCTCTTCTGGGTTGGCATCTTTTCTGCACCTTCCTCCCCCATTTCCGCTCCTCCTACCAGTAACTGAATGGGGTCCTGATGACCAGTTTCTCATTCCAAGAGAGTGAGGTAGAAAACTTAACCAGTCTGCAGGTGTTCAGCATATAGTTCAGTCCGCAGGTGTTCACGTTCCTTGTCTATGTGTCTTTGCACCGAGTGGCAAGAAGATTCTAGAACCATGCACACTTGTGTCCAATTCTGGCTCTTTTCTAGCTGTATGAGCTTGGGCAGGTGTCTCTACCTTTCTGAGCCTCAGTTATTTTGTCCACGGCACAGGAACACTGAGACCCACCTCATATTGTTTCCACGACAGTTAAATAATGTCTAGAAGGTACTTAACATCAGAGTAGAAAAGACGGTAGTGAGCAGGTGATGGATGACTCAGCAGTATTTTGGCCCCCTTTGCCTTTCGAGCAGCCTTTAAATTCACTCTTGATGTCATTTCTGTTCAAATAAATGACCAGTCTTGTTGATGAGCATGGAACTGGGAGCTGTGGGAAATGAAGTTGAGACAAATGAAAAACAGTAGTGAAAACATGAATACATTCATAAACTGGGACCCATTTCAGCAGAAACTGTGGTCTGGACACTGTTCACAGGACCAACACTCTGAGGCTGGAGAGGCTGCAGAACCCCAGGGCGAGGTTCCTCTCTCCCTGCTTCCCACTGTGACTTCCCTCCAGGGTGAGTGAGCCCGCAGAAGCCGGGTCTGGCCTGGACTGCGGTCCCTAATCTGCAATCCCAGCCTGGCTCAGGGGGAGGTGGTTTCCCTCCTCTTCCTCACTGCTCACCCCACCCATGCACGCCCCACCCCCTCCCTGGAGGGTGACGGCAGGGGTGGGGAGTCCAGCTCGCTCGTCAGGCCTATGAGAAGGGGGCCCAATGAGCACCCCGCCAGCCTGTCCTCCCCGCAGCTCAGCTCTCCCTTACCCTTCACGTTTCGAGCTCCTTTGTGGGAGGGTGGGGTGTGGGGTGGGAGGGGTTCTGCTAAGGCACGGGAGAAGTTTTGCTAACACCTCCCCTCGATTATAGAGTTTGTCAGCAATGGAAAGCCCGTGTTAAAAGGCCAGGAGTCTGCAGGACAAAGGGAGTTTGTTTGCCTGGAAGAACTAGTCTTAGAGCCCTGGCAACGAAAGTTTTGGGGGCAGGGCTACTCTGCGGTGTCTAGTTCAGACTGAGGGCTGGGAAGGCCCTGGACCTACCAGAGAGGAGGAAGCTGGCTTCTGGGATGGGATGAGGATTTGGGATTCTAGCCAAGGAGAGAAAGGAGATAAGTCAAAGGAGCCTCTTGTGTCCTGACATGTCGAGCTCATTTCCACCTCAGGGCCTTTACACCTGATCTCCCTGGAATGCTCTCCCTCCTAAATCTGCATGGCTTCTTCCTCACCTCATTCGGGGCTTGTCCAAAGGATACATAATGCCTGAGGCCTTCCTGGCACCCCTCTCTCCCAGTGTCAAGTAAGGCCCCTTTCTCCTTACTGTCCACATAGTGTCTGCAAGTGTTTTACTTGGTATATTCAACACACCTATGAGGTTCTAAGTCAATGTTTGACAAATAAAAGAATGAATTTTATATCAGAAATTCCCCAGTTGATGGATGCATCTACTTTGTAATCAATTTCCAGACAAAAGACAGCTGTCTGAATTCAGAATAACCTGTAATAACTAAGCAGCTCATTGGCTGAAGCTTTCATTGGCTGAAAGGAATAATACTCAGATGGGCCCAACAAGTGTGGCTGGCCTCCTCTTGTGCATGGACGCTCTTTATCCTCAGGTGTTTTAGGGTCCCCCTCAAGGCGCATCTGTGGAGCTAAACATGGGCTGTTTTTCTAAAGTTATTATTAGTCTAGTGTAAAAGGAGTCGCAATCATAACTGCCCTTTTCCCTGAAACCTCCTCCTCTAAGCAAAACGATGAAGGACATTATTAGTGGGACAAGATTCACTTTTTAAACCACAGACATATGGCAAGCTTAGGTAGAGTGAAAACATTTTGCTTTAACCATCCATGTGTACTTTTAATTAAAGAACTTAAAAAAGAAATGCAGTAGAAATGTTAACTGCAGTGTCTGTGTGTCTTATCAGACTTGGGCAATTCCTTACTGATTGGATTGATTGCTGTGAGATTGTTCCACTTTGGTAGAGAGGAAAGGCAGGCAAACTGGCTGCCTCTGGCTCTTAGTGGATCCCATTTATTAAGCTGTGATTGGCTCAACCACAGAGCCAATCACATAGTAGTTTAATGCATTTACTCACAAAATATTCACTGATCCCCTTCCACATGCCGAGCATTTTGCTAGGGGTTGGGGATTCAGCAGTGACAAAAGTGACAAGCATGTCTGCCCACAGGGAGCTGCCATTCTAGTGCGGGAGACAGACAATGTCAAAATAAATGAAGTATACAGTAAGTCAGAAGGTGACCCGTAATGGAAAAAAAGCAGAGGAGCGGGGTGGAGGATGCAGTGTGAAAGGAGGTTGTCAGGGAAGCTGCGGGTGACATTTGGAAAGATCAAAGACGGTCAGGGGCAGAGCTGGTGGAGGGGTGTGCTAAGCAGGGGGAGTGGCCGGGGGAAGTTCTATGCATGTTTGAAGAGAAGCAAGAAAGCCAGCGCATCTGGACCACAGTGAGCAAGGGAGTGGAATAGGGGATGAGCCGGAGAGGAAGGGGGGCCGATCACTTAGCGCTTGGGCCCCGTGGAAGGATCCTTGGGCTCTATTCTGAGTGAAACGCCAAGCCAACCCAGGGTTCCACGGTGGAGACACATGATAAGCTGGCAGTGTAAAAGGACTCCTGAAATGAATTCTTTGACAGCCTGTGTTATTTTGTTTAAAACATCCAAATTCAAATAGAGGGCTTGCAGGCGGGCATCATCCCTGGGTATAGCGGGGAGCCCCATGCAAAACCCTATCCATGTGGCCAATACCTACCATCCTATAAAGCTTCGGTGTTTCCTCTCAGCAATGCCAAGGGCGAAAGGGTATGAGCCCTCGAGCCATCTTGGCCTCACAAGGTCAAGATTTGTCTCCCCTCCACCCTCCTTTCTGCATCCCTGATTGAAAGGTGGAACTGGGAGTGGGACAGGGAAGCCCAGCCTGGAACATTCATGCTGATGGCCTGCTCGCAGATTCCTGGTCACAGCCAGCCTCATCCTGGAGAATCTTAGGCTAACATTGCCTGAATCATTCTTCTCTTCTAAACTTTTGGTATTGATGCAATTCTTCATTTCATAGCTCGTGATCAGCGATTTCTTTAAAACCTGGGGCACTCTGTTTAATGGGATTTTGGAGCTCTTTTGAAGTTTGGGAAGCAGCCTGGGAGATATGGTTTGGTTGCATAATGCCGAAGTTAGAATCTCTGGGGTTTTGAATTGTCATGAAGACAGTAAGGTAATGGGTCCTGGGCCAGACCTTCCTGACAAGAGATATGGGGCAGGATGGGGCAGTGAGACAGAGGAATGTAAACAGAGCTTTGGGGGATGGGGAAGCTGGAGCAGATGTATTATATGAGATCAGCTCACCTACCTCCTAACTGCGTCCCCTCAGAGGATCCAGAGGGCACTCCCTTTACCAAGGCTGGGAGAGATGCATTTGTGAGGGAGCCCCTGTGTTCTCTGTGCTGGCTCTTCTCTGTGGGCCAGAAGTGATGGTGTGGACAGCTGCCATCGAACAGGACCCCTGACTTCAGTGGGGATGATGAAACCCAGCACCAAGAGGTGGTATTTAATTGCTAAAGGCAAGATGGGTGTGTTTACTGTAAGGGTTTGCAGAACCCAAGTAGTATTCAGAATAGAATGGCCTGTAGAGACATTGAATTGGCTATTAAAGCCTTACTTGATTTGCATAATGGGAAAGCTCTAGACCTGGTGAATAGAATCACAATAGAAAGTAAAAGATCAGGCTTCCCTGGTGGCGCAGTGGTTGAGAGTCTGCCTGCCGATGCAGGGGACACGGGTTCGTGCCCCGGTCCGGGAAGATCCCACATGCCACAAGAGCGGCTGGGCCCATGAGCCATGGCCGCTGAGCCTGCGTGTCCGGAGCCTGTGCTCCACAACGGGAGAGGCCACAACGGTGAGAGGCCCGCATACCGAAAAAAAAAAAAAGTAAAAAATCCCTCAACTAATTCTCAGACTTGAGTCATTTCATAGACACAGAGCCTCTTGAATGAAGAGGAGAACAAGTCTCCTTGGAAATCCTGCTGCACAGCCGACAGTTTACACTGTGAATCTTCCTCTGACCTTCTCTAAAGGGACCTGTGGCTGCGTACTAGAGTGATGGTGCATGGGGGCAAGGGGTGTAATCAGACTGTCGGGGACGAGTGTACGCTGGAGACCCAAAGTACCACCAATCAGGTGATCAATGGAGTCTGTCTCTGGTCCATCTCACCATGGGCCCAGGGGGGGCCCTAGACCCATTCTGTGGTTATTTCTCCAGTTCCAAAAATCATAGTTGAAAAAAAATATGACCAAGTGCCCTCACATTGGTTAGAATCCTTCAACATCTCTTCCTTCAAGGTTCCTAAATGCTGAGCTTGCCCAGTGCTTAGAGCACTTGCTGTGCACAGACGGCCACTCACAGACGGCTGTCTTGGGGCTGTGTCTGCAGGCTGTGACCACTCTGGCTATCTGGCTGGTTGAAGCCAAGCATGATGTAACGGACTGTAGCAAGCTGCTAAGGACAAGGAAGAAAAAACTGGTCCCAGTTCTGCCATTAGCTCCCTGTGTGTTGCTGGACAGACCACTCTGCCTTTCTGCACCTCAGTTTTCTCATCTTTAAGAGGAAAGTTTGGGCTACAAGCCAGCGATTCTTAACCTTGGTAGCATATTGGCATCCCTCATACATACTAATACAATAGTGCCTCATTATCTGTGCAAGGTATGTTCTAAGACCCTCATGGGGTGCCTAAAACCAGGGCTAGTCCTGAATCCTAGATATACTATGTTTTTTCCTATACATATTGGGTGGGCCAAAAGTTTCGTTTGTTTTTTTCTGTAAGATGGCTCTAATAGCACTTAGTTGTCTTTAACTTCATTCGAAACAATTTTGTTAGATTGTATGTGACAGCTGTCATACCAGCGTGCATTTAAAAGAAGAGTTGTCGAAATCGGTGAATTTTTGTGTGGCCATTTTAATATTGAAGATGGAAGAAAAACAAACAACGTTTTCAGCCTATTATGCTTTATTATTTCAAGAAAGGTAAAAATACAGCTGAAATGCAAAAAAAGATTTGTGCAATGTATGGAGAAGGTGCTGTGACTGATCGAACGTGTCAAAAGTGGTTTGCAAAGTTTTGTGCTGGAGATTGATTTCTCGCTGGACGTTGCTCCACGGTCGGGTAGACCAGTTGAAGGTGATAGCGATCAAATCGAGACATTAATTGCGAACAGTCAACGTTATACCACGCGGGAGATAGCCGACATACTCAAAATATCCAAATCAAGCATTGAAAATCACTTGCACCGCGTTGGTTATGTGAATCGCTTCGATGTTTGGGTTCCCCTTAAGTTAAGCGAAAAAAACCTTCTTGACCATATTTCCACATGCTATTCTCTACTGAAACGTAATGAAAATGTTCCTTTTTTAAAACAAATTGGTGATGGGTGATGAAAAATGGACACTGTACAACAATGCAGAATGGAAGAGATCGTGGGGCAAGCGAAATGAACCACCGCCAACCACACCAAAGGCCAGTAAAGAAGGTGATGTTGTGTATATGGTGGGATTGGAAGGGAGTCCTCTATTATGAGCTCCTTCCGGAAAACCAAACGATTAGTTCCAACAACTACTGCTCCCAATTAGAGCAACTGAAAGTGGCATTCGATGAAAAGCGTCCAGAATGAGTCAACAGAAAATGCATAATCCTCCATCAGGATAATGCGAGACTGTATGTTTCTTTGATGACCAGGGAAAAACTGTTACAGCTTGACTGGGAAGTTCTGATTCATCCGCTGTCACCAGACATCGTACCTTCGGATTTCCGTTTATTTTGGTCTTTACAAAATTTTCTTAATGGAAAAAATTTTCAATTCCCTGGAAGACTGTAAAAGGCACCTGGAACTGTTCTTTGCTCAAAATGAAAAATGTATTTTATTTTTGCTTAAAAAACCGAAGGCACTTTTGGGCCCACCCATACATACCTATGATAAAGTTTAATTTATAAATTAGGCACAGTCAGAGATTCACAATAACTAACAATAAAATAGATCAATTATAATAATATACTATAATGCAAGTTTGGGAGTGTAGTCTTTCTATCTGTCTCTCAAAATATCTTATTGTACTACTGAACTCAACCTTCCTGTGATGATGTGAGATGATAAAATATCTCCGTGATGAGATGAAGTGAGGTGAATGACATAGGCATTGTGACATAACATTAGGCTGTGGACCTTCAGACCACATGTCAGAAGCAGGTCACCTGGAGCAGGTGATCCTGGATTGAGCCATGATGATGTCGATGGTTGGGGACCCTGTGCTGTATGGTGCGAGATTTCATCACACTACTGAGAACAGCATACAATTTAAAGCCCATGAGTAGTTTGTTTCTGGAATTTTCCATTTACTATTTTTGAACTGTAGTTAACTGTGGGTAACTGAAACCGCAGAAAGCAAAATCGCAGATAAGGGGGGGACTACCATACCTAGGTCCCACACTAGAGAATTTTATTTAATTGGTCTGGGGTGGGACCCTAGCACTGACGATTTTAACATCTTCTCTGGCAATTCCATTGTGCACTCAGGATGAGCCCCATGGGATGAGTCACCCCCAAGGTCCCTTCCCACTCTGAGAGGTTGAGTCTCCACAATGTTCCTCCCTGAGAGAGAGAAAGAGCGTCTGACACATTTGGAGTCAAAGATCCAAAGGGCCTTTAGAGGAGGAGAGTCTGAAAACCCCTATTTCCCAAATTAAAATCTGCAATATTTTTCCTCTTAGGGAGACATGTGACTGACCAGACCACAGAGAGGTTGGGCTGGAGAATAGCCCAAATGTTTGTTTCAGCCATTTCAATGACATTTTGCAGGGCGGCTCAAAGATTTGTCCATGGTGTTTGCCTGTGTCCTAGACACGGGCCAAAATCTGTCCTTGTGTTTACTGTGTACCTTGCCTTATCCCTGTTATCAATATCTAGATTCAGAGAGAGACCCAGACCTTGGCTTACTGATGGATACTCTCACTTCTGTGTCGTTTCTACCTTCATCTCTGCACAGCCTATAAAAAGGGCTCCCATTCTATGAATAGCAGGATTGGTTCTAGTTTTTGAGCCTGGCTCAACCATAAAATAGCCGTGTGACCTTGAAGAAGCACCTTGTTCTCCTTGGGCCTCCATCTTTTAAATGTGTAGCTCCAAAGTGTCCTACAGGTGAAATGACCTATGGTAAGAAATTTTATGAAACCTTTCTTATCCAACCAGAATGTTAAGCTGAGCTGCTTTTCCGAAGCAAAATGGACTCCAAGCTGTCGCCAGCTTATTGTGCTCATTGGTAGCGGAAGTGGATTTAAAGAGACCATCTTTCCAATTTGGTCAACCTCAAAAGAACGGTCAGCCTTTTCCACCGGCCCAGTCAACAACAAACACAGCTTTGAAGCACTTAGCGCTAGGGCTGCTAGGTGGCGCTGTTTCCCCAGATTTCCAGGGAGTCTACGCTTTAGCAGATGGCTGTTGGTGAATTAACAATTAATGTCCACTGTGTCAGCCTGAGCCTGCAGAAAATATGTTATACTCCAGAAACTGCAGAGAGCTGAGATTGCTCAGAGACGTGCTGCTGCCAACCTGGTTCTCTGCTGGCCAAGAATGTAATCATACACAGCCTGTCCCGTCCACAAATTTGTCCCACAAACAAGGGACATTAATAACAAGGGTAAATAAGGAATATTATAATAAATGATTTGTATGCTTGTCTTCTTAGCCTTATTGCATTTTATTTTGGAAATTTTCCCTGCATATAATAGCTAAGAAACAATTGCCACTGGGCAGGAGAATTCACTTTCCAACAGCTTAAAAAAGAAAATCACCAAATGAGATACATGGATTTTTCCTCTGAATCCATATGGACGCTTATAGGGTATCCCAAATGGGGGTGCGAGGGCTGTGATGGCAGGCAGAAGAGATTTCTTGTATTTTCCTGACTTTTCTTTTTCTATAAAAAGGCCATCTGAGTCAAGGACTTAGGCTCTTCTGCTATCACTTCTTCATCAGAGGCAAAGATGTTCTTCGTCACACAAGGAGCTAGGGAAGGCAGGAAGAGGGAAGGGCAAAGAAGTTGTTTGGCCCATTTTTAGCTCTGCTTCCTGCATATTTTCCCTTTAATGTTTGTAAACTTCATTATTTCCATTGATGCCTTTCCACCGAAAGGCGAACTCCACCTGAATAGCAGAATTTGGGGTGAGGAGGGTGTCAAAGGTTCTGCTTCCCTGCCTGTCTCCCATGGCATGTTTTTCTTGTAGAAATGGCCATGCTGAGGGGCAGTGAGAGGCGCAGTGGCCGGGTAGGTCAGGAGAACCACAGGGCAGTTCTCTTTTGCAGGCCAGGGACATGCCTTGAAATATAAAATATCTGCACCTCCAGAGCAGACCCCTACACCCTGCCTCCCTCACTGGCTCCCGACTTCTCCCTTGCCCAGAAACAGCAATTTGTCAAAATTAAGTCCTCAGCTGCCTCCCCCTCCCCCTGCCACGCCCTTTGTAGCTCACATTTGTAGGCTGGGGAGACAGAAAGAATGAAACCCATGCATTTTCTTCATGTTTCCCTTCTAGTTTAATTCTACCTTTCATGAATTCATAGTGTGCATTGTTTAGGTTTAGAAAAATGTTCCCAGTGCCAACTCTTCTGGTGTGAATCCAAAAAAAAAAAAAAAAAATCAGTTTCAATCAACAGCAAGAGCAACTCAGGCTGGTGGAGGGGATCCTTGGGGCGGGGGAGTGGCGGGGCTTGCATCACTGAGAAGCAGAGCATCTCCCCTCCTGGCAGGGAAACGCGAGGCCCCTTGACCCCAGGCGCCAATTACTATTTTAACCATCCTTCCGCACAGCCCCAGAGGCAGCTGGAAAGGAAACCGTGCGCTGGGACTTCCCACAGCGTCTTGCTGGCTCCCTAAGGCTGCCAGGCATTTGCCCATCTGGTGAGGCCTCCAGAGCAGGGGGCCTAATTAAGCATCATCTGGCCACCTGAGAAGGTTCGGTGGGCCTTCCCCGGCTCCCCTCCTGCACGCAGGACTCCATTCTCCCAGCTGCAGGTCTCTGGAGCTTGCTTGGTAGAGCAGCTGCCCTGGCTAATGACTGGACAGCAGGGTCCCCAGGTGGCTGCCTCAGACTGGAGGGGATGGGCAGAGAGAGGGCCAAGGAACATAAAGGGACAGGGAGGGGGACAATATGAGGGGTGGTCAGAGAGGGGTCGGAGGGAGAGGAAACAGAGAGCATTAGATGAGCATCACAATTCAGATCTCTTGAGATGGAAGACAAGCTGACCTGACTTGCAGCAAGAGAGCTGGTCCCATAGGGGGTCCCATCCATGAGAGAAGCCCCTGTCCCCCCATTCTCCATCCCACCTCCCACCACACCATGATATTCTCTCTTCCTGCCCTCTACTGCCCTCAGCACCAGGCTCTAACCAACAGTTTTTCACTAGGAGAACATGGCCTTACAGCCCTACTTTTGGGGACAGGCTGTGGGAAGAGGATATTGTTAAACTCAAAATTATTCTTTGCTTGTGTTGGACTTTTAGGCATGCAGGGGTGTCTGCGTTTTAAGATATTTTGCATCCTGGGCTCCCTACACCATGGCAGGAGCCCAGAGAGTTGGGCAGTTGTTGACATGCAAGCCAGGCTCTGCTGATCACTTCTTAGGCATTTTCCCTTTGTTTCCTGGGCAATCACACCCTTAGAGTAGGACGTATGACAAATGTTAAAATGACAAAAATATTGGGACAAATTTAGGGGAAACAGATGGAAAGTAAAATGATCCATGAAGGGTTGTGTCGGCAAAAGGGGCAACCTCCTGGTCACGGATGGCCTGCTGTCAGTTGAACCCGTGCTCGCTAGAAAGCTGGGCTGAGCCACCAAAACTCTTAATTCTATGGATTTCTCTCTGATAATGTAGGATCGTTTGAAGAAATAAGATTGTGTAAGTGAGCGGAGCATCCCTGGACTAGGGCAAAATGAAGTTTAGTTTCTGGTCCTGTTATATCTGGGGTTTTGACCATGGGTTACTCATTGTGTTTCCTCTCTCCTCCAGTGTTCCCATTGGAAAATGTAAGAGAACACTTCTTTTAGTGTGCTTAGAAGTTACCATTTTCTGAGCGTATTAGAGGTTAGAATGTTACGTTTCTACATTTGGTTTAGCAGGGCTCAAAGGGGAATAGTTTTCCCCCCACCTACCTCCCGAACTGCCACAATGCGAATGAAGGGTGTTTTGCTCCAGGAAAGGAAAACTGGTGTATGGAGAAGAGCTGTTTTGAGACTTGTGTGCCCCGAACAGCAGAAGGGCGGGCTGTACAGATGTGCACAAGTTATTGACAGCTGTAGCAAGAATTGGAAAGGTGGTGGGATTTTCAAGCTTGGCAGGAAGATAATCTCATAAAGGTTTTGAAGACTTGTCTGGTTCCCTCATAACTGTCTGCCCATCCTTGTGAATCCAGGACTGATCCGGGAAGCCTCAGCCTCAGGGATTTGGATCCATCAAAGGAGATTCACAAGGGTGAGCAAGTCTTTCCAGAACACTCAAATCCTTTGATTCCATTAGTTGTGGGCTGTAGTCACCTTTGTCTCCTCCAAAGGACCTCTGGGCATAAATCACAGGGACACCGAGTGAACCCAGCTAGAAGCAGAGGGGAGCAAATGGGTGTCCGCTTTCAGCTGGGTGTACAATGGTGGGAAGTTGAATTTTTCAGTCTCAGAGTAAGAGTGATTGTTTTAAAGTACGCTGGAGCCAAGATAAATCTTAGAGGATAATTGATACTGTTTTCTGCAGGTCACCAAGCACCCCAGCTTTGTTCTCGAGTTCCAATAGAAAATGACTAAATCTTTGATTAAAGCCTACAGATTCTGCAGGAGGATTTGGGGGCCTCAAGAGTTGATCTGGCCCAGCATGTCACTCTGGTGGGCACCTCTCCGGTGTCTCAGAGGGATGAAAACCAATCCCCTGCTTGACTAACCTCCAGTAAAATTTGCCCAGTGCATTCCGTTGGGGACAGCTCAAGGGCTTAGAGGATAGTTCCTTATTTTGAGCTGAAACCTGCTTCCTAGAAATTTCTGCTCACTAATCCTAGTTCTGCCCTCCGGAACTACAGGGGATAAATATAATCCCTTTTTCAGATGAAAGCTCTTCAGATAGTTGAAGCTGGTGATCACATTCCCTAAGTCTTCCTTTGAACAAGACATGCATTCCAAGTACCGCATGGTATCAGCCTCCCTCACCAAACATCCTGCTGTGGACATCATCTGGGTTTTCAGCATTTGCATCAGTCAGACTCCAGAAAGGAAGATAGAAATACTATCAACATTTCCAGTAGAGGGAACTTAACATAGGAGCTTTTTAACATAGCTACAGAAGGACAAAGTGGGCAAAAAGGCACATGTGAGATAACCCAGACATTCGTAATTACAGGAAGCAGCTACCATTCCTAGAGGTGGAGAATGAATGAGAGGATGTGTCCCAGAGACCAGAATCACAGAGGAGGGCCACCCAGGGGGCCACGGTGAAGGTCCCATGGCTGTGCTGGAACCTCTGAAGGGCTGCCTTCTTACTGATGCTGGGACCACCAAGGCTGTGTCAGCACTCTTGCTGTGCTTGCAGCCAACTAACCCCCTTATTTACATAAGGCAGGTGAGGCCAAACCTGTATTTTTGAAAATGAGTGTTTGACTGAAGTTCAGGTCTTTAGTGGGTCTATTTTTTTTCTTGCTTTTCCTGCACACTGCCCCTTTCTTCTGATAACTGTGCCCTTCCTTTTCCCTTGGGGAAATTGCCTCCTCCATCCACATGACCCCAGTAGTCCTGGTCACAGGACAGGGGGCAATGAGACAAGATTTGAAACTTGGGCAGAGACACAGAGGGACAGATGGCCAGTGGAACTGAAGCTGTTGATGGTACTTCCTGCAGAAGCTGTGTCTGGGTTCTCTACTGAGCTCCCTGGAGCTACTCTGACCGTGGGCCTTCCCAAGACCTGGTTGTTTGACTTTTCTGCTATGAAAGCCCTACCCAGTAGCCTTCCTATAAAGTCCTTTCTGGCTTTGTCAGCCAGGGTCTATTTCTATTACTTACAAAGAACTTGGAATGATATGCCATCTTTACCTGTATTCCCAAAGGCAAGAAGATGACATCTGACTTGGTGGAGATCTAGCAAATATTGACTCTAAAACCAGCCTCCATCTTTCTGTCCTCAAATATATTAGAAGCACAATGAGTTATTGCCAACCTGGAAAGTAAATGTCTCATGGGGTAAGAGATAGATCCTTATTGCTATAGAGTTCCAAAATCTGTGATGCAGATAAATGTATGGAAATCCGATCTGGAAAAGGATTTTGATGTGACTACTTTGATTTGGTCATATCGAAATGGGTGCATCAAAATATAAACACACCTTTTGTCGTGCCCTAGCAACGTGAATAATGAATGTCGCAACGCCTCATCTCACCCCTGAACCTGACCTTATTGCCTCTCTAAAATTCACTCAGAAGTGGGATGAAGATCAGGAAGTGAGTGTGTATGTAATTATGTTAATTGGCACTTGAGGAAAATTCTTTAAATTGTTTCACTGGGCTGTCAAAATATCTTCAAAACAGTTGCGTCAAAATATGTAGCTGATTTCTGTATTACTTACACATTAAAAATGTGCCAAATATATGGTTTATGTAAGAAAAGCATACCCCAGCCCCCCTTACCACACAGTACGTTTCTTCAGACAGAATTGAGTTCATCAACAGCGTATACATTCAGTCATTCAGCTAGTTAGGAAACTTCCTTACTTAACCGGCGTTCAGTCCAAGTTTATCTATATTGTCCATAGGGATTAGTTTGACAATGGCGTCTTGAAATCTTGACCCAGTAAAGTGTTGACTTACCTTCATAGCCTCTCAACACAGAAACAAGATTCCGTTGGTAAAGCTTGCCTTATAAGAATGATATTGGCACACGCAATTATGTTTAATTATGATCTTTTAAGTATTAAAATATATTTACTCTTTTAAAAATTGGCCTGGTCTTGATTTCCATTAGGAAAGCCGTAAAAGGAGGACCACTGACTGGCTGCCCTTCTCAGCACCCAAAGCCCTGCCACGCTTGTCCTCCAAGGCGGCCTGACTAGGGCTCTGGCCACGTGGTCACCTGCCCCTCAGATCCATTCATCTTTTGCTACGGGGGCCCTCCGACAATATGATGGAACGTTCTATGAATTTCATAGTTATTGCCTTAAACCCTCAAAGATAAATGAGTTTCTGGAAAATATTAGTAAAACCATTCATCTTTAGACAGCTCACTCTGATTTGGTTTGATTCTGGAGTGCAGAATTTGGAGGCATAATGGATAAAGTGTTTCATGTTTGGAAGTATGATAGTTTTGCTCCTTGAGCTGAAGTTCAGAAAGGCTCGGCCAAGAATAAAGAATGCCAAGAACAATTTCTTATTCCAAATTTGGCTCTCATTGACAAGCAAGAGTTTGAGATTATTTATGGGGTACCATAGTGCAAACTAGAAAAAAAAATACCAAAGGAGTCTATGAGCCAGTTATTTTCCAGTTGAAGCCTGCTGGGCCAGCTCTGTGGGGTGATGAGTTTAAAACGGTGGTGGATGCCCATGTTGATTTAGGCTACACAGAATTGGCTGGAGTTCTCCACCCAGAATACAGAGCACCCAGCAGAGTTCATGTTCTTTGGTGAAATGAGAGTGCAGATATTCATGCAGCTGGGGACATCAGTCTCATGAGGACCTCACACTTGTGGTCACTGGGAAAACGTCAACTACCAAGTGTCACAGCCAAGTATGCTTCTGATTCCTATGTCATTTTTACCGTTGAAATCTCTTTCTGCTGAAATATGAAGCATTTCATTAACTGCTCTAAGATGTGTCTGCAAATGGGCTTAGATTCTCCCAAGAGAGTCTCACTTTTATTTGAAGGAGGTGGTAAGTTAATTAGCTATGTCCCTTGAACTTCTGAAAACCACCTCTGTCCTTTGTCACTACCACTTCAGGAGATACTTCTGTTCATTTCCCCCACGGCGTTTCAGTATCTGTTATACGTTAGAAATAGTTGCCACTACTTCATGATCTTGGTTTTGCATGTGTTTCGAAATAACTCTCCTGTATTTTGACAACCTTTTGCTTTATAACATTTTTTATATTCAAATGATACATTCCCATACCTGTGACAATATTTTATTTTATTTATTTTTTTGTATCTTTTTTTTTAACATCTTTATTGGGGTATAATTGATTTACAATGGTGTGTTAGTTTCTGCTTTATAACAAAGTGAATCAGTTATACATATACATATGTTCCCATATCTCTTCCCTCTTGCGTCTCCCTCCCTCCCACCCTATCTATCCCACCCCTCCAGGCGGTCACAAAGCACCTACCCGATATCCCTGTGCCATGCGGCTGCTTCCCACTAGCTATCTACCTTACGTTTGTTAGTGTGTATATGTCCATGACTCTCTCTCGCCCTGTGTGACAATATTTTAACATTATTTGTACACTATGTCTATCTTTTCATTATGTCTGTTTTTTTCTGAGATTTTTAAACAATTTTTTTTGTCCAGTAAAGTTTATTTTGTGATATCAAATGTGATTCATAAAAATATTATGTCAAATATATTTCTTTACTTTGGAAAAGCACAGTATCATATGTCATATTATTAATTATAGTTTCAACATTAATTGTTAGACACTCTGACTTGGAAAACAATGTGATTAGGTCTCGGTGTTAAAAAACTTCAAAAGACTTGGTTTATATGCTGAATGTCTTTATTTAGAATTAATTTTGCTAAATGTTACTTCATTTTTGATCACTACTTAACAAAGATACTTGGGCCATCTATTTGTCTTAAAGAGATCTTTATGCTTGTGGAAATGCTTGCCCTAATAAAAGTCTATATATCCGTAAAAAATATTTCCAGGTCTTGATACTTTTCATCTTTCTGTAATCCATCTGTTGCTTGTTTTTAAAAATTGGAGCATGTATCTGTTCTCTAAATTCTCCCAAACTCTCCAGCACTCACTGCAGCGGGGCCTGTGAACTTGAACTCATTTGAGGGGCTTGGTGTTTTCTTATTGTCTCCTTGCCTACCTTAGGTTTCAGTTTCCTACAAACCATATTTGTTCAAGCCTTCCCAGTTTGAAGATCACTTTCCTCGACAGAGAAAGCAAGAAAGAAGCCGAATTGTCCTGTTTTTCTCTGCCCCTGAGCATGGGGCCCTTCCATTCCTCATTCTTCTTCCTGCTCTGAACTCAGCTCAAAGCCCCCTTTCAGTGCCCTGACACTGTCTTTTTAAGACTCAGGGCAATTTCAACTCTGTTTATCCTGGTTATCACTAAGACTGGCTAGTATTCCTTGGTTATAAGTGCTTCTTTTCATATTTCAGGCATTTCTTTTAAAATCTGAGATCAAGAGCTCTCTGCATAGTCTTTGTTTGTTTGCTTTTTTTAAAGACACTTTTCCTTTTTCTTCTTGATCAATGTCATTTTTTGTTATGGACTGAATATTTATGTCCCCTAAAACTCATATACTGAAATCTAATTCTTAATGTGATGGGATTAGGAGATGGAGCCCTTAAGGGGTGACTAAGTCCCGAGGGTGAAGCCCTCATGAATGGGATTCGTGCCCTTATAGGAAGAGGTCAGGGAGCTAGATGACCTTTTTTGTGCTATTTGAGGATACAATGAGAAGTTGGCAGTCAGCAACTCAGATGAGGGTTCTCACCAGAACCCGACCATGACTTCCAGAACTGTGAGAAATAAGTTTATGTCATTTATAAGCCACCCAGTCTATGGTACTTTGTTATAGCAGCTCAGACAAACTAAGACGTTAGTGATTGTTCTGATAGAATTCTTTTATGTGAACCTTTCCTCTTTTAACCATTTTAACTTTTATAGTGTCACCAAGGAGTCATACCTACCTTTTCTCTGAACTTTAACAAACGATTTTTTCCCTAAAGCCTAGAATTTATGTCTAATTATGGACAATGCTTCCTTCCTTCTTTGGCTGTTAATAGTTCTACCATGATGACAGACACTTTATCCAAGTGTTCATTTCACTATACTAGGCTGGTTGTGCCTAGCGGTTAGTAAGAAGGTTGTATGTCATAGTTGAAAGGGCAGGGACCTCTGAATTTGGTAGCTCAGAGTTCAGAAGTCCAGAGACCTGCTGATGATCTTGAACAATCTACCTGACTTGTCTGATTCAGAGGGTTAAAAAACTGGGTCAATTGTACAGCTTTGCAAGGATGCTTTTAAAATCATAAAGAATGCACAATGCCATTAGCCATTGTTATTACTGCCTGAATAATGTTTTTGATCTTCTGGTAATCTTTCTTGCTCCAGCATATGTGCTAATATATGCGTGTGAGTTCATAGTGTGGTGTGAATAAGTTAAAATTATAATAGGTAACATTAGGGTTGAGGTATAGACATATTGGTGACAAATAGCATACTGGTTGAGCACTCAGGTTCTGAAGCCAAACTGACTCAGAGTCCTGCAGTGCCACATATTAGCTTTGTGATCTTGAGCAAATGGCTGGAACATTCTGTGTTCTCATTTCTTTATCTACAAAACAGCTCTAATTCATGAACTTACTGAAAAAGATTTAAATGAGTAAATAGATGTAATTGCTTAGAACATCACCTGGCACATAGCCAGCACTTAATAATGTTAGCTCTCATTATTATCATGCTGAGGATGGCATTGGATGAACACAGAGCCAGAAGCACCAGCATTCCTGTGTCAACCAGAGTATCTGAAGCAAAACTGAGAAACCCTTAGAGATCAACAAGTTTACAGAAACGAACATAAGGAAGTTACTGAAAAATGTTGACAAAAAGCTGAGATTGATGTCATTCCATTGGCAAACATATGGACACTTTTGCAGGAAATGTTTTCTGAGTCACGAGGCTGTAAGAGATTGGCTTGTAAGGGCAGCTGAACCTTGACCATTAAGGGATGTATCTTGCTGAATCACTAGAGCGCTCATCTTAGTGGGCTCTACAGGTGCCCCCTGCCCTCTTAGGAAACTGGAGGTATGCATCATTCTCCATGATGGGTTGTCAGTGGACACATGGGTGGGCAGTTATACATCTCTATAAATCCTTCTCTCTCTTTTTGTTTTTTGGCAGTCAGTCCATCCAGCTTTTAAAATATGGGTCCTCATATTGTGAGATTAAAATCAGGGAGAGTTGCAAAGAGGAGAGGCACTTAAAACAAGGTCATTGACCTTCAGGACTATTCCCTAGACTCTAAGGGAACAAAACATTGCTCAGAGTTGGAATAAACATGTTTTCAAGTTTGAGAAACTCTCCTCAGGGAATGGGGTTGTTTGCCAGACAGAGGGAGACAGATAAACCGTTGTCCCTCTTCCCTCAATCTCATAGTTACTCAGGAGGTTGACTCAAAAACTGATAACCTAATGCCCTTTACTTTCAAAACATGGTCACTGAATACCAAGTCTTTTGTCACATATGGTTTTTCTAACTTTTCTCTTCTACTGTAATGGACTCAACAAATTCCCTAAATCTCTACCTAGGCTAGCTGATCAGTGTAGCTGATGGTTAGAGAGAGCTTGCTGTCACTGGACTGTCAGGGTCTAAATCCTGTCTCTACTGTTTCCTACTTGTTACATCTTGGCCAAGCTTATGTCATTTTAAAACTAGGCACAGTAATAATAATACCTCGCCTAAAATATTTGGATAAGGATTAAATGAGTTGATACCATGACTGGCACACAGTAAGCACTCAGCAAAGTTCACTTTATCCTTTGAGGTCTGTCGAGGAATTGGGGATTACAAGCCGAGAAACTTATCTTTGTTCAGGAATTCTTCTCTCTGTCTCCCATAAGTATTCTTGTTTATCTAAAGTAATATATGAGGTGGATTTTTGGGAGATTCTGGCCTGTTTAAACTCAGACTCTACATAAGGTGGAATGAATTCAAAATTATATGGACTCTTTAGAGCTGATTCAAAACACTATTTCTCTAGCAGCCCCTCCAGTGACTCTGAATTGTAGGGTGAGTCCCATTTCTTGTTGCCCACTGCATGTGTGGCTCAAACTTCATCTGCTGCCGATGGATTGACATCAGATTTTGTATTGCTCTCTCCTGTTTTATCTGAATAAATCTTTTGTTCTGAAGTGTATTACCTGATCACTGGAGACACTGTATGCTCAGAATTTTTCTTGTGTCCTCCAGATTTGGCATATAAAAGGCAGACTGTTCGGTGTAATTTTTTAAAATGCACAAGCATTGAGTCAGGTTGCCTGTGTTAAGGCCTGGCTCCTCTCTTTATTCTGCTCCATGGTGCAATGTAATTTTTTTCAACTCTCTGAACCTTGATTTCATCTATAATATGAGAATGATTGAGAGGAATTAAATGGCATAAACCTAACATGCTCAAGTGCCTGGACTAAAGCAGATGCTAGACAAATGTTGGCTTATAATCAGTATCGGTGGACCCCCTCCTCTATCGGTCGGACGACCTGAGCTCCACCCACCCTCTTGGTCCTTAATCAATTGACAGTCAATTAGTGGTCAGTTTCTGATATCTTATTGTATCAGCCTTGGGTTTTGGTTGGAACCCGAAGACCTTTTTTAGGGTCATTCTTAACTCTCAGGAGTTCTTAATCTATATAATGTATAAATGATACCCAAGTGCTTAAAAAAATGCAAACTCCAAAGCCCTATTGTGAACAATCCTGATTAGTTAATTCTGAGAAAGGGCTCAGGGATCTGCATTTCCAGCAAGAACTGGGCGATGGCACCAGGTGACTGTGACGTAAGTGCTGCAGGAAACATACTTGGAGAAATTGCCAGTGAGGTTATTATATCTTATAAATAAACTCCCCACCTGTTGTGTTCAAAACTGCCTCCTAAGCAGGGGTTCTTAACCTTGGGTGCATACTTGGGCTTCAGGGACCCTGTGGGCTCCCTGAATTTGAAGGCAAGTCATGTGTATATGCATTTCTTTGGGGGAGAAGTTTGACCTATAGCTTTCATTTTACATGTGTTCTTGAACCCTTTCTCCCACTGACCCCTCCCACCAAAACCAAACCAAACCAAAACAAACAAAACAGAAAACTTAAGAACTATATCTCCAGGGTCCAGGCTATTTTCCACTCCAGTCTTCAGGGTCTTTCTCCAATAACCAACCTGATAGAGCTGTGTCAACAACTAGTTATCCCCTCAGGGTCTGATCTCACCCCTCCAGAATCTAATTGGTTTTTATTGCCAACAGGTGGTCCTTCCTCTTCAGGCACAGCTGCATGCCATAGACAGGAGCAGAGCATGCAGATGTGGCTTATCTGGCTTCTCTTCAGCTGTTCTCCAATCAGTCTGTGCCCCTGCTGAGCTCAGGTCTCGGAGAAACCCTGCTATGGTTTCTGTATGGGCCCTACAAGGTGCCCAAAGATGGCGGTCTGTCAGGTCTTCTCTGGATTGAAAGTTGCCAAGGTCAACTGTCAGGAGTTCTGTTTTTCACAAGAAGCGCATAAAGTATCTCCAAAAGAGTCTAAACCATCTACCCTGGGGAAGGGCTGAGCCCCTCTGTTGGCATGGTTATTCTCTCTCTGGGGAATCTGGCCACACTGCAGCTCCCTCGGGCACTGGGCTTAAATCAAGGTAAGATTTCCCTTTCTCTTTACCAGGGAACACAGTGCAAACAAATCAGATCCCTGGGGGATGATTGGAGAGCTTGCTTGCTGCTTGTATTCACGGTCCCCTAAATTCTCCTTTCTCTGCTGTAAGCTTGTGAGGTGGGACCAACCTGGACCCATGATTATTTAAGTACCTTGTCTCCTAAGCTCTTCTCTTGAGAGAGAAATATCAAAATCACCCCTCCACCACCACCACCACCACCACCAATGCCTGATTCTCCATTTATGAGAGTGCTGTTTCCCTTCTACTGACCTTCTACACTGTCCCAGGCTTTGGGACATCTATAAATGGCTCCAGGGTGTTTGCTGACAATGCCTGCAGGCATGTGTTCTTCCTCTGGGCAGATCTTCTTTGTTGCAGTCTTTAGACCTGATTACATCTGGATTTCATGTTGCAGGGTACTGGGGAGGAGGGACATGGAGGGGGGCAATGGGATACTGGTGTGGCCAAGCAGCTCTACCTGATGGCCCTGGTGATCTTTGAGCCCACCCAAGTCGCCACTTCTTTAGTCCCTTTTTGTCCTTCATTGTGAAAGCTTTCCTGGAGAAGTCCAGCGTTGATTCCTATACTGCTGGTGTCTACCTGGCTGGTAAAAATAGCACGCTGAGACTGGAGATGGTGAAGGGCCTTTTGTATTCACTCCCATCCCTTCAGTCACTCTGTTCTCCTGCCTAGTAACTTATTCTGTACAAAGAGCTTAGCAGCACTGGGCTCTGGAAGAGAGCAGGTGAATATGGTGATATAAAATGCTAGCAACAGCAGATGGCAGGAAGAGTTTCTTTGAAATTCACACGAGCAGTTCCTTCTCCTGGTGGGTTTTTATTATTAAATTCATTTCCATCATTTGACTGGATAGGGTCTATCTTCATGCTCACTTAGCATGTGCTAAGTCATCTTGCTTTTAATATCTGAAACAAGGAGCTGTTCATTATACCAATTATAAATATAGCCAGATGGTCCCACGTGTAATTGTCAACTCAGTTACGTGGATGTAGCCTTTGTATTTGGGGGAAGTGAATGCTCACCTTCTCCTACAGAAAATGGTATGTTTCTGAGCTTTTAGGCTCCTACAAATCATTTTCTTAAGGATGAGGTGAACCTTTGGGGGGGGTGAAATTATCAATCCTTTAATTGATTTCAAATACATTATCCTTATCTTAGGCCTAGAGGTCCTGGGTCTAATCCTTATGTTACAACTACTGAAACCCAACACCTTTATGTTAAGCCATCTCTGCTCCCTCCCTCTGTGAATCTGTGAGTTTCATTTTCAACTTCCAATAAGAGGAAAGTTCATCAAATTCTTTGGAAATTGAACTCAAATGATTCTTATGCCCTCTACCCACCCCCAACCAAAGTAGAAGTCTTCACACTGTTAGCAGCAACTGAGTCCTCATTATCACCATCACCATCCTGCTGTATGGTTATTTTTTAAATTAATGAATTAATTAATTTTTGGCTGCGTTGGGTCTTTGTTGCTGCACGCAGGCTTTCTCTAGTTGCAGCGAGTGGGGGCTATTCTTCATTGCAGTGCGTGGGCTTCTCATTGCGGTGGCTTCTCTTGTTGCGGAGCATGAGCTCTAGGCGTGTGGGCTTCAGTAGTTGTGGCACAGGCTCAGTAGTTGTGGCTCGCGGGCTCTAGAGCACAGACTCAGTAGTTGTGGCACATGGGCTTAGTTGCTCCGTGGCATGTGGGATCTTCCTGGACCAGGGCTCAAACCCATGTCTCCTGCATTGGCAGGTGGATTCTTAACCACTGCACCACCAGGGAAGTCCTGCTGTATGGTTATTAATCATCGATATTGATTAATTTCCTATATGGCAGAAATTGTTATCACATTATATATTTTTCACTATGTCCAGTCCAGGAATCATAGAATTCCAATGACGCCAGGGGACACAGGGATGTCATCTACTCCATCCTCTGCTTTTCAGAAAAGAAATGTTCAAACCATACAGAAGGACTTTATTTTCAAGCAAAATATTTTGTGTGTGTGATAAGATAGCTAGTGAAAGGAAAATGGACATCAACAGGAAGTTAAAGTGAAATGTCTCCTCTTTTCTCATAGGATCTTTAGTTAGTAATAAAGGACCCTCAGTGCTGGGGGGAAAGACCATCATAGTTAGTTTTGTGCGCTCAGTGATAACCTTTCCGTTGAAGACAGATGTGCAGTGAACCTGATTGTTTCTCAGAGAACTGTCATTTTCCCAAGAGCTGGCATTTTCAGCATCTTGAAGCACACCAACCACTGTTATCACAGCTCTAACTTGAGCAGTCAATCAGGGGTTTGAAACATTAAACTCGAATATATAATTTCAAAGGAGATAATTTTAGCAAAATTCACCCCAAACTGAAACAACTTCAGTCAGACCTTCTTCAACAAGAGGGTCACTGCTCTTCTTGGCACCGATAATTGCCTTCTCACACTCACTCTGTTCTTCTGAGCCACAGGAAATGTGGATCCAGGCAATGGATTTATGCGATTCCCTGAAAAGAACACCCAGACACCTCCCCAAAGAGGCAAATACAGGCTACTTGGGAGAATTCCCAAGAGGAAGAATTGACTGCCTCTTCTTACATAGCTACGCGAGCTGCAATCAGAGTAGGGATAATACAGGTGGAAAGGTGGTCTGAAACTTATCTCTGACCCTATCAGATATCATAAATAATACAAATTCTGCTCTGGAAACCCAACAAACCAGTTTAAATTTAAATTCATTAGCTACATTGTCTTGGCTAATCACATCGCCCTTAATTTCTTCTTAGCTGGCCAAATTTGTGTTGCAGCCAACACTTTCTGTTGCACCTAAATAGAAATCTATAATTAGGCTCCGTTTGGATCTCAAGAGAACACTATTTGGAACCTGGGACACGTTTTCATTGCCTGGGTTTGGTAATCTAGGTCCCTGTCTTCAGGGTCTGTTGTGTGAACTAAGTACCGTGTTTGTTTCTGTTTCTGGTAATTATCTGTGTTGCAGTTGGCTGATGTATCCTGTCCAGAGTTATAAATGCTACTGTGCGGCCATTGTCTTGTCAGATGTTAAGCGACGTGTCCTGCCACAAAGGGAAATGCAGTGACAAACCCTAGTCCCACTACAGACTACATCCTCTTCAACCTCCTAATCAGCAAAAGCTCAGCAGTGGTAACAATGGGAATATCCTAGATGAATGTCCTGCAGCCCGACTTTATCTGTCCTTGACCAAAAGGGGTGACTGAGAAAAGAAAGCACCTCCGACAGCGGGAACTCGCCTGGCACCATCAGGGAGGCTGTGGTGTTGCTGGGAGCGTCCTGTCCTTTATAGCTAAGCTGTGGTGTTCTCCTGCTTGACATAAACAAGTCCAAAGAACACCAGCATCAGGCAAGGCCACTCAGACAAGACACAGGCAAGATCATTCCATAATCATGTCTGAACACAGACAAAAAGATAAACAATGTCCCTACCACAAAAATGACCAAACATCATTTACCCCGGATAATATAAGCCTGAACTGTCTTTATCAATCACAGCTTTATCAATCACTCCATCCTGATGGCCTTCTAGGTAACAATGATGAAGTTCCACACCCATAGAATCATCCCCGCTTCCCAGCAGCACCCAAAGCAGAGCAAAGCCCCATCTCCTTGTATAATCCCCAAATGACCTAAGAGAAGCCCAAATTCTATAATATGTCCCTTCTAACACCCTCTCACTGAGGTGCTCTGCAATTCCCTGTCGTGCATTCTCCCTTGTTAGTTAGCACACCCAACTTTGTTCAATTGCAGGTATGTTTCTGGGGGCTGGAGAGCATCAACATCCTCTTGTAGTATTTCACATCTCAGTCAATGTCATCCTCCTCTCCTTCTTTCTATTAAATATACAGGAATCATGAAGATGTACTTGACATCCCCTTCTCATCCTCATACTGCATCAATCACAAAACCTGATGATTTTACCTCATCAACAGCTCTCTTAACCAGTTCCTTCTCTACGTTTTCAAAGCAACCTCTGTGGGCATAGGAACAAGCCGCTCTCATTTTGTCTTCTGCAACAATCTCTCAGCTAGGCTTCCTGCAGCTCCCTTGACTTCCTCCAGTGTTTAGCACCCTGCAGCCAGAGTAATCCTTTCTAATTAGAAACCTTTAAAAGTCATTCTCATGTTGAAAGCATGTTAATGCTCTTAAATTCTCTTAATAAAGCCACACTTACTTAAAATGGCTGACAAGGTCATGAGAAATCTGACCAGTTCTTGCCTCTGCAGCCTCCTCTCACGTTACTCCCCCTGTCTTTCTGGTCCAGACAGATTGGCCTTCTCTGATTTCCTTGATCATCACATGCTTCCTTTTACCACAGGGCCTTTGTACATGCCGTCTCTCTGGATGTTCCCTCTCCTCCTTCACTTCTCCTTTGCCTTTTAGCTGTCAGTCCAATTGTGTCTCCAGGTAGCCTCCTTTGACCGCCTTGAGTAAGTTAGCTCATCTTATTTACATCTCATAGTACATAATCTGTCTGTGGTAGCACTTATTATAGTCATAGCTTTATTTGTTTTGGTGTGACTTTTGGCCTAAAACCTGTCTCCTCCGTAAGACTCCTTACACTTAGTAGGTGTTTAAAAAATAAATATTTGCATAATGAGTGATGGGTCCCTGCTCTGACCCTGGTGAGCTGCCTCATTTTGACCATGTCATTTAACCATATTAACTGGTCTTCTTGGGCTGCCATAACAAAGTACTACTGGCTGGGGGGCTTAAACAACAGACATTTATTTTCTCACAGTTCTGGAGGCTGGATGTCTAAGATCAAGGTGCAATCAGGGTTGGTTTCTGATGAGGGCTCTCTTCCTGGCATGCAGATGGCCACCTTCTTGCTGTGTCCTCATATGGCCTTTTCTTTGTGTGTATATATATAGAGAGAGAGATCACTGGTGTCTTTTTCTCCTCTTATAAGGATACCAGTTCTTTTGGGTTAGGACCCCACCCATATGACCTCATTTAACCTTCATTACCTCCCTAAAGGCCCTATCTCCAAAAACAATCACACTGCGGGTTAGGGCTTCAACATGTGCTTTTGGCGGGGAGTGGAGGGTGGCACAATTCAGTCCGTAACCTTAACCCTTGGATTCCTTGCCTGTAACAGGAGTAATCATGAAGGCCTATTCCCTGCGAGATGTAATGAAGGCAAAATGGGACGTTGTTTGTGAAAGCCCCTTAATACGCACAAAGTGCTAACCCATGGAAGGTGGTAGGAGTCCCCTCTTTGATCAAAAAGGATTTTTGTTAATGCTCTCTCAATGTAGAAATAGTTTATAGATAAGAAAGCTTGTAACTTATCTGTATAAGATGGGTGGGGGTGAGGATGGCTTTAGGTCAATATTGGAATCATAGTAGGTAGAGTTGAAGTGTTTGATGAAGGGTTAGGCTTTTTGGAAGTTGCGAGTCCTCACTCCTGGGTAGCTTCTGCGGGACTTTCTAGAGTGGGAAGCTGGACCAGGAGTCTTCCAAATTCTCTTTGAACTTCAAGCTTGTGCCTTGTACTGTGTTACATGTTGCCTTTACTGCATAAGGGATGGACCCTGAACTAATCTTCTCTGACGGTGTATATTAGAGGTTGACAAATTTCTGGAAAGTGATAGATAGCAAATAAATATTTTGGGCTTTGCAGGCTATGTGGTCTCTTTTGCAACTACTCAGTTCTGTCACTGTAGCAAGAAAGCAGCCATAGACACTATGTCAATGAATACTTGTGGCTATGTAACTTTACTTTACATAGTGGCAATAAAACTTTACTTACGGGTACTGAAATTCTCATTTCATATGATTTTCATGTGTCATGATATAGTCTTCTTTTGATTATTTTTCTCCCCATCCATTTAAAAATGTAAAGCCCATTCTTCTCTGGTGAGCCTAAAAAGCAGGCGATGGGCTGGATTTGGGCCATGGGCCATAGTTTGCTGCCCTCTGATGTACATCATTGACTCAAAACTTGAAATACCATTAACTTCCTCGCTATCCTTAGACCACCAAACTGCACTGATTTTCAGGCCTGGTTGGAAACATCTCCTCTTCTCTCATTTAACTCACTGGCTAGGCAGAACATTTACATTATTATTTCCATAAGTTTCATTTTACTGCTGGCTGTGAAAAAATTACTTATCCATTTGCCAGGTTACAGCAGCTGATGCTAAGGCTCTTAAGCCAAACCTGGCCTTTTCCACACTCCCTCTGCTTCTGGGCAGCCTTCCTCCTGCCTCCTGTCTCCAAGCCCCTCAGCTGCTACCAGTGCCAAGCCCCCAACCCCTAAACCAGCCTCTTCCAATAAGTATTTCCAATCTCTAGATTGTAAAAATACCCCAATGCCGTATTTAGATTCAATTACAAAGGATAGACATGCATGTAGAAGAAGAGGAGGGTAAAGAAAAAGTGACATGTTCCACCAGCAGCTCTCAGGCTACTTGGCAAGAATGTTCCACCTATTCAAGAACTGCAGGTAAATGACATGGTCACATTTCCCCCAGTATCCTCAAGTGAGAGAGCACAAAGTCTTCTTCAAATGCCCAACCAGACATAATTCTTCCATGGATATTTTTAGTGCTGACGTATTATTTGGTGATCAAGAGATGTGTGGAATCTTAGGCTTCGAATTCCCTCTTGGCTGCTAAATGGATTAGCTGTGCACCCAAGCCTTCCTCTGCTTAATAGATATGAGACCCGTTAGGGGGATGTCATAGGTGCCTAGCAGTGACCACTATGGCTCATGATGTACGCTTCGTTATGGAAAAAAGAGTAGAATTGCTTCTGGCTGGCCAAGGGTACATGGATTATTCTGACTACAGAGCTTACTGTTTACAGTTTTAGTCCTGGGGCTCTTCAGTGAAAAACTATCAAGCTTATTTACTGATCAACATTTGTTGATAATTTCCCGTGTTCAGTGTCCTGCAAAACTCCCAGTCAGTCAGATGACTTCATGTCCACATCCTTACGTTAAAGGTGCCGATTTGTATTACGAATGTGTATGTGTGCCATCTAGGGTGTGACACTTAACTCTTTTCCACTTACGTGTTCATGATTCCTTCATTCCTGTGTTCATTCTATCCAGCTTTAATTCTGTCTTACACATTGTGTTCAATCTTGCATGATTTTGATCATGCACTAAGTACACGAGAAGTATTAGATAATGAAGATAAAAAAAAGACGAACAGACACAGGACCTTTTAAAAACTAGCATGGATATTTAGTTGTGGAGAGTCACAAATTTTAAAAAATATGTCAGTTCAGTGTGAAAAATGGCATTGTAGGGGTGTGGACCAAGTGTCTTAGGAGTAGTGAGAAAAGAGATTAAAGTTTAGAGGTGAGGCAGGTTATGGAAATCTTCAAAGGTGGCTTATGAATGGGCTATGAAGGATGAATGGTCTATCAGAGAGGAAATAGGAAAGAACATTCTAGTAGAGTAGACAGCACAAGCCCCTTACTATCCCAGACACGCTTCTTTTCTACACCCAATCTCAATCATATCACTCACTCCATCCTTAACTCACTTGCCTCCTTCTGCTCCCCTTCCTTTTGTAAGCCTCTCCTAGCTAGGCTGGTATACAATGAACTTGAGCAACTGGTGGAAGGCAGGTGTTATAATATAGGGAGGGGCTTGAAAGCCAAGCCAACCGCTCTCAGCTTGTGGTCATAGGAAGGTTTCTGAGCAGAGAGGTAAGTTGAGGTGTATTGTAGACCACTTTGCATTGCCGTGGTATGTAACGTGAACTGGAGGGAAGAGGCTGGGTGTTGAAATGTCACCTGGGAGACTTTGTTGGGGAGGTACTTTCTGCCCTGCGGCAGAGTACAGGCCACCCACGGAGTGAGCAATGGGCCCAGTGTTGTGCCCTCCAGGCCCTGGTGGAGAGAGTGCATCTGAAGACTCCACTGCAGATCCTACAGCGTCTGCGAACAAGGCAGAGCCTTGGAGGGGAGGCTTAACTTGCAGCTCACTCAGCCCTGCTGGGAAGAGCCTGGAATCACTTAGCAATCAGGGAAATTCGGCCAATGCGGCAGATGGGCCGGAGCAACACTGTGCTTGGCCTGAGGTTGAAAACGAGGTAGGCTGCCTTTGTGCTGAGCAGGGACAGGAAAGCAGAGGCCCACGGGAAGGATGTAGTGAAAGTTGCCAAGCTGCGTGTCGAGCAGGACTCACAGAGTTCCAGAAGCCCGAGCCAAGAGAAGGAAGTGATAAGTAGATACAAGGTTCCCTGCAGAACCCTGGCAGGTAGAAGACTGTTATCAGGAAATACCCTTTTCTCACCATAGAAGGGAATTTGTTACTTGCCAGGTCCAGATATTTCAAAAGCTGCTTCCCTTGAAGGCATAATCAAAATTAAGATGTCAAGTGATGGCAACTGTGCAACACTGCCGTTGAACAGATAAATAGATTGTAAAATTGTTTTTAGATCCCTGGGAGACATTGTGGGGAAGTGGAGGTCAGGGGACCTGGCTCTAGCCCAGCTCATTCCCCCAAATGGCTGTGGCTTTGGGCAGGCCATTGGAACTGGCCAGACCTCAGTTTCCTAACGTATAAGAGGGGGAAGGGGGCCTCCCATCTCTAACGTTGTTTTCCTATTACAATTCAAAACATGATGGTTGTATGTGCATATTTTCAAGAAATTGTCAAATTTAAAAGGATGGTAAAATCCAAATCACTGTTAGTGGGGAAAAAAAATTAGCACAACTCATTTGGAAAGCAGTTTGCAATCTATGTCAAGAGCCTTGAAAATGCTCATACCCACGGACTCGATAATTTGTCTCCTAGAAAATTACTCTAAAAAGTGTTCTGAAATTCAGAAAGAATAAAAAAAACATGTTCGCTGTATTCTTATTTTTAATAGTGAAAAATTATCTAGGATTGGGCAGAATGTTTAATTGATAGTCTGTACTCCATACAATGGATTTTTTTTCCGTCATTAAAAATGATTATTGAACATATTAAATGATAATTTTAAGTCACTTAAATGGTAAATAGGGAAATTATTGAAATTACTGAAGTAAGAAGGGAAATGTTTATATTATAATATTAAGCTAAAAAAAATTAGAATCCCAAGTTATGTAAAGACTGTAATCTAAATTATGTAAAAAGGCATAAGCATATTGGAAGAAAATATTCATTTTAAATGTTTTGGGATTATTGATTTAATTTCTTTTCTGTTTTCATCTAATTTTCCATAATAAGCTTGCTTTACTCTCATTATAATAAAATGAAATAACTCAAGTTTAGGATTATTAGTTGGTGGTATATATTAAGATGCTGTCAGACAAAATGGAAATAACCACAATTATAGAACTTCAGTTGTTGTATAATATGAAATGATGTCCATGGAGCTCAGTGGTACATGGATTAGTGGAAAGGTCCCTGAACTCACAGTAGAGCTCTAATTCAAATTGCGGTTCTTATATTTCCTGGCTATATAGCCTCTAGTGAGAGAGTTCCATCTCTGAATCTCAGGATTGTTCTTTGTAAAATAGAAATTCAACAAATATTTATTGAATATCTACCTTGTGCTAGGTATTTGTGAAATGCAGTAGTGATACAGAGTTAAAGAAAATATGATTCACGCTAATAAAAGATTCACAAATTAATGGGCATTGTCACTGAGTCTTTAAGTTCAAGAATGAGTGAGAGTCAAATAAGACATTATAAACAGAAAGAACAAGAAACTCACTTTCAGGGACCTACTGAAGTGTTTCATGCAGGGAAGTGACCCAGCAACATGGCAAAACAGAAGGACCACAGTCTTGGTGTCATAGATCTGTAGTCAAATCCCGACTTTGTATCTTACTTGCTGTGTGGCATTAGGCAAGTTGCTCAACCTCTCTGTGCCTCAATTTTCTTCCCCTTAAAATAGAGATGATTTTACTTACATCTCATGAGTGCTGTGATATTTGGAGACAACTTTTGTAAAGTATGTGACAAAGCAGTGATCTGTCTCTTCAAAAAATATATATTGTCTGCCTGGTAGGTGCAACACATGGGGACAGATTCTGAGAATAAGTAAGAAGCCAGATGGACACCTTCCCTTGTTCTTTCATGTAGAATAAATGATATTATTATTGCTATTATTAATATTAATAATATTGGTATAGTCGTTGGAGAGACGTTCTCAACCTTTTCTGTGTGCCACGTAACCTCATCAGTTTTTGTTACTGCAGTGATTTTCAACCCACGGGCACATCACATCATGCCATTAGACATGATATAGATTGTTGATCTGTTGGTGGAAAATGTCCCTTCAGGTACCTGTGATGCTCCTCCATTCTTGATGCCCCAGTGAGTCTCCTGGCGGGAGAACAGATGTTGTGTGGATGAACCCCAGTGGGGAGGATGGCCCCTGGAAATGGGGTGCCCCCAACCCCCAGCTAGCCAGGGACGGCTGTCCCCCAGCCCAGAATGGAAGTGATGGAGGAAGCAAACGAGCCAGGGGCACACTCCTTCCTGGAGACGTGGGGAATAATTATGGCAAATGTCTCAGCAACCACAGGTGAAGGAGGAGGCATAGAGGGGAGAGCCTAGCGTTAATTATGGAGCAGATGCCCGCCAGCACCTTGGGGTGAATGCATTAAGGTCGGGGAGCTGTCATCTCACTCACCCCCTAACACTTATTCATGGACCCCTGGGCACCCAGCTGGGGCTGCTTTAGTGTGGATTTTGGCTCAGCTGGAGAGATCTGCAAGTTCAAAGCCTTCTCCTTCTCTCCACATGGGATCTCCCTCCCACCCTCTCTCCCTTCCTTCCCACCCCACCTGCCTCCCCATCAGGACTCTCAGCTCCCCACAGCGCCTCCTTGCCTGCAGGCAACTTGAATTGTTTTGCCTGAACTGGCTTAGGAGAGTTTCAGACCTCCAGGCACGTGGGAAGAGGGGGCTTCCAGGCCTCCTCTGGCCTCCCAGCCTACTCCCCCTCCTCTCCTGGACCGGCCTGCGGCCAAGGGCACCCAGCAGGCTGGCTTGCAGACAGTGCCCTGAGCGCGAGTCTTCAAAAGCCCTGCTCTCGACCTGCTGTTCCTTGAGAAATGGGATCCGGCGGAAACCAACACGAAGAGCAGAGGCCCTTAGTGCTGTGTGCCGAACACTGCCATGTGCCAGCCTGGTACTGTGCGGTTGGCACGCTGGCCACGGTGGTTTGGGCCAGAGGCAACATGTGCCAGAGCCACGAGGGGACAGAAGACAAGGCAGAGACCCGGGTTGTCCTGGTTACCCTCCCAGCCCCCTCGTGGTCTTCCCCACACACGTCCCAGGCTGCCAAATGGAGGTAAAACCTGGAAACCCGAAGACGGGAATTGAACTTTCACCCTCAGTCCTCCTGCCCGCATTTTCTAATATGACTCACCTCCCCAGGGGCCCGACTCCATCCATCTCTGCTTCGAAAAAGAGTCAAACTCCCTGGCACCTCTCATCTCTTTTCCCGTGAATTTGTCCCTAAATTAGCTCTTACTTTACTGCTAATGTGCAAAGATCCTTTCTCTCTCTGGCTAGACTGTCAGTTTCTAGAGAAACCGTGCTCACTTCAGAGCCATCCTGAGTTAATCTGGTGAAACAGTAGAAATGGTGATCTTTTCATACAGCCTGTCTCATTCTGCACCTGCTTGCCCTGAAGGTAACATTTATGGCCAGTGAAGCAAAATGCCACTAGTTATTAGGCATGTCTATAATCTCCAGCACAAGCATCCAAAAAAACGGATGGAAAGATAAGCAGGTCAGGCTTATATATTACCCATAGTGTGTGATTCAGTGATAACTTCCTACCTAAATGAGACGATTGAATACTTTGAGTAATTTAAACCAGATAACACAGATGAACTCACGGGAAATGAAGTATTTAATGCACCATTGCCTTCATCATTGTCATGCTGCTATTAGTGTCATAGTTTCAAGATGGGGGCTGTCAATTAGATTCAGAAGCGACCTTTGAAGTCACCTAGTCCAATGTCCTTCTCAAAAGACAGCTCTTCAAGCTTAGCAAAAAACGGAGGTAAAAATGTGATGTCAGTTTATAAGGCAGAAACATATAAGGAATGTGAAATCGCTGTGAGGCGTTTGCCATGCTGTAGAAGAAGCCCAGGGTCTGGTATAATGGGATCTGTCTGGCCCTGCGCTCAGAGATCTATAACCTTCCATGATACCATTTAAGGCCGAGGCTGCAAACTGGCTCCTCAAGAGTTGAATCCCAACTGCCAGAGTGTTTGGTTTGGCCTGTTTGGAACTTATTAGTTTTTTATATGAGTCAGCATTTAAAAATCAGGACAGTTCACCTAAAAAAAAATCAGAATTGTTGCTTTACTTTAAAAAGTGGAAGCTTTGGAAACAATGGCTGCGCAATTACACTTGGGAGCAGTTAGCTGGAGATCTGGGCAATCGCCTGTAGATCTGGGTGAGCTCTAGTTTGCTGCAGTCCTCACCACTCCCTATTGCCTCCCTGTTCCTAAGGCCAGGTCCCAGCTGCCACTTACCCTCATGCTTATTTCTATTTTCTCCTTCTTTCCTTTCTTCCTTCCTTTCTCTTTTCTTTCTTTCCTTCTTCCTTTCTTTCTCTTTTCTTTCTTTCCTTCTTCCTTTCTTCCTTCCTCCCTCCCTGCTTCCCTCCTTTTCCCTTCCTTTCAACTCCCTTCTTTTATTCTTTTTCTTCTGGTAAAAAAGTGACAAAAGATAGATTAATATTATTTATCATCCAAAGTGCTACCTATACGTCTTGTGCTTTCCTTCCATAGCGCTTGTACTCATATGACTTGTTTCATGCTTGTCTTGCCCTCTGGACTGTGAATTCCAAGCCGTCAGCGATTACCTGTCTTGCTCATGACTGACTATACCTAGCGCTGTGCCCAACGGTGTCCACCTTTAATATATGTTACTGGAATGTTATTAAATTTCTCTTATTCTTGTCTTACTTACGAGTAGCGAGATACCTCCTCAGGCAGAATTGACTAAAACCTCAGCCGTAACAAGATAAGTGAGCTGTAAAAATTCAGGGACGTAAAATGCGGGTGACATCATTGGGAGGTAGTGAAAACAATATTTTTCAGTTGGTCAGCGCCATCACAAGGAGCTGAACGGGGAAGAATAACGGTCACAGATCAGTCACTTCCTCAGTCTCTCTCCCGACCGGAACGTAAGAAGCCACCCCACTCGCCTTTGCGGATAAGGGATGGCACGGTGTGGGAGCCAGCCATCACTCGAGATGTCCAAATACCCGTCATCGCGGCAACGCTTTCTCAGGACCCACGTTCGGGGGTTTACTGAGTACTGCAGCTCTTGCTGGTAGATGTGCAATAAAACTCTTGTGTCTTGACCTGCTGACCGAGGTGCTCATACAAGTAGCCCAGCTAAGACAATGCCGCCCTCGGGGTCATTTTTTGGTGTCTCCTTCACTTATTTTTGAGCCTTAGGGGACAGTGCTTTGTCCCCAGCCCTGAGCAGAGTGCTGGCCCACAGCACGTGGCAGAAACCCTTGCTACCTGGTTCAGCGTGAGCTCTCCAGAGGATGGCTTCTCTGCCTGGCCCTGGGCGCCAGCTCTGAGCCCTGGTGGGTCTGCCTTTGTCCAGGAGTCCCCAAACACCTCAAGCAGGGAGCTCAAGTAGGGAGGAGAGCCGTCAGCCTTCTCTTGGGGTCTGTGTCAAAACTCTGGTATATGGCAGGGAGTCCCACTGCTTCGTTAGGGGTTTGGGGGAATGTGACTCCTAGGAGGCTTATGTTAGCATCTACTACCATCTGCTCTTCCTTGCTTGAAATAAACACCTGACCCTCGTACTTGCTCACGTTCTCCTCCCTTTCAGTTTTGCTGGACTCCTGGGAAGGAGACCTGGCTGAATCATGTGAGGATCGTCCCCAGATCCTCGTCTATCCCTACACCTGGCTGAGGCTGCTTGTTACATGTAGACCCTTAGTGTGTACTCGACACCCAGCCCTGTCTCCTTTGTCTGATCACATGTGACTATTTAACACTAGGCCCTCCAATATAGAAAACCAAAGTGACGTCATCTACTTGGGTCTCTGCTTTACTATTTTTTAAATTACTTTTTTTCTTTTGCCTATTCTTTTTGCTCTTCTTACACAGCATCTGGGGGGCATTTAAGAAAGTGTTGAGGCAGAGGTAGCTGAACCCTCGTGGGGGCTGGAGGTGGGCTTGCGGGAAGCCACGGCACTGACTGACAGGGCAAATGCCTGTACTTAAGGAACGGTACTTGCCATTAGTGATTCTGATGATTTGACATACTTTTCTTGCACCAGAAGCAGGGATGTGCATCCAGAAAGAGCAAATGGACCAATTTTGATAATCCAAGCTATCCAGCAGGCTTCATTTCTTCTACAAGCAGTCACTAGAAATCCCATGGTGCTAGGCTGTTGGCAGGTTTTTCATAGGATTCAAAAGTCACCTGGGGGTCATCTCTTATCTTTTCTGATATAGCAGATGCCTTCCATTCTCCCCCTTGTCTCCCCTCTCTCCTGGATCCTGCCTTGTCTAGAACTGCCTGTTTCAAATGTGGGCTTTACCAATCCTCACACTGATGCATTTAGTACCTTATTCTTGTCAAAACCTTTCGCAGAACCACTGCCTCAGCAACCTTGAGTCTGTTCCCACTGATGGGATCCCCCCGCCCTGCTTTCTTCATCTGTTTAATTTGTTTTCTGTGCACTTTGAACCCTTCCCTTGGAAGACATGACATAACACCATCTCTTTCTGTTTAAATTGTTATTCAGGACATGTTTGAAATGTGCGTTATTCATGGGCACAACTGGAGATCAGTGTGAAAATCAGCTTTATTGGGAAGCCCAGAGACTGCAGCAGAATCCTGGTGACTTATACATCGCACAGTATCATTTCCTGAAGAGCAGGCTTGCTCTGCCTTGTGGGGGGAAAAGGTTTCATGCAACACCAAGAACAGTCATGCTTTTGAAAGAGATCACATGGCTGTTTTATTTGCCATTTGATGCATGTATTTCAGCCAGGCTGGTGGAGTCCTCAGCCAGGTTTGACTCATGGTTCTGAAAGCTTATTCAGACCCAGACTTTGGCCAGGACCTTTCAGAAGTCACAGGGGAGTTATGGCTATCAAAAAAAATCTTCCGTCATTTTGCTTAGCAGGACATGGAAAGGCTATTGTAGAGAATGTCCCCGATGTGAGGACACCCATGAATAGCAAAAGGGGCAGGCATGGTTGCGAAGGGAAGACAAGTGTAACTTTGGTGCCCTGTTTCCCTTTCTGAGTCTGTCCTCTCTGTTGAAAGCTCCCTTCATGCTCCAAGGTCCTCTTGTCTTGGAGAAGGTGATCCATGCCATGGGTTGTAGAAGTTGACCATACTGCCTGTTCTAAGAATCCTTGGCTAATGTATCCAAGAGGGATATTTCTGTTGATGGAGATCAAGGGTTTTGGCTCTCAGATGGGAAGACATTTGGGGGGTAAATGGCTTTCCTAGAGTCTCTCCAAATCCTACTGCATATATGATTTAGATCCCTTCTAAGCTTTGAGAAGGCAACCCCTGCTCCAGGTAGAACAGGCTCCGTGCCAAAGTGAACTAGACCCTGTGGTTCCATTTTCTCTGCACTAGTAGCCCATGTACATCATGGGCTAAATTAGGGGTAAATTAGGGTTTTTGGAAAACACTTACGCTGTGAGGCTTCCATACAGGTATATACTAGACAAACTTCTTTACTTGTGAGCAGGTTGGATTCTAAAGACTACTGAGGTTGATTTATTCCTAGAGACCAAAGTGACATCATAAAAGCTGCTGCTTATGCCATTGATTGGTGATGGGCAGAGTTCGACCACCTTTGCCATGGGTTCTGGCTTTATTCTTATGTGGAAAGTTTTAACTGAAGGGCTTTGGTAGGGGGGAAAAAATGAATGATTCCTTTAAAGATTTAAAGACGAAATATATTTTTGTATGCATTTAGCTCCTCAAGGTAACATCTCAAAATTGTCAGAGCCCACTAAACCTAAAACCTTTGGTTCATGCATTCATTCATGGAATGAAACATTGTGAATGTTTACTCGGTGCCAACACTGTTCTAGGTGCAGGGATGAAGCAAACTGTGTGTAAGTGTTTGTATACTCCTCCCCCACCACACACAAATGCTCACACGTGTTAACAGGGCATTAGTCCAACAGTTATGGCTCCGTGGGAGGGCGACTAGGATGCAAGGAAGGTGAGAGTGTTATGGGGTGAGGAGAATAAAAGCACCCAGCTCCATGCTGGAGGGGCACGGCTGGGGAGACAGCCAAAGGAACTGATGCTTGAGTTGGATCTTGAAGGATGATGAAGATCTCTGTAGGGAGTTGAAAGAGAGTGGTCAAAGCAGAAGAAGCATTTGTAAAAAGGCACAGAAGCAAGAGGGAATGAGCCTGCTTAGGGAAACTGGGATGGGTTCTGCGGCTGGGAGGTCTGAAGCATACAGGGATTCTGGCAGGAGAAAAGGTTAGAGAAGAAAACTGGATGACACCAGGAGGTTCCAGGCATGCCATATTGAGGAGTGGGGACCTTGTCCTTAAAGTGATGGGAAATTGCTACAGATTTGAAGCAAGACCGTATGGGTTTGTAAGACCACTGTGACAGTAGTGGAGGCTCGATTAGGGGACTGGTTTTGATGTGGTGACAGCCGTCCAAGTGGGAAAGGCTCAGCAAAAGTGGTGAAAAAGGGGGGTGGAAAGGAAGGGATGAACCAGAGGGTCACTGAGGAGGGAAAACTGGGGGATGATTGAGATATTGGGAGGAGACAGAGGATGGTTCTCAGACTTCAAATGTGGTGACTGGATGGTTAGTGGACCATCCCTGAGATGAGGAACTTGAGGAAGGTCTTCCTTTAGGAGAAAGAATATACATTCCTCAGGGAACTATTAAAAAACAGAATTAGCTTGTATTAAGAAAAGGAAATTTTTAAAGATATGAACAGTCAGCCCACAACGGTGAGTACAAATTCTAGGCGCAGTGGGGTAGCGCATTTCAGACATTGTCTCTCTCCCCAGGAGACAAAGACCAGTGATATTTAGGGTGATGACCTTAAAGCTTGTGAGTCATTATCAAAGCTGAAAGATTCAATTATTTTCCTTAAAGCAGGAGAGTGAACTCAGGTATTTGAATCTATTCCAACTCTGCATGCTGCCCACTTTGAGACTGTTTACAGATTTGGACTGTTCAAGATAGATGTTTCCAAGGAAAGCAGGAGGAATTGGAACTTTTTAAGCACTGGAGTTGAGTGGACACCACCATTTGCTGATAAGATGTCACAAAACAAAAGTTTGGAGTTCTTTCTACTGAGGCCAAAAAAATTGAACTCGTTCCTTTTTGATGATATGAAGCGTGTGCTTTCATTAGTTGTAAAAAATGTTTCTGCCATAAAACGTAAACAAGGTCCATTAAGAATTATTTCTAGTAAGGTAAACCAGTCTTGAAGTCATCCAAGATTTTAACAGGGAATATTTGTCTTCATCCCCAAGATCAGACAGTCATCCTTTAAACAATCTCTCTAAGGGTCTCTCTTCCTTCAATTCCGCTCCCAGATCGCCATCATTGTTTGCCTGGATCACGGTGGGGCTTCCTCGAAGCCTTGCCCCCATCACTCGCTGTCCACTTAGACCCATCTTATATGTACCCCTGTTTGCTCACCTATGCATGAAAGACACCCTGACCTTCCCAGCCCCCAACCTCCCCATTGATTCATACATTTAGTGCTCTGGCATTAGATCAACATCACCACAAGGGCCATCTAAGAGGCATCGTCACCCTAACACATCCAAAACCAAACTACTGCTCTCTGTACCCCAAACTTGCTCTTCCTGCAATCTTCCCATCTCAAGGAATGACAATTCCATCCTTCTAGTGGCTATTTCAGCAAATCTGTTAGCTCTACCTTCAAAATATGTCCAGCTCTGGACTACCTGTCACCACCTCTACCCTACCATTCTGGCAAAAGTCATTATCATTTATCACCTGGATTGTTAATAAAAGCCTCCTACTTGGTCCTCTGCTTCCACGCCTGACTCGACTGAATGTTCACTGCCGAGGAGCCAGGATAATCCTATTAATATCTAAGCGTGACTGAGTCCCTCTTCATTTTTTTTTTTTTTTAAAGGGCTTCAAATGCTTGGCTTTTTATTTATATATTTTTGGCTGTGTTGGGTCTTCGTTTCTGTGTGAGGGCTTTCTCTAGTTGTGGCAAGCGGGGACCACTCTTCATCGTGGTGTGCGGGCCTCTCACTATCGCGGCCTCTCGTTGTGGAGCACAGGCTCCAGATGCGCAGGCTCATTAGTCGTGGCTCACAGGCCTAGTTGCTCCGCGGCATGTGGGATCTTCCTGGACCGGGGCACGAACCCTTGTCCCCTGCATCGGCAGGCAGACTCTCAACCACTGAGCCACCAGGGAAGCCCTGAGTCCCTCTTCTGATCCTCTCCTGCAGTTTACACCACACTCACAGTAAATCTAATGTCCTTGCAGTGGCCTGGTGTCCCTCTTAATCTGGTCTCTGGTCACTTTCCTCATTTCATTTAGTACCAGTCTCCCCTTACTAATTGTGTTTTAGCCACGCTAACTACCTTCTTTCCTTAGATTCCAAATCCCATATTGCCCCAAGCATGAGTTCCTGCCCTGTTCACTCCTGAGTCCTTTTCACTTGCCCAACTCTTCCTTACGTCAAAGCTCACTCCAAGCTCACTTCCTCCATGAACAAGCCCTTGACACTCCAGGGATCTTCCTTTTTTTCCAAACCCCAATGTTACTTTTTGACTATTGTGTCCATTGCTTCACTCATGACAAACAGCCTGGCATTCTCATTTGAGTGACATAGCTGGTTTGATGCTAGCCAATCAGTGGGATGATAACTTCCCTGGGGACCGTTTTCTTTTGTTTCTATCTCCTGAAGATCCTCAGCATGGTATGCCTGTAAATCAATGTCTTTAGGATTCTGTTAGGCAGTTTGCATTACTCTAGGAAGCTAGGAGAGAAGGTGCAGGAGAACTGACAGGTATGTCCCTTAAAACAGTTCTTACGACTGCTTGGCAGTGAAGAGAAATGAAGTATTAACGCATGTAATAGCATGGATGGAGCACAGCGGTTAAGTGAAAGAAGCCACCCCCCAAAGGATTCATAATACATGATTCTATTAATACGATATTCTGGAAAAGGCACAACTAAAGGGGTGGAGAATAGACCAGTGGTTGCCAAAGAGTGAGAGGGAGGAAGGCATTACAACAAAGGGACAGCAGGAAGGAATTATGGGGGTTGATGGATCTGTTCCGTATTGACTGTGACGGTGGATCCGTAAGCAGTGAATTCTGCTCATATGTGGAAACTAAATTTAGAAAATACATGAAAAACAGACCACTAAAACACATGTAACTGCTTAATAAATGTTTCTATTACTAAGGGGGGACAAAAGCCTGCTTTGTAGAAAATGAGGAATATTCCAATGGCAAAATATATATACCTGTACTAGACACTGACATTCGTGAGTTCTTATAATAATCCCATGAGGAAAGCAGTATTATCCCCATGTGATAGATGAAAACGATGAGACCCAGAGAGGTTAAGTGAACAAAGAAAATAGGGCTGGTTAATGGCTGAGCCAGGATCCCACCCGCGTCTCTCTGACTTGGATGCTGCACTTGACATAAACACCTGCTCGTCTAGCCGTACAGATGGAGGGCAGCTGAGGGCAGCAGCTCACAGAAGCAGCTTTGTCAAGTCTGGCCTCTGCTGAGACCTCTGTCTGGCCCTGGGACCTGGAACCCCAATGCTCCTGACCCATCAGTGGCCTCAGTTTGGTCAGTATGGTGAGGAAACTGTCCCTTTGCAAAGTCACTGAGGCAGGGCCAGGCTCTAAGTCCTATCTTGCTCAGCTCAAAAACAGACAACCTTTTAGGGGGCTGTTCTGTCAGGAAGAGCAATGCTGCCTTCCTGATTCCCTCCCCAAGGAGCTTGTCCGAAACGGCAGCTGCTAGATGGAAACACTTTGAAGATTGAACCCAGGAGTCCAGTGCCAGCCTTTCTGGCAGTCTTGCCGAACAAGGCAAACTCGCACGGCAAATTTAATTCCCTGTCACAGGCTAGGGTAGAAAGTAAAATGCATGACTAATACAACTTTTCCAGGGAGATCCTTAGAAAGTTGCCAGGACCGAGCACACTGGATTCCCCCTGCCTTAGTATTACAGGCACCCACCCCAGGATTTACAGAGTTCATTTACAGTGAACTGCAAGGACAAGGGGAAATCCTGAAGGCAATGAAGTCATAAGAAGGGAGAGTGTAAAGTCTCCCCCTTTGCAGGCGATGGTGAAAGGTGTCATTCAGGATCGTATGTGCGTGTGTACGGATGTTTATACTGTGCCAGCTAATGGCATCACCCCATCCCTCTCAAGAACCCTTTCCCTCGTGTCACTGCCTTACTCATAACAAGAATCCTCAGAGAGTGGGGCCTGGGGCAACTTTCCCCAGTTCCCCATGTGCTAGGGAAGTGGCATGAGATCTCCATGAGATGGGGGTGGGGACAGGAGCAGATGGTCACATCCAGTCTGCATTCCACCTGGCCTCTCACTTTGGAGGATCCTAGTGCGGTGGTAGATCTTTCCACCAGGTGGCACTCAGTGTTTAGCTTTATTTTTGTTTCTATCCCTGGAAAACGTTGCCCTAATGTGGAGGGACACATGACTTAACGCTTCACAATTCTTGTACTGATTTCATGTATTGTCATGTTTTGTTTTCTGTACAATTATAATTTATTCTTTCCCTCTGGGACCTTGGCAAAGGTCACTGTAAGGGGGTAGCTATTATAACCTGAGTGGGAAGGGTCATTTCATCATCATCATCTCACACACACACACACACACACACACACACCCCACAACTGCTCTAGGGATAAATCCTGCCATGTTTTTTTCTTTTCCAGTTTTCCTTATCTCCTGCCCCTCTGCCCCTCTCTGTTCCTCTCCACGGTCAGAATGGTGTGACCAGCTGGCACTCTTTGGTTTACAGAACGCCGCACAAGATTACCTTTTCAATATTCGTGTCCATTTCGTGGTGGTTAAGGCTTGGATACAAAGCCTCCAATAAATGCTCACCCCTGAGTCTTAAAGATCAAAGGTCAGAGAGAAAAAGATGATGGTAGACTTGTCTTTGAGAAAGGACATTAGAATTGTATGTGTCTGAATGATGTGACTGGATTTCATCCGGCCATTCTCTCTGGTGAAGCAGTCTCTAGGACTGTGCTAAGTTTCTTGGAAGCCTCTATTCATATTATTGGGCAAGATTCAGTTATTAGAGTTTAGGACAAAAGATGTAAGATATTGTCCCTGTCCTCAAAGAATCCAGTCTACCTAGGGAGATAAGAAATGTAGCCATTTCAATAGTATTATTGGAGTAAGATAATCTCTGCTAAGAGCTTCGTGTCAACAAATTTGCTGTAAGAATTCATAAAGCCCATCCCTGAGTTCTGGGAGGTTGGGCAAGTTTCAGGGAAGGATCAGCCTAGGTGGGCCTTGATAGGATTAAGGTGATAGAGGAGGCGGGAGAGGGCATTACCTGGGAAACAGGAAGAATCTTGCAGAGATGCTCAGATGCAGACCTGTAAAGCCACAGAGAGCTAGATCTCAATTAGTTGGTGCCTTCGATGATAAATAGTTCCTTTAAAAATTCTATTTTATGGGACTTTCCTGGTGGTGCAGTGGTTGAGAGTCCGCCTGCTGATGCAGGGGACATGGGTTCGTGTCCCGGTCCGGGAGGATCCCACATGCCGCGGAGCGGCTGGGCCCGTGAGCCATGGCCGCTGAGCCTGCGCGTCCAGAGCCTGTGCTCCGCAACGGGAGAGACCACAACAGAGAGATGCCCGCGTACCGCAAAAAAAAAAAAAAAAAAATTCTATTTTATGAAAGGACCAAAACACAGTAAATTCCCAATTCCTTACCACATGGAATGATGGCGTCCCCAAACTAGCAGAATTATTCGTCTTTAAAGCAGCATTTATTCCTATTCTTATTAAGTATTGAGGGTGATCTCATTCATTCAACACATATTTGTGGAGTATTTTTATTGTGCGGGATGTTTTGTGGGAAACCAAGTTATAACAGGCAGGATTGTTTTCTCTGGAGCCTTCCTGCTAGGAGGTAAGACAAGAAATGTGTATATAATAACTATAATGTCAGAAAGACAAAGTCTCAAAGGTAAGTATAGAAAAATGGTGTAGGAGTTAAGAATAAAATCAAAATGATTTTCAACTGTGGGTTCAGTGGTGGGAGAAGCTCATGTAAAGATGAGAGAAGGGGAAGGGTAATTTTCATGAAGGAAATGACATGCACAAAATAAAGAGGTTGGAAAGAAGGAACTAAATGGAGGCACACATAGAGGATAGGGCCCTGCACCAGCCGGCCTTGCATGGCAGGTTAAAGAATATGAACTCAGCAGGGAGTTACTGTATATTTTTGAGCAGATGGATAAATTGATCTTTAAAAAGGCCTGTGTTTCAAAAGATTAGCACCTGACACCGACATATAAGATGAACTAGCCAGGGGAGAGGAGAGAAATGAAGGGCTTCTCAGCTATGGAAGGAATATGACTTCATAAGTTGGCATTTACTCTTATTGTTCTGGAAATTATCAGTATGACAAAAGCAAAATTAAAGAAACAAAGCCCTGGAGATTATTTTTGGTAAAATTTGGAGACATGTATAATTTACAGATCCCAAAATATGTGTTAAGGGTCACCAAGGTAGCTGAGAACAGAGAGAAATGATGCATGAAATGAAGAGACAAGGCATGGGGAAGGGTGAGATGACAGCTATGTCAGAAAGCGCCAACACTTCAGGGGGACAGATACATTCTGAGCACAGAAATTATATCCTTTGTTTACTACAGTGGCTGTGGGAACTGGGTAAATCAGAGATGTGAGCAGAGGCTCTCACAGAAAGGATTTGGTAGAGAGAATCAGAGGATGGGAGCTTCATAAAGAACTGAACCGGGGATTCCCTGGTGGTACAGTGCTTAGGACTCTGTGCTTCCACTGCAGGGGAACTGGGATCCCGTGTGCCACATGGCACGGCCATAAAAAAACAAAAACAAAGGACTGAACCAACAGTCATATTTGCAGGATGTGTCTTCTCTGTGGTGTCATAGATTGCATTGTGAATACCCACTAGCCCTCCCCATTACCATAAAGGGCATTCCCCCCTCCAATAAAGGCACTTCCTACAAATAGCTGGCCCAGGGGTTCAGTGATGATTAAGGAAAAGATGAGCAAGTACTAGATCAATACAAAGGTACTGTAAGAATAAAAAAAAAAAAAAAAAGAGCATCAAAACTTACTAACAAATGGCAAACATTTACCAGAAAAATGTTTCCACAAAGTAGAAGAAAATTGCGACCAAATATTTTACTACAACTGAAAAAATGAAAAAGAAGCCACGCAAAGCAATTACCTCTACAAACAAAAATTCAACAGAAGTGTGAGAACTTGGGAGAGAGATGACCAGATAGTAAGAGAAGACAAAACATGAGGGGTCAGGTCCCAGGAGAGAAGTAGGAAACAGACAAACAGCCAACACAGAAATGAAGACAACATTGTAAGAAGCATGATGAAGAACATGCCCCATGGAGAACGTGATAATGGACACAGAGGAAGAAAGGAGAAAAATCACAAAAATGAATGCAACTTGAAAAAATAGATGGGGGTTTAGGCACAGCATTATAAGTAGAGAGGAATGGCAAAAGGGAGTCAACATTTGCATAATTGGAGTCTCTGAGATGAAAGTAAAAAATGGAAAAATTATTTAAAGCACGTAGTTTAATAAAATTTTATTTAAATAATAAAAGACAAACACCTAAGTCAAAAGTTTACAGCATGCAATAAGAAACATTGACCTAGAATGGTCAATATTGAGACAGGGTCAAGTACATTTGTTAGATGTAAAGAGTTCAAAACATTCTCTGAGCATCCAGACAAAAAGATCAAAGCAATAAAAGGGAATAAAATTTAGGCAGGCCTCAAATTCGACTATAGCAAAATGCCATGTCAAAGTATAATGATGCAACACTTAAAAAAACCTCAAAGGAAGAAAGTATAAGTCAAGAATGTTCTATGCAGCCAAACTGTACTTGAAGTATAAAGGTGTGTACAAAATTATAAATACGCAAAAACTAAGGGAGCATAATAATTATGAGCCCTTTTTGAAGAAACTTCTGTAAGATAAACTTACCTTAGTTAAGAGATAACTAGGAAAATTACAACAAAAGGCAGTACACATCGAATATATTCCACTGTAGAATTAACGCTAGTACACATTTGGAGACTAGCACAATGAATCATAACATGAGTCTCGTGTTCTGGCAACATAGAAGTGTTACAACTAACAAATATTTAGAGGAAGTTTGAAAGAAGGTGGGCAGTGGAATAGTTTTGCTGATTGTCTTACTAAATAATAGTCAACAATTATTATTAAAGCTGCCTATTAGAAAACTGGCATAATTAAGTGTACAAAGGTAAACAAAGGTAAGAAAGATAACATTATTAACTAAAATTACATGGTCAGGGAAGAGGAAATGTGCTAATTTTATCATTTCTCAAAATAAGGAATTAACATGTACTGTAAAGAAACAAAGGACTATGGGGATTATACACAACTATAAATAAAATTTTTATATATCAGAATAAATAAGACCAAAAATCCAAGCAAAGAAAATATATCACATAGTTAAAGAGACAGAGAGAGAGAGAGAGAGAGAGAGAGAGAGAGAGAGGGAGAGAGAGAGAACACAAAACAAAATGGCAGATCTAAGGTAAAACATAGTTCTCATATTAATGTAAGTGGGCTTAAATCACTTACCAAAAGAATTTTAGAGTGAATCAGAAAAAGACAAACTGTATGGTGTATAGGAAACATACAAAAACAAAGTAATTCAGTAAAGTTGAAAGTAAGAGGTGAGAAGAGGTATAGTAAAGAAATGCAAAAAAACCCAAAAAGCAACCCTCCCACCCCATAACAAAAAACAAACCATCCAAAACCAAAAAAAAGGAAGTAGGGATTCCCTGGTGTCAGTCTTTATTCCTTTCCTGCCCCTAGGTTCTTCAGAATCATTTTTTTTTCTTAGATTCCATATATATGTGTTAGCATACGGTATTTGCTTTTCTCTTTCTGACTTACTCCACTCTGTATGACAGTGGTTAAGAATCTGCCTGCCAGTGCAGGGGACATGGGTTTGATCCCTGGCCCAGGAAGATACCACATGCTGCGGAGCAACTAAGCCCGTGCAGCACAACTACTGAGCTTGTGCTCTAGAGCCTGCGAGCCACAACTACAGAAGCCCGTGCACCTAGAGCTGGTGCTCTGCAACAAGAGAAGCCACGACAATGAGAAGCCTGTGCACTGCAACGAAGAGTAGCCCCCACTCGCTGCAACTAGAGAAAGCCCACACATAGCAACAAAGACCCAACACAGCCAAAAATAAAAACAAATAAATAAATAAATTTATTTTTAAAAAAAGAAAGTAAACAAGCAAGAGTCATGATCTTAATATTAGAAACTACAATTCAGGCAAAAACAAAGAATTAAATAAGATAAAGCCAGATTTATACTATAGTGTTCAACTCATAAGTTTTTTTCTTTTAACATCTTTATTGGAGTAAAATTGTTTTACAATGGTGTGTTAGTTTCTGCTTTATAACAAAGTCAATCAGCTATACATATACATATATCCCCATATGTCCTCCCTCTTGTGTCTCGCTCCCATCCTACCTTTCCCACCCCTCTAGGTGGTCACAAAGCACAGAGTTGATCTCCCTGTTCTATGTGGCTGCTTCCCACTAGCTATCTATTTTACATTTAGTAGTGTATATATGTCCATGCCACTATCTCACTTCATCCCAACTTACCGTTGCCCCTCCCTGTGTCCTCAAGTCCTTTCTCTACATCTGCGTCTTTATTCCTATCCTGCCCCTAGGTTCTTAAGAACCATTTTTTCCCCCTTAGATTCCATATATATGTGTTAGCATACAGTATTTATTTTTCTCTTTCTGACTTACTTCACTCTGTATGACAGTCTCTAGGTCCATCCACCTCACTACAAGTAACTCAATTTAGTTTCTTTTATGGCTGAGTAATATTCCATTGTATATATGTGCCCCATCTTCTTTATCCATTCATCTGTCGATGGACACTTAGGTTGCTTCCATCTCCAGGCTATTGTAAATAGAGCTGCAATGAACATTGTGGTACATGACTCTTTTTGAATTATGGTTTTCTCAGGGTATATGCCCAGTAGTGAGATTGCTGGGTCCTATGGTATTACTACTTTTCATTTTTTAAGGCACCTCCATACTGTTCTCCATAGTGGCTGTATCCATTTACATTCCCATCAACAGTGCAAAAGGGTTCCCTTTTCTGCAACCCTCCCCAGCATTTATTGTTTGTAGATTTTTTGATGATGGCCATTCTGACTGATGTGAGGTGATACCTCACTGTAGTTTTGATTTGCATTTCTCTAATGATTAATGATGTTGAGCATTCTTTCATGTGTTTGTTGGTAATCTGTATGTCTTCTTTGGAGAAATGTCTATTTAGGTCTTCTGCCCATTTTTGGATTGGGTTGTTTGTTTTTTTGATATTGAGCTGCATGAGCTTCTTGTAAATTTTGGAGATTAATCCTTTGTCAGTTGCTTCATTTGCAATATTTTCTCCCATTCTGAGGGTTGTCTTTTTGTCTTCTTTGTGGTTTCCTTTGCTGTGCAAAAGCTTTTGTATTTCATTATGTCCCATTTGTTTATTTTTATTTCCATTTCTCTAGGAAGTGAGTCAAAAAGGATCTTGCTGTGATTTATGTCATAGAGTGTTCTGCCTATGTTTTTCTCTAAGAGTTTGATAGTGTCTGGCCTTACATTTAAGTCTTTAATCCATTTTGAGTTTATTTTTGCGTATGGTGTTAGGGAGTGTTCTAATTTCATTCTTTTTCATGTAGCTGTCCGGTTTTCCCAGCACCACTTGCTGAAGAGGCTGTCTTTTCTCCATTGTATATTCTTGCCTCCTTTATTAAAAATAAGGTGACTATATGTGCGTGGGTTTATCTCTGGGCTTTCTATCCTGTTACATTGATCTACGTTTCTCTTTTTGTGCCAGTACCGTACTGCCTTGATTACTTTAGCTTTGTACTATAGTCTGAAGTCAGGGAGTCTGATTACTCCAGCTCCGTTTTTCTTTCTCAAGATTGCTTTGGCTATTTGGGGTCCTTTGTGTTTCCATACAAATAGTGAAATTTTTTGTTCTAGTTCTGTGAAAAATGCCATTGGTAGTTTGTTAGGGATTGCATGGAATCTGTATATTGCTTTGGGTAGTAGAGTCATTTTCACAATGTTAATTCTTCCAGTCCAAGAACTTGATATATTTCTCCATCTGTTTGTATCATCTTTAATTTCTTTCATCATGTCTTATAGTTTTCTGCATACAGGACTTTTGTCTCCATAGGTAAGTTTATTCCTAGATATTTTATTCTTTTTGTTGCAATGGTAAATGGGTGTGTTTTATTAATTTCACTTTCAGATTTTTCATCATTAGTGTATAGGAATGCAAGAGATTTCTGTGCATTAATTTTGTATCCTGCTACTTTACCAAATTCATTGATTAGCTCTAGTAGTTTTCTGGTAGCATCTTTAGGATTCTTTATGTATAGTGTCATGTCATCTGCAAACAGTGACAGCTTTACTTTTTCTTTTACGATTTGTATTTTTTTTTATATCTTTATCTTCTCTTATTGCTGTGGCTAAAACTTCCAAAACTATGTTGAATAATAGTGGTGAGAGTGGACAACCTTGTCTTGTTCCTGATCTTAGAAGAAATGGTTTCAGTTTTTCACCATTGAGAACACCCATTGGCTGTGGTTTTGTCATATATGGCCTTTATTATGTTGAGGTAAGTTCACTCTATGCCTGCTTTCTGGAGGGCTTTTATCATAAATTGGTGTTGAATTTTGTCGAAAGCTTTCTCTGCATCTATTGAGATGATCATATGGTTTTTCTCCTTCAATTTGTTAATATGGTGTATTACATTGATTGATTTGCATATATTCAAGAATCCTTGCAGCCCTGGGATAATCGCCTCTTGGTCATGGTATATGATCCTTTTAATGTGCTGTTGGATTCTGTTTGCTAGTATTTTGTTGAGGATTTTTACATCTGTGTTCATCAGGGATATTCGCCTGTAGTTTTCTTTCTTTGTGACATTATTCGTCTGGTTTTGGTATCAGAGTGATGGTGGCCTCGTAGAATAAGCTTGGGTGTTTTCCTCCCTCTGCTATATTTTGGAAGAGTTTGAGAAGGATAGGTATTAATTTTTCTCTAAATGTTTGATAGAATTCACCTGTGAATCCATCTGGTCCTGGGCTTTTGTTTATTGGAAGATTTTTAATCACAGTTTCAATTTCAGTGCTTGTGATTGGTCTGTTCACATTTTCTATTTTTTCCTGGTTCAGTCTTGGAAGGTTGTGCATTTCTAAGAATGTGTCCATTTCTTCCAGGTTGTCCATTTTATTTTCATATAGTTGCTTGTAGTAATCTCTCATGATCCTTTGTATTTCTGCAGTGCCAGTTGTTACTTCTCCTTTTTTATTTCTAATTCTGGTGATTTGAGTCTTCTCCCTTTTTTTCTTGATGAGTCTGGCTAGTGGTTTATCAATTTTGTTTATCTTCTCAAAGAACCAGCTTTTAGTTTTATTGATCTTTGCTATCGTTTCCTTCATTTCTTTTTCATTTATTTCTGATCTGATCTTTATGATTTCTTTCCTTCTGCTAACTTTGAGGTTTTTTTGGTTTTTCTTTCTGTAATTGCTTTAGGTGTAAGGTTAGGTTGTTTGTTTGAGGTGTTTGTTGTTTCTTGAGGTAGGATTATATTCCTGTATACTTCCCTGTTAGAACTGCTTTTGCTGCATGCCATAGGTTTTGGGTCCTCATGTTGTCTTGTCATTCGTTTCTAGGTATTTTTTGATTTCCTCTTTGATGTCTTCAGTGCTCTCTTGGTTATTTAGTAGCGTATTGTATAGCCTCCATGTGTTTGTATTTTTTTCCTGTAATTCATATCTAGTCTCATAGTGTTGTGGTTGGAAAAGGTACTTGATACGATTTCAATTTTCTTGAATTTACTGAGGCTTGTTTTGTGACCCAAGATATGATCTATCTGGAGAATGTTCAATGAGCACTTGAGAAGAAAGTGTATTTTGTTGGTTTTGAATGGAATGTCCTTTAAATATCAATTAAGTCCATTTTGTTTAAGGTATCACTTAGAGCTTGTGTTTCCTTATTTATTATCATTTTGGATGATCTGTCCATTGGTGAAAATGGAGTTTTAAAGTTCCCTACTATGATTGTGTTACTGTTGGTTTCCCCTTTTATGGCTGTTAACAGTTGCCTTACGTATTGAGGTGCTCCTATGTTGGGTGCATAAATATTTACAATTGTTATATCTTCTTCTTGGATTGATCCCTTGATCATTATGCTGTGTCTTTCTTTGTCTCTTGTAATAGTTTTTATTTTATAATCTTTTTTGTCTGATATGAGAATTGCTCCTCCAGCTTTCTTTTGATTTCCATTTTCATGGAATATCTTTTTCCATCCCCTCCCTTTCAGTCTGTATGTGTCCCTAGGTCTGAAGTGGGTCTCTTGTACACAGCATACATACAGGTCTTGTTTTTGTATCCATTCAGCCAGTCTATGTATTTTGGTTGGAGCATTTAATCCATTTACATTTAAGGTAGTTATCAATATGTATGTTCCTATTACCATTTTCTCAATTGTTTGAGGTTTGTTATTGTAGGTCTTTTCCTTCTCTTGTGTTTCCTGCCTAGAGAAGTTCCTTTAGCATTTTTTGTAAAGCTGGTTTGGCGGTGCTGAATTCTCTTAGCTTTTGCTTGTCTTTAAAGATTTTACCCCCAACTCATGAGTTTTTAACAATTATGGTTATCTACACATCAAATATCATGGCATCCAAATTTATAAAGCAGAAATTACAAGAGTTAACAAGAAAAGGAGAAACATGAATAGTAAGGGAACTTTGCTCACCTCTTTCCCTCTTTGATAGAGCAAGTGAACAAAAACAATCAGAAAAACAAAATGGTATGATTCACAGGTTGATGAGACGGATATAGTTCATACTCTATACCCTGAAAATAAAGAATACACGTTTTTTTCATATTCCTAGAAAATAGTCACAAAAATGGCCCTAAACTAAGTCTTAGAGAAAATTCTCTATACTTTCAAGGAAGTAATACAGACACATTCCTTCCATCTTATTGATTTCTTATCTGCTAGAACCACCTGGTCCTCTGCCCCCCAACTTTCAGAAAGGGAAAGAGCATGGCAAAGACACACCTTTCCTAAATGCCCGGGCCTGGAAGTGACACAACAAATTGGTTCACCTTCACTTTACCACACCTAGATATAATGGTGGCTGGAAACTGGAGTCCTTAACTAGCAACCACTTTTCAGGAGCAACCCTTGAACTATTTTGGTGAACAGCTAGCCATCTTTGACACACTCATATCCTTGAATAGGCGGGCTATACTTTATAAAAACATCAATTCTCCCGTGTTCATTTTTAAAGTTAACGTAATCCACATTCCAAATGGTTTTTGAAACAAGGTGTTTTAAATCTCATATGGGAAAATGAAGACCAAGTATAGCCAGAAAAACTCTGAAGAAAGAAGATAAATGAAGTGTAAATAGTTTTGCCATGTATTAAAACATTTTAGAGTCCCAGTGATTAAAATAATAGGTTATCAGTGCATGAATTGTTGAATGGGCCAGAGGAAAATAATTGAAAACCTAGAAAAAGCTTAAAATGAATAGGAGGAAACAGAGGATACAACATGTCAGGGAAATGACAGAATACTAAGATAAACTCCAACAGGATCAAAAATTTAAGGATATGAGATAAAATCATAAAAATAAAAAATAAAACGTTGGAACGTTTAAAATCTTATCTTGGGGAAGATCTTTCTAATCGTAATCCAATATTCATGAAGTCCTAAAAAAGTTTGGTTAATTGGACCGCATAAAAATGAAAGGGGGCTTCCCTCGTGGTACAGTGGTTAAGAATCCGCCTGCCAATGCAGGGGACATGGGTTTGAACCCTGGTCTGGGAAGGTTCCACATGCCACGGAGCAAAAAAGCCCATGTGCCACAACTACTGGAGCCTGCACGCCTAGAGCCAGTGCTCCACAGCAAGAGAAGCCACTGTAATGAGAAGCCTGTGCACCAAAACCAAGAGTAGCCCCCCGCTCACTGCAACTAGAGAAAGCCCGCATGCAGCAATGAAGACCCAACGCAGCCAAAAGTAAATAAATTAATTAAATAAATTTTTAAAAAATTAAAGGAAAAAGTTCTGCATGGCATTTTGGGTCTGCTGCTACAATGCCCTTTGTTTCAGGCCTAAACAAATTATTTCATTTAATTGAAGTAATAATAGTAGAACATCTATGACCAAGTTCAGGAATGACTGGGCAGTGGCACCTACATTACCACTTCTGCCTGGTTGACAGTTCTACCATTAATTGTAAGATCAGAGATGTAAATCATTTTTGAAATACTGGTGTCAATATCTGTGACATATGGTATAATATAAATACTTACATTATTGAAAGTAACACAAGCATCCTATATACTAGTTCAAATACAAGATGCATAGCTGTCTAATAGTTGATCATTGACAACATACTTAATGGTCTCAAAGGATTGCCATAATGATTTGTGTATCACTCATTGAAAGATTAATCATATTAGTTATCTAAAAAGATTATATCAGTAATAAGCTTAGCTCTAGATTAAAATTTTCAGAACATTTGTCCTACTCATTTGCCAGACACTACATGCTATTATTTGGTGTTTAGTAAAAAAGAATGAGTGGAGTTACATTTTATTGACTATTTACACTTACACACATACACACCCACACACCCGCTCATGTGCATGTACTCAACACTCTTTCTCAGTCTGTTTCAGGCTGAAAACGACTGTAATGTCCACAGCAAGGAAGAATAATAAGAGCATATTCATGAATCCAATTTCTGGTTTTAGTTGTATTGTGAAGGATAATTGTTTGTTACCATAAATAACAGCGTATGCCTTGGTTACAGTTTTCAGTGTGGACAAATATTAACTGTTTCTACCCCTTCTGTGAAAAGCAAGCTCTCCTGATTTAATTTTGAGTAAATCTAACACAGTATGAATTAATATCAGGTACTAATTATTTAAATGGACAGAGAAGACTTTATTTCACCCAAATAAACAGCAAACACAGTGGCCCAAACCACTGGTTCTGTCACCGGGAACGTTATCTGGCACAATTAGAAAAGATTAGCCATTCGAAAAGTCCCTGTCACCATTTCTTTTCAAGATGACTGATTGACCCCCCAAATCAAATTGCAGAGTTTTGTTTGTTTTTTATGCCCTTCAGGGTTACAAATTTGGTCCTAATCCGACAATTCTTTTGAAATTTATTTCAGAGTAAACAACCTGTTATGGGCAGAATACCAAGAAGTGGTATTCTGTAGTATAAGTGTTCCAGAAGTGGCTTAGAAATATTGATTTTCAAATGGAAACCATCAGAAAGCATATAAAAATCTTCTAAAGACATAGAAGAATTTCGTAAATTTGAGGACTCAAAGCAATCTACACTGAGGGTGGCTGACCTCCTCATTGCCTTGGGTGCTGGTGGCCTCCTGGTCTGTTGACATGGCCTCTGCTGCTAAAGGGTTAAACCTACTGGCATGTTTGTTATAGTCCCGCCTAACAGTTCCTTCAGCAAGCCACAAGTCTTCCTTGCTCTGGATGATAGTTAATGAACTGTAAAAGTCTTGCACCAAGATTTCTACTTCATCTGCCAGCTTGAAGAAGGTAAGTTTGTTTTTCACCCTCAAAAAGAACCAATTGTATTTCTTAGGCAGACCAGGATGATTTGCTTGTGTGGACCTCCTTTTCGTTGGGAGGACATCTTTTGAGCTTGGGAATTTGATTCAGAAAATCACAAGCTTCTAATTATTCTTAGGATGTTTTATGTTCCTGGATGTGTTTTATTAGCCTAACTATGTTGCAAGCTCTTCTAACTGACTCCGTGACCTTGAGTAAGTTTCTTAAGCTCTCCGGGGCTATTTCCTCTTCTGTAAGATGAGAATTATCACAAAATTTCCTTAAGAGATCAAATGACATAGTGATTATTATGTTTTTTAAAGATCACTTCAAATTACCTGATTAAACATTATATTAATCACCAAAATGTTTAAATCATGCTAGTCATGATATGCATCTATCTGTGTATATACATTTAGATACGAGTATATGTATAGTTGTATAAATACGTATTTCTAAACCCTCTGAGCAGGTTCTACAAGGTATAACTGCTTTTGAAGATTAAGAAAATGAAACATAATTTGACATGAGAAAGCAACTGTTTAGAAGCAAGGGTAAATAATACATTTTAAGAAGCATCTTTTGCATATTCTGGAATAATTGTTATATGTATGTCCATAGTGAAATTATACTTTGCCTTAAATTTTAACTGGAGTCACCTCACGAATTCTAATGTCCTTCTAAGTTGTTCTTTCAGTTGAGCTCTGTTTAGGATTTACCAAAATGGTACCTTTCTCAATGCTGGTATTTATTCCATTTCTAATTTACCCTTGTGAGATTGTAGAAAGAATTCTGGTCCTTTCAGTTGCTCCTCCATTTCTCAGCTTGGCATCATCTCTTGCCTTACTCAGCTGGGGTTGGGCTATGCAATAGTCTTAAACCAGGTGTACAAGTTGGTTTCTGATGCATTTTTTTAGCTGCTAATCTTTCTCAGGGTCCTACTAATTTTATTATGAAATTTATCCCCCCGAATTCATGAGTCTTCTTTACAGCAGATTTAGCTCCACTTTCTGGCTGGGGAATTTGCTCAACATGGATTTTTCAGGTCTTACTGCCAGTCCAAATCATATCTTTCAGCTGAGGTAGAACATGGTCCACCACCAGATAGAATTCTGTGCATCTGTTGTAGAATCCGCAAGATTCTTGCCTGGCAGGATTGTCCCCTCCAATTGCTGGGTGTGTGTCTTTAAAATGCTCATATCAATAAGGCTTTTGTCATTGTCTGTCTCCTCTTCCAAAATTTCTTCATCCACTTTTAAAAAAATTAACTAAAGTCTGTACTTTATTAAGATTTGCCTAGCTTTTTACCAATGTTCTTTTCCTGATCCAGGATCTTGTTCAGGATACCATGTTACATTTAAGTGTCATGTCTCCTTAGGTGCCTATAGACTATGACAGCTTCTCAGGCTTTCCTTGGTTTTGATGACCTTGACGGTTTTGAGGAGTACTGGTTAGATATTTTGTATAACATCCCTGAATTTGGATTTGTCCGTGATGTTTCTCTCATGATTAGAATGGGGTTATGGGTTTTCCAGAGGAAGACCACAGAGGTAACAGACATTCTCATCACATTGTATCAGGCTCATACTATCAATTTGACTTACTATTGTTTGTTGACCTTGATCAAGTGGCTGAGATAGTATTTGTCAGGTTTTTCTACTATGAAGTTATTCTCTCTCTTCTCTTCATTCCATACAGTACTCTTTGGAAGGAAGTCCCTAAGCTTAATTCCTTTATACCTCACGATCTGTTTGCTTCATCTTTCAGATAAGGAAACTGATGCATAAAGCAGTTAGACAACTTGCTTGAAGTCACACAGTAAGTGGTAGAGCTGGGATTGGAGCCCAGGCTGCTTTCTCTAACTCCTAGTCATTGCAAGGGCTAGAGGGACAACTCTAGGCTGATTCCCAGAGTAATTCTTAGGAACACCCTGCAGAAGTGGCCTGGTAAATGAGCTGCTGCTGCCGCTGATCCCAGGACCACACTGCCCCATCATGATGGGAAAGTGGCCTCTTTCAATTGCAGAAACATGTGGCTTCTGCCACCACTCCAGGCTGCAAGATGGAAGTTCCATTCCTGCCTGTTTCCTTGCTTCCAAATCAAAGGCTCTGCAGGCAGGTCTGGTTGGAGGAACTTACATCACCTTTCTGAACTTCAGTATACCAGCAAGTATATGAGATTTGTATTTATTGTTAGGGCAATCTTATTGTTAGTGCTGTCCAAAGGGGGTAATTATCTTTGCAATCAACCAAGCAACAAGAATATAAAAACATAATGTGGTTTTAAAAATTAAGACTTTCTTTCTTTAGAATGATTTAATGTTCACAGCGAAATTGAGGGGAAGGTACAGAGATTGCCCATATACTCCCAGGCCGCACACGTGTGTAGCCTCCCCCATTATTAACATCCCCACCAGAGTGGTACATTTGTTACAGGTGATGAACCTACCTTGACACATCATAATCACCCAAAGTCTATAGTTTACATTGTAGTTAACTCTTGTGTATTTTATGAGTTTGCATAAATATTTGATGACATGTTTCTATCATTATGGCGCCATACAGAGCATTTTAACTGCCCTAAAAATGTTCTGTGTTCTACCTATTTACCTCTCCCACTCAAACCCCTAGCAACCACTGATCTTTTTACTATCTCCATAGTTTTGCCTTTTCTAGAATGTCATATAGATGGAATCATACAGTATGTAGCCTGTTCAGATTGGCTTCATTCACTTAATAATATGCATTTAGAGTTCCTCCATGTCTTTTCGTGGTTTGATAGCTCATTTCTTTTTAGTTCTGAATAATATTCTACTTTCTAGATGTACCACAGTTTTTCATCCATTCACCTACTGAAAGACATCTCCGTTGCTTCCAAGTTTTGGCAGTTATGAATAAAACTGCTATAAATGTCTGTGCAATTTTTTGTGAACCTAAGTTTTCAACTCCTTTGGGTAAATACCAAGGAGCATAATTGCTGGATTGTGTGGTAAGAAGATGTTTAGTTTTGTAAGAAATCACCAAATTGTCTTCCAAAGTGGCTGTACCAATTTTTATCGCTACAAGCAATTTAAGAAAGTTCCTATTGTTCCACATCTTTGTCAGATTTGATGTTGTCGGTTTTCTGGATTTTGGCCTTTTGAAAAGGTGCATAGAAGTATCTCATTGCTGTTTTAATTTGAATTTCCTTGATGGCATATCATATGAAGGATCTTTTCATATGTTTATTTGCCATCTGTATTTCTTCTTTGGTGAGGAATCTGTAGGTCTCTGACCATTTTTTAATTGGATTCTTTGTTTTCATATTGTTGAGTTTTAAGAATTCTTTTAACATTTTGAGTAACAGTCCTTTATCATATGTGTCTTTTGCAAATATTTTTTCCCAGTCTGTGCTTGTCCTCTCATTCCCTTGACATGTCTTTTGCAGAACAGAAGTTTTTAATTTCAATGAAGTCCATCTTATCAATTATTTCTTTCACCGATTGTGCCTTTGGTGTATCTAAAAAGGCCTCACTGTATAAGGCTTTTCCATCTAGGTTTTCTCTTATGTTATCTTCTAGGAGTATTTTTTTTTATTGGAGCATAATTGCTTTACAATGTTGTGTTAGTTTCTGCTGTACAATGAAGTGAATCAGCTATATGTGTGCATATATAATCTCCCTTTTGGACTAGGAATTTTAAGGTTTTGCATTTTACATTTAGATCTATGATGTGTTTTGAGTTAATTTTTGTGAAGGGTATAAAGTTGGTGTCTAGATTAATTTTTTTGGCAGGTGGATGTCCAGTTGTTCAAGCACCACATGTCAAAAAACTATCTTTGCTCCACTGTATTGCCTTTGCTTCTTTACCAAAGATTAGTTGACTCTATGTGTGTCTATTTCTGGGGTCTCTATTCCGTTCCATTGATCTATCTGTCCATTCTTTCACCAATACTACTGTATCTTGATAACTGTAGCTTTATAGTAAGTCTTGAAGTTGGGTAGTGCCAATCCACCAACTTTGTTCTTCTCCTTCAATATTGTGTTTTTCATTCTGGGTCTTTTGCCTTTACACATAAACTTTAGAATCAGTTTGTCAATATTCACAAAATAACTTGTTGGGATTTTAACTGGGATTGCATTGAATCTGTAGATCAAGTAGGGAAAAACTGACATCTTGACAACATCTAGTCTTCCTATCCATGTACATGGAATATCTCTCCATTTATTTTGTTCTTCTTTGATTTCATTCATCAGTTCTGTAGCTTTCATCATATTGAACTTGTACATATTTTTAAAATTTATATCTAAATATTACATTTTGGGTGTGTGCTAATATAAATTGTACTTTTTTAAAAAAACTGTTTTAATTCTAGTAAAAACAATTCTAGATGAGGTTCTAGATGAGCTAGTTCTAAATGAGGAAACTGAGTCACAGAAAGAGGTAAGATAACTTTTCCAGTGTCACACAGCTACTAAGTGGAGAAGCCAGGTTTTAAACCTACATGGTCTGTTGTAAGAATTTAAGCTCTTAACCCCCAGCAATCCTGCGTCTCTGAAACTATATGCTGTGTTTTCTAGGTAGTGGGTAATGCAAAATAATGTCTGGAGAGGAGAATCAGTGTTTTTCTGTTAGATTTATTCCTAATAGCTGAGCTATTTCAGCTAAGTCCTGTCTCCCAAACTTGTAAGCCAGCACCAGCTCCCAGACTCAGCCCTGCCTCTGGCCTGGATGCTGTACCTTCTAAGCTCAAAAGAATGACCAAGATCCCTGAGGACAGACAGAGATCATGGAGGGGCACCTTTTTGGCCACAGTGACTTCTGCTTCTACAGTTCTGACTACCTTCTATGAAGCATTTTAAAACTTTCAAAGTGCTTTAAAATTGTAAAATGTTCATCACTAGCGATAATTTGGGTGGAGGGCAGAGATGGTGTCTCCTTATTACTTTTAGCTCCCCCTGGTAGTATCTGCACATTTGCAACCAGTAGGTCCTCAATCACTCCTTAATACATGAGTGAATAAAACGAGTTGAATTCATGAAGTGGGGCTGTAATTTGCCTGAGTCCTCTCCTGGTCAATCTTGAGTTTGATTCCTGGGAGGCATAGATAAAGCTACTACAGAATCATATGTGGAGAAGGAGGTGGATGGTCTCATGAGATTTGCTGTCCCTTAGTCCCTGTGCAAGACTTAGAAGTCAGCTGGGAGTAAGAAGTTACTCGATTGTCTCTTGGTCCACAAATTCACTAATTTAGCTGGCTTCTACCTAGTGGTCCTTTGACTGCCTTCTTCCCATCAGCTGCTGTGTGTCTAGGGAATACTAACAATTCTTTGTATTGATCTCAGGGAAGTGCAATCAGGAAGGAACTTTGCTGGCTGCAAAACTTATAAAAGGCATAAAGCAGCCGAATAGAAATGAATTTTGGATTATCCTGTTTTGGATTGTCTGCGGTACTGCACACCTCAGTCCCCTCCTCTGCATGAATAACCTGCAAGATAGCTAAAACACTGTGCGGGGTTGTCCTCTTTAGTGGATGCAAAGCACATTTTATAGGGCTGCCCTCCTCCATCTGACCCTACTCTCTCCTCCCTGTGCACTTCTCAACTCCCTTCCAACTCCAGGGGAGGATCCTTCAGAGTGTGGCAAAGGTGATATACTCTCACTTCAAGGACAGAGCCAGATGAAAACTTTTATAGACCATGGACATTAAAACATACTCCATGGTTGATTGTATTATTGCCCCCAAGTCTTTGCTCCCTTCTTCCCTATAAAAAAATGTACATACCCACCCATGGCCACATGACTTGTAGTTTTCCTGTGTAGCAGTTTACTCCCCTCCCCTGCTTGGTCATGTGACATGCTTTGGCCAATGGGATGTGGGCAGGGTGCCATATGCCTGGGTGAACAGAATTCTATAAGAGGCACTATAGATTCTAGTTTTCTTGAACTTTTCCTTCTTCCATAAGTATGGCATGTCCCAAGTAGGGACTACTTCTTCAGCCTGGGTCCCAGAAAGAGAAGATATAGGAAGCGGGGCTGGGTAGAACCAGAGCAAGTGACCTATAGCTGCCAACAATTAGTGTGAGCAAAAAATAAATGCTTGTTATTGTAACCCATTGGAATATTACGGTTCTTACTGCAGTAAAACTGAATTGATACTTCCATGTGTAACTCGAAATAAGAACTATACAAAGGGTTAGGGAGAGCCAACAAATTGTGATTTCCCTCCTCCAGGATGATTACTTGGATGGTTTATTGGGAATCATCTAAGATCAGTTTATTTCCAAAATTTGTTTCTTCATTTTGTTATGGCCCTTCTGTGTGGGATACTGCAAGCATAAGCTCTTGAAGTAATCGTGAAAAATCTGGAAGAAATCATGTTTAAGTGGACACCTTCACCTCCCTGGGAAGTGAGGCTACTCATGGCTTATGTGTTAAACAGCTCTGTGTGATTCGGGGAAACTAATAAAACCTGTTACTCAGATGCTTTCTTTTCAATAGAAGTAGCTTATACCAAGTAACTTAAGATTTGATTCAGCTATAAAATGTATAAGGTTTGGGGGTAACCAATAAATAATGCCCCATTTCCCTACCCATGCCTGTTGTAACAAAGCCACACTCTGAAATTCTAGATGATGGAGGTTTTATTGTGATCAAACTCTGCTGGAGGACACCACTCAGTGTGCAGCTAAGAGACCTGCTAACCCTCCTCTGAATTAAATTTCCCTACCCCCTCCCCAAACTATGGGCCTCCTCTTGCCACGTGGCCAGAGGAGAGAATAATGGGCTCCCTGGAGACTCAGCAGATGCCCACCACGAGGGGCACAGAAGGGACTAAGCCCAGGGCAGTCATCCACTGCTCCTAAACTTTCCAGTCAGTTCCATCACCTTCCCACCTTCTGTCGGGGACAGCGAGTTACTGATGACAGAGGCAGGGGTGCTACTGTGGTGGTGGTATCTCTTCACATGGCAGCATGCATCCCTGGGAAAGGAGGTTCCTCCCGAGAGAAGTCTGTGAGTCTGTGATTCTAAAGCAGGTACAGAGCAGTGGAAAGAACACATGTGCTTTCAACCTGGATCCATCACTGCCTTCTGTCATCCCAGGCAGATCTGTTCACCTCTCTCAGCCTCAGTTTCCCCCCTTTGAAAAATGTGCATAACCAAACCTGCACAGCTCACCAGACAGGGTTGTTCTGTGAATCCAATGAGACAATGTATGTGAAAATGTTTTGAAAATCATAAAGCACTATTGTTATAAAGTAAGATAAGGTTGAAGTGGAAAGCATATACTATTGAATCATGGAAATTACGGATTGTATAGTACATCTAGTCCCAGTTTTATTTTTACTAATAAGAAAACTCAATCCGAGAGTCAAGGCGGTTTTCGGAATGTCACGCTCAGGTTTCTGGACCCTCAATCCAGGGCTCTGTCTGCTTCACCATCATGTAAATGGTTCCCAAGTCATAACCGTTCCTGGAAACCAAGAACTCAAGTTTCAAGAAAAATTGTACCTTGTTTAGATCAGCCTGAGACTGAGTCTACTACCATCCACTGAACCGTATAGTCTTTTCCCCCTTGGACAGGGACATGAGTGTCCCTTTTGGGTGCTCTCTTGTTTCTCAATGATGTGAGTGGGGGTAACTTTGGCTGGAGTTTCTGCCAGGGAAACGTCAGCATCAGGACAGGCATCAAGCCCTCCCCGGCTCTGTCTTCACCCAGCTCCCCACACTGTTCCTGGAATTGCCATCAGTTTAGTGTTTTTAAAAGTGAATCCCTGGGGGCTTCCCTGGTGGCGCAGTGGTTGAGAGTCCACCTGCCAATGCAGGGGACACAGGTTCGTGCCCCAGTCCGGGAAGATCCCTCATGCTGCGGAGCGGCTGGGCCCATGAGCCACGGCCGCTGAGCCTGCGCGTCCGGAGCCTGTGCTCCGCAACGGGAGAGGCCACAGCAGTGAGAGGCCTGCGTACTGCAAAAAAAAAAAGTGCATCCCTCAGGTTGTCAGTTTTTATTTTATTTTTCAAAATTTTTATTGGAGTATAGGTGATTTACAATGTTGTGTTAGTTTCTGCTGTATAGCAAAGTGAATCAGTTATACATATATCCACTCTGTTTTAGAGTCTTTTCCCATTGAGTAGAGTTCCCTGTGCTATACAGTAGGTCCTTATTAGTTATGTATTTTATATATTGTCAGTTTTTCAAGATAGTCCACATTCAAAAAGTGTCTGTGCTTATATTAGTTTGGAAAACACTGATGTGCAATGTCCATTAACATAGCCAAGGCCTTAAAACCCCATAGCAAACAGAGGCTGTTTATTATTTACTGTTATTTAACCCAGGATTCCCAAAACCTATTTAGCATTGAAATGCTTTTTTTTCAAGGAACAGCTACCAGTCCCGGTTACTTGTGGTGAATGAATCTCACCTTCAAACCTCACCCCTGTACTGGAGGTCTGAGGAGTCTTCTCAATCTTGGCTCTGCATGGAAAGCTTTTACTCCAGATACCTAAGCTGCCCCCAAACCAATTAAATCCACATCTCTGGGAGTGGGTACCAGGCATCAGTACTTTGTAAAGCTTCCCACCTAAGTGGCTCCAATGCAGGGCCAAGGCTGAGACCCGCTGGGTTAGAGGAAATCACTTTGGCAGTGACATTCATTGCCACAGCCTGCCAAGGTCAGACGAGTTAGCCTTTTACATAATAAGGCCAGGCTTATGATTTCACAAGAAATAGAAAGAATGTAAAATGTTCATGTTGACTAAGTGGAAATGTCCACAGAAGGAAACTGTTAGATGCAAAACTTCTATGGCACATCGCGCACATTCCAGACACCTTTAACATTTAATTCTTATAAACACTTATCACATTTAATTCTCTAGACAACTTTACGGTTAAACATTTTTAATCACCATTTTAGATGAGGAAACTCAAGCATGGGGGTGGGGTTTAAGCTATTTTATGAAGAACCCACCCACCAATTAAGTGGGAAAGCTGGGATTGGAATTGGGATGGTATCGCTCTCAAATCCCTAACTAAAGCTATGCTGTCCTCCATGACCCTCTGGGTAGCAAGATGAGACTGGTCACAGAAACTTTCGGAAAACATCAGTAGCAGCTCAGATGGGGAGCCCCAACTTACGTCCCCCGACCCAGCTGTCTGTCTTCATCTCCGTCCACTGGGCAGAACTCAGGCTCAGTTCTCACACATGAAGCCAGCAAGCACAGAGACCAGAGCTCAGCCTTCTTGTCCTGGGGGATAAACAGAGCACTGGCAGGACAGCAAAGCCCCTGACATTTAGCACCTGCCTGGGGCTGAAGTATCTGCAAGATACCTGGAATCAGGGGGAATGGGAGGACTTGATTAATTTGAGAAGCAGGGAAGGGAGTGTGCAGCATATTTAATCTGTAAGGACAGAGAGAGGACTCCAGGAGGAAGAGGGAGTGGGAAGAATCGCAGGCGGCACAGGGGGATGTGTCAGAACAATTTGGCACAGTTACTGAACCTTTCTTCATTAAAGGGTTCAACTCTGCCCTGGGGGAGAGGCAGATGAAGTATTTTCTAGAACAGTGAGGGCATCAGTGGGTTCCACAGTCTAATGACTTAAAAGAACCAAGTCTTGGGCTGTGAGGTGGAGCTCCCTGCTGACAACTACTTATCAGAGAAACGGTAAAGTCAACCCCCACAACTCCCCTCTGCCTAGAGAGATAACAAGAGCATCAAAATCACCTGGAAGGCTTGTTACACAGCAAATCACAGCATCCCACCCCCAGAGTTTCTGATTCCACCCATCCAGGTAGAGCCAGAGATTTTGCATTTCCAATAAGCTCCCTGGTGATGCCCAGACTGGCAAGGGAGCCATCAAGCTGGAGATGTCCCTGTGGGGTGGGGTGGAGATGAGCCGGCTACCATGAGATAAACTTTGGAAAAAGCCTCTCTAGTTCAATCCTGCTTCTACTCCTCTTCTGACTTTGCTCGGGTTTGCCTGTCTCTTACTCTCTGTCACCAGCCAGCCCCCCTGCTTGTTACCCCAGCCCTAAACTCACAGCTCTCCAAGTCACCCTGTGCATTAGGAGTCTTGCCAGGAAAATTGCTTTATTTTACCGAAACTCTTTCCATTCTATAAAATGTACAGGATGACTCTGCATCACAGGCTCTTTGTCCCTCCTGAGAGCCACTGGATTGCTGGCTATCACCAGCTCAGAGAGTCACAGCCCAGGAACCAGCACCTCTTTCCTAGGGGAATTTTATCCTGAATGTAGGGACTGGGGTTTAGTCACAGTCCCGCCCCCTGAAATTCAGAGGGATTATGCAAATGAGGCCCAGCAGCCTGCCTGGAGCATCTCAGTTTCCCCAGGCAAGTATGTAAATGAGACCAAAATAGTGACCCGGCTTACAAAAATAAAGTCAGAAGCAACTTTATTTATTCTGTGCTGCTTTTCTCCTCCTGCCTTCTTACCTCAGTCTCCCAGCCTGGAAAAGACACGTTGCTTGGATTTCAGCACCAAGCATCTATAGTGCCACTCACTCAGGCAGCTGCTAGTTCAGAATCATACTGGTTTTGTTCCCTACACTGTACTATACACAAAAAAACATATGTCAGTGGACTTTGAAAGCAGGCAGGAGGCCCGAAGCATCTAGCTTCAAATGGAAGAGGTGGAATGGAAAATCTGCACCCTCACTCATCATAGAATTCGTAATGTGTGGTTTATCACCAAGGATGCTCTGCCTTTCAGATGCGATTCAAAGCAGACAACCTGAAATTAAAACGAAATAAATGACTGAAGGGCGTATCCTTTGCCTTTCCTGTGTGGAATTGGAGAGTTGGACCAGTGTCCCATAAAATTCCAAGATGAAAGAGAGGTAAAGAGCTGAGTGATGCTGGGCTGATTTACATATTTGCAGCCATCACTACAATTCAAGTACTATACGCGGAGGAGCAGGTGTCTGCTTCCATAAGTATTCTTGGTCCTTTGTACATACGGGGACACGAATCAGTACATACGAAGGGCCCAACTATTCCACAGGCACTCTGTGAGGCTCTGTGTATACAAAACTTTTTCAATCTTTGAAACAACATCAAGGAAAGTTTTATTAGCTCCACTTGCCAGCAGAAGAAGCAGAAGCTTAGAGAGCTTGAGTAATTTACTCAGGATCGCAGCTACTGAGCTACAGAACCTGGACTTGAGGTCCTATAAGACCACAGGCCATTTGCTGCTGCCGCTGTGCTAAGCTGCCTTGGGTTGTTGCCTGGTTCCGTGATGTCTTTTCACCTTCCCAGTTGCCTTCTAGTTCCTTAAGCTGTCCTGGCCTCTCCCAGAATTCCTCAAATCTGCTTTCCTGCCCACTGCCTATTCTTCCTCTCTTGGGGCTCTCCTTATGAATTGCAACTCGGGGTGCTTGTGCCTGCCCCATGGGGGGTTTCAGTACTGGGGACCAGTAGTAGAATAAAGAATGACCTGTGGAATAAGGTTTTAGCGGGGTCAAGACAGGAAGGAATGCAGAGCCTAGAATCCCCTTGGGCCAAGAATCTTGTCCTCCTCTGAGAGAAGGGAGGAGAAAAGTTGGAACAAAAGGAGAAAACATTGCTGGGAAAGGTGAGGAAAGAAGTTGGGAGCGTTCAGCACCTCATGGCCTCTATTTTCTTCCGGTACTTAGAGGCGCTATTTCGTGTGGTATCTCTTTTTAGGTCTCATTTCATTTGGATGTCTGCTTTTAGTCTGGACCAGTGCTTTGAGCAAGACAGGCTTTTGAGGACTCATTGCCACACTTCATGGAACCCTGACTGCGAGTTCTGAGTTCTCAAACTACGCTGTCTGAGAGGAGGAGGCCAGTCAGCTTCCCTCAGGGAATTTATAAAGAGACTTAGAGAAGCTGTATTTTAAAAGATCACACTAAACTCCAACAAGTATACTTCACACTACCAGGAAGGGAGACAGTGTGTCCCGATGATTAATGATCGTCTGTTAAGAACCAACTTAAAAAAAAAATCAACCATTTTGCATAAACTATTTCTATATTAGAAATATTTCTAAGCTAGGGCAGACAAAGAGAAATATTGTATGATATAATTTATATGTGGAATCTAAAAATACAAACAAAAAACCCCTTGAACTCATGGATACAGAGAACAGATTGATAGTTGCCAGAGGTGGGAGAGTGGGAAAAATGGGTGAAGGGGGTCAAAAGATATAAATTTCCAGTTATAAAATAAATAAGTCATGGGAATGTAAGGGACAGCATGGAGACTGTAGTTAATAATACTGTATTTTGTATTTGAAAGCTGCTAAGAGAGTAGATCTTAAAAGTTCTCATCACAAAAAGAAGTTTTTGTAACTATACATGGTGACGAATGTTAACTAGACTTACTGTGGTGATTACTTCACAATATATACAGATGTCTAATCATTACATTGTATACCTGAAACTAACATAATGCTATATTTAATTATACTTCAATAAAAATAATATACTGAAAGAATATATATGAATACTCGGTAACGTGAAGTGGAAAAAGCAGACAAATCTGTATGTATGATTTGATGCCAGTCTGGTTTTTTAATAACTATAAAGGCAAAAAAGTGAAGGTAATCTAACTGTATATCAGTAGAATGAGTAAATAAATGAGGGCTTAGTGATGCAATGGAAAAAATATTTCTAAGCTGCATTGAACACTTTCTCTTGAAAGGAGCACAGTAAACGTAAATGAACATTTTTCTTGTCCATTTATAGGCCCCAATTTTCCTTATATCCATTAAAATCCCACTTTGCTGTGAGGTTGGAAGGATCTCTGGGGCATTAAACTTTCAGGGCTGCTGGGTCTTCCATTAAGTGGCTCAGGGATATGCAGTGGTATTTGGCCCTGTGTCAGCTTTTTGTAGTTTTTCTATCTTTTCCCCATGGTCATGCTCTGTGTTGTGTGTAAACATGTGTATATGTGTGCACAGATAGAGAAATCTATATAATGCATGTCGCTATGAATTTTAATGGCAAATTATTATAATTATTGTTTGTCTCAAAATTGTACATGCGCTTCATGGCCTCCTTTTCTTACCATTCTTTAAGCATATACAGTCATAGATACAAAAATTTTTAAAGATTGTTTATAGACTACTTGATGAATGTGCAACTTTTTTATGGCTTTTCTTTTGGTACCAACAAGTGGAGGCTGCCAGTTTTCTTTGCATAATACCAGGGCTTCATGTCAGTAATAGATTTTGTAATCAGTCCTTCTGGTAGCACTTTAAATTAATGTTCTCACATATGGATTTAACTGGAATTTAATAAGACAGCACAAAGTAAGTAAAAATCACATGATGATAAAAACATATTTACTGAAGATTAACCACTATGGAGATACAAATCTATTATGTGGAAGCCCCCATAAGTATTTTTAGAATGTTAAATCATATGTACGCATTGTGTATTGCTTCAAGTAAGTCTAGATCTTTAGCTTTGTTTGTTATTCTCTCTTTTAAGTAAATATAGCTGTTTACTACAGTTTAACTCATTTTCATCTTCTACAATTGGTTCAGCAAAATTCAGAGTCAGGGAAAAAATATCCTCAACCTTAATGTAAAGCAGACTTTTTCATTCAGTAAGTCTGAAGTGGGACCTGAGAATTTGCATTTCTAACAATTTTGGGGTGATGCTACTGGTCTGGGGACCACACACTGAGAAGCACTGATGTCAAGCTTTGTCTTGTTTTAAGATTAAAGGAAGACATTGGTTTCCTCTGCCCTAATTTAATGTCTGGTCTTCGCCCAAATCTGCAGTAACAGTTTAAAGATGGCCACACGTTCATTGTTGCTGTCCCCATTGAGAGGTGGGTTGTTTCTCCTTCCCTTCAATCAGGACTAGTTCTTTGATTGCCTAATCAACAGAATGCAGAGGAAGTGATGCTTTAACATGACAGGCAACTTCTATTTCCTCCCTCTTGGGCCCTGCTACATCATCTGCGAGTTAGACCAAGTGGTGACCTCCACATGGGCAAGAGTCAACGCCACTAGCCAACAGCTTTGGCTGAGCTCCCAGGCTACAGTGAGAACCAACTTGCCAGCCACGTTAGGGAGCCATCCTGGAAGTGGAGCTGCCTCAGTTTACACATCATGGAGCAGAGGCAAGCCATCACTTCTGAGCCCTGCCCAAATTGCAAAACCAGAGTAAATAAATTGTTGTCGGTGATGGCTTATTTTACAGCAGTAGATAACCAAAATCTACCTGCCTATAAGTTGATAGGGGCCCATCAGGCTTTCAAAATAAGTTAGGCATCGATTTTGACTTTCTCCTTCAGAGTATGTGTCGTAACATCTGAAGAACAATGTCAACCAAATGAATCGTGAATGGGCAAATGTCCATTTCAGAATTTTACTTTTCCATTTTGCCAGTCCTCTTAGACAGAGTTTGACTTTCTGCGGGGGCAAAATAAGTAAGTGTCAATGAGGACATCATTTCAGGGTGTGGGGAAAGTCCTTCCATCCCTTCGCATATGACCCGGGGGGTCATTGATGCCTGTATTTCCATAATTAGGACTCAATTCCTTTGTCTTAAACAAATGAGGCTTTACTATTAAAATGCAAGAAACAATGGATGATTTAACTCCGTAGGGCTTAATGGCCATTTACAGCTTAAAATCAGTGATCTATTCCTCATGCCTAAGAGTGGGCATGTCCAGTTTCTTCATAGTGAACAGGCGTGGTCCCCATTACCACAGTCAGGAGCCTGTGCATATTTGTGTACGTTTCCTTTTTAAGTATAGAAGCAAAGTCACCGTTCTCATACCTGTAGCAGATTCCATCCTTAGAAGAAGAAATGAAGTTGAAAACAGATTTACTCATGGAATAAAGGTCATACTTGGAAGATTTACGTTACTGCTCAAGAAACTTATATCTAACTTTTAAAATGTATGTCCATACACACTATTCTTAGCAATGATTACTTTTGTTGGTACAGTCTATAGTTCATTCAATGTCGATAATTTGTTCAAATAGACAATCAGTTTCATTGTGAGCTTTCCATCAGGAAAATAATACATGGTGCTTTGGAATATGTTCCTACTATACTTTTATTTTAACCACCAGAAAGCAAAGCAGTATTCTTATAATAAGGGATTCAACTCAGTTCAACAAATTATTGCCCAGAATACCTATTGTGTGTTAGACACTCTGCTGTGCACTGCAGGGGACTGAGTGATCTCAGTGATTTCAATGAAGTCTATTTGGAGTAATAAAAACAGAATAAAAATGGCTTCAATCCTAGGCAGACTACTGGCACATCAGAAAAGAAGTGCAAAGTTTTCAAAGGAATAACTACTAAAATCTAGCTGGGGAGACAGAGAACACTTCTTAAAGGCTCAGGGTTAGTGTAACAATAAAAACAAGATTCCCTTCTACTAATATAGCAATTTATACCTTATAAAACAGTTTTACAGGTAATTATCTTATTTGATTCTTGCAATAGGTAGGGCAGTAATTCTCAAAGTATGTTCCCCTGACTAACAAACAGCATGAATATCTCCTGGGAGCTTGTTAGAAATGCAAATTCTCAGGTCCCACTTAAGACCTACTCAATCAGAAATTTTGGGGATGAGACCCACCCAGCAATCTGTGTTTTCACAGGCCCTCCTCCTGATTCTAATGCCTGCTAAAGTTTGAGAACAAGTGATGTAGGGCTCTTTTAACTTCACTAGGTCCTTTTGATTTCACATGTGATAGGATTAAGAATTACCGAAGTTGGATTTTGCCACGTTTCTAGAACTATACCAGGAGATGCAATTCCAAAGTTATTTCAGGTTGAATGTTTGTCTTTCTTTTGAATTGTATCTTGAAGAATGGGTAGAATTTTCACAGGTGAATATGGTTGAATATTAGGGGTATGGAAGAAGCTGGGGTTATTTTGACTGGATGGAAAATTATCTTTGAGATCTTGAAAGACGAATTTTAGGAAACTTTGACTTTTAGGTTGTTTTCCCCAAGAAATACGTCTGTGGGTGTTTATTTTGTTCTGAATTTCTTATATAAATACAGAGTTTAAAAAATCATATCCTAATTCTTTCTGTTGCTTTTGGGTTGGAATTCATTTCCTCCACGTGTGTTTGAGTGTTTGCAGGCCTTATGCTTCTTCTTCTTTTTCTTTAAGAACCTGGGACTAATCCTATTTCTTCCTTTACTTCAAAGGAGGACACATTTTTTATTTGTAAATTACTCATAATAAGGAATCAGAAGCTCTTGATAAGCTCCATCACACGCAAGGATTTTATGCCCTTGGTCTTCAATTAGTAGAAATTAGACTGGGCCAATTATAGGCTGATGGCAGCAGGCATCACTGATACCCACTGGAGATATTCCACTGTTCCTCACTGCATCTCGATCGCTGAGGCTCTTCTGGGATGTCCTGAGGACTGACCCACCTCCTCAACTTGAGGTTTTGATAACTCAGACAAAGATTCTTTAAGGTAGAGACTTAAAAAAGGAAATTAACCTTTGGTCACTTTACTGGAGCACTATTAATATGGCATAAAATGTGTCCTGATTTAAATTTTCAACTTGACAGTTGCACGTTGATTTTGGCTTTTATCAATCATTTTAATAAATTTTAAATTTTGCTTTATTTTATTCATGTTTTTAAAACATATAGTAAAATTAACTCCTTGTGGTATACAGTTATACAAATTTTGACAGATGTGTATAGTTGTGTAACCACCTCCACAATCATAATATAGAACAGCTCCATCACCTCAAATGTTCCCTCACTCTGTCCCTTTGTAATCAACCCCTTGCACCATTCCCAACCTCTGGGAACCAGGATTTTTTTCTTTTTTCTCAGAGGACTCTCTTTTTTTATATAAATGGATGCTATACTGCCTTTGTATAGTACTTTTACTTTGTGTAAGTATAATTCAACACATGTAATTGTCATGTTACAAAGCTCTGGCCACTGTAGTAGCCCTGACTCAGTGTTGCAATAAAAAGAATACAGAGCAACAATCAAAAATGCTTTTAATATAACCCAAATTCTTAACTTGCAACTCTTGAACACTTGAAAGGAGACTAGATCCTAGAAAAACTTCTCTACAGTCTTTCTACTCCTCCCTCACACACTAGAGCTCTTCCAGCTGTTTATAAACTGTTTCTGACTCAACATTGCATATGGATCTGGAACTACTCATTCATCATGTCCCCTTCTGAAATGGCATTTATAGAGCAAACACTGAGTGGCGAGGTACCACATGCCTTAGGATTTGGGGTCTTTTATGTCTTTCTTAAAAATAAAATTATTTATGTATTATTATTACTTTTTTCCTAAGTGGGTTTTTTTTTTTTAATTGAAGTATAGTTAATTTACAATATTGTGTTAGTTTCAGGTATACAGCAAAGTGATTTGGTTACATTTTTTGATTCTGTTACATTATAGTTTATTACAGTATGTGTACCACATCTTCTTTATCCATTTGTCTGTTGATGGATACTTTTTGTTCCTATAATTTTTCCTATTCCAGATGGTCTTATAAGTGGAATCATGTAGAATGTAGCCTTTTGATTTTGGCTTCTTTCACTAACATAATGCATTTGAAATTCATCTGTGTTGCTATATGATCAATAGTTTATTTCTTTTTTGTTGCCAAGTAATAGTCCATTGTATGGATGTAGCACAGTTTGTTTATCTGTTCATGAATTTTTGGATGTTTGGTCATTTCAGTTTTTGACAATCATATGGTTTTTTTGTGTGTGTGTACAGTTTTTATGTGAACATAAATTTTCGTTATTCTTAGGTAAGTACCTGAGAGTGAGATTACTGGGTCATATGGTAAGCGTATACTTAACTCTATAAAAAACTGTCAGTCTTCCAAAGAGATGTACCATTTTGCATTCCCACTAGCAATGTATGAGAGTTCCTAATGCCCTATATCCTTGTCAGCATTTGGTGTTGTCATTAATGTTAAAAAAATAGATATTCTAAAAAAGGCATGGTGGTATTTTATTGCGTTTTTTAAAAATTGAAGTATAGTTGATTTACAATATTGTGTTAGTTTCAGGTGTACATTATAGTGATTCAATATTTTTGCACATCATACTTCAATATAGGTTATCATAAGATAATGGGTATAATTCCCTGTGCTATACAGTAAATATTTGTTGCTTACCTATTTTATATATAGTAGTTTATATCTATTACTCCCATGCTCCTAATTTGTCCCTCTCCCCTTTGGCAACTACAAGTTTGTTTTCTTTACCTGTAAGTCTGTTTCTCTTTTGTATATAAATTCCACATATAAATGATATCATATAGTATTTGTCTTTCTCTGACTTACATCACTAAGCATAATATTCTCTAGGTCATACACGTTGCTGTAAATGGCAGTATTTCATTCTTTTTTATGGCCAAGTAATATTCCATTATATATATATATATATATATATATATATATATATATATACACACACACACACACACATATATATATATATATATATACACACACACACACACACATATATATATATGTATATATATGCACATCTTCTTAATCCAATTGATGGTTGATGGGCACTTGGGTTCCTTCCATATCTTGGCTCTGCTAAATAGTGCTGCTATGAACATTGGGGTGCATGTATCTTTTCAAATTGGTGTTTTCGTTTTTGCTGGATATATACCCAGGAATGGAATTGCTGGGTCATATAGTAGTTCCATGTTTAGTTTTTTAAGGAATCTCCATACTGTTTTTCATAGTGGCTACAGCAATGTACATTCCCACTAACGGTGTACGAGGTTGCCCTTATCTCCACATCCTCTCAACACTTGTTATTTGTAGACTTTTTGATGATATAGCCATTCTGATGGGTGTGATGTAACTTGCATTTCTCTAATAATTAGCGATGTTGAGCATCTTTTCATGTGCCTGTTGGCCATCTGTATGCCTTCTTTGGAAAAATGTTTATTCAAGTCTTCTGCCCAGCTTTTGATTGGATTGTTTGTTTTTTTGACATTGACTTCTATGAACTTGTATATTTTGGATATTAACTCCTTGTAGGTCACACCATTTGCAAATATCTTCTATCATTCCATAGGTGGTCGTTTCATTTTGTTGATGGTTTCCTTTGCTGTGCAAAAGCTTTTAAGTTCCATTAGGTCCCATTTTAAAAAATTTATTTATTTTTGGCTGCATTGGGTCTTCGTTGTTGCGTGTAGGCTTCCTCTAGTTGCGGCGAGTGGGGGCTACTCTTCGTTGTGGTGCGTGGGCTTCTCACTGCGGTGGCTTCTCTTGTTGCGGAGCATGGACTCTAGGTGTGTGGGCTTCAGTAGTTGTAGCACACGGGCTCAGTAGCTGTGGCTCATGGGCTCTAGAGCGCAGGCTCAGTAGTTGTGGTGCACGGGCTTAGTTGCCCTGTGGCATCTTCCCGGACCAGAGCTCGCACCCGTGTCCCCTGCATTGGCAGGCGGATTCTTAACCATTGTGCCACCAGGGAAGCCCTAGTTAGGTCCCATTTTAAAATTTTTGCTTTTATTTCTTTTGCCTTGGGAGACTGATCCAAGAAAATATTGCTACAATTTATGTCAAAGAGTGTTTTGCCTAAGTTCTCTTCTAGGAGTTTTATGGTTTCTGGTCTTACATTTAGGTCTTTAAACCATTTTAAGTTTGTTCACTATGGTTTTGATTTGCATTTCTCTAATTCCTAATGATGTTGAGCATCTTTTTATGTACTTATTTGCCATTTGTATTTCTTCTTTGGTGATCTAACCGTTTAAATCCTTTGCCCAATTTTGTTTTTGTATTATTGAGTTTTGAGAGGTCTTTATATATTCTGGACACATGCATGCCCTTTTTAGAGATGTGTTTTGCAAATAATTTTGGCAGATATTTGAAGACGTAATACTTTACTTTCTCCTTGCTCTGTGATACGATACAAACCTCATTGTCTAGTCCTGAGTTGCAGTACTGTTGTGTCACCTGGTGTCTGCATCATGAGATGATCTCCAGGAAGCCAATTCTCTCCCTGTGATCCTGTAGGGAGGAATTTGCATTCAGGTTGAAGCCAGGAATACAAGCTTCCAGAAGTGTTATGCAAAGTGGTTGCAGTTAGACTGGGGAAATAGAAAGGCTGGAACTAAGGGAAAACTCCTGAGCATATTAAGAAGCTGTTTGACATCATCCATTTGTGGGCCACTTCTTATATGTTATCAATTGGTAGAATTTCTAATTTGGGGTTATATATAATGATACAACAATAATTATATTTGTATATATACCAGTGATTATATTAGCCTCCCCAAACTGTCATTGCATAGACAGTATTGGTTTATTGTCTTATCTTCAATCATTGTAATTTAGAATGTTAGATTTTAATAATCTTATGGCCTGAATCTCACAATATTTACTCATATGTAAAGATACTGATGATGATGTGGAATAAGACTGAACAATGTACAGTGGCTTCCTTGTGAACAGTAAACTCTTCATTTTTTTTATAGGACAATTTATATAACTGCCTCCCTTGGCCATACCTCTACTTGAATAGTGTTTAATCAGATCTGGCCTTGGATATAACTGGAGTAAGGCTGCAAAGTGTTGCTATCAACAGCTGCAGTAAACAACAAGCCTCAATGCTCGAAAGGTCTTATTGGTTCTTCCCCAGCTAATCCCAGTTGTACGGATGCTTTTAACCCAGTCCAATAGCCAACTCTCACTGAGGCTGGCACTAAAAGAGCAATGGGTATGGCGCCACCTGCTGGTCATTTCTGCCCTATGTCTGGGTGTGCTCCCTGGGCATCTTCAGGTTCCTTCAACTCAGTCTTTAACCCAATCTTTGTCATGTTTATATGACTGGACTTTTTGGTGTGTGTGTTTCTTGGACTAGCGTCTTGCCCTCAAATGAAGGTAGGTGGAGACTGAACATGCTGTGTAGCTCTTATCAGCCCCCTCTCCCATGGCTAGTTCTTGCACCTCATGCCTTCTGTTACTGGTTTGGATTTTGCCATTCTATCTCCACTCTGGGGGCTGCAGAAGGGTCTTTATTCAGAGCGTAGAGCCCTCCCTTCATCTAAGGTCTGCCACACTTGGAAGTTAGTATCTATACATTAGTGTCTGACCAATGTCTTCCTCCTCCATGGATCAAAGGTGTTGATGTTTTCCTCTCTGAAGCATTGCCAAGAGCAAATCACTTACCACTTAAACAAGAGGATATTTATTACATTTAGCCGAAGGATAAAATGTTTCTACAGGGATATTTTATGCATCAGCAAAAGTGCTGTCCCAGCTGTGGCTGAGTCAGCAGCTATCATTACCTCCCAGGCCATCCCTTCTTCTATCACGGCTCTACAGTGACGGGGGGTCCAGAGCATGACCACGAAAGGGCAGTCAGACGTCACATGCTTCTGCTGAGCTGACCTCTTGAAAGTCCAGACAATTTCCTCATGCAGGTCAGTTTCATGGCTTCTGCTGCCACTCAAACTGACTCTTGGTCATTTAGTTACTGGTCATTCTTAGCATATGACCCACATATTGCTTAAATCATTAGAAAGCAAAGAGGGAGTAATAAGGTCAGATATTGGTTGTATTTCAGACACCAAGTAAAATCTGGGATTATTGCAGGCATGGAGTTCCAAAACAAGTATGATTATTGGTGTCATCCAAAGATCTGGGCATTTTATTCCATTAAAAAAAAACCTTTAATTGACACTCTTCCACAATATCTGCCTCTTTGAGAGCCAGATTCATTTTTCTGTTTTCAAAATCCTACTTAGTACCCTAAAGGATATAGTGGATATATCCAGTTAGGTATGCAGAATGGAAGAACGTATGTATGTGCACGTGCATATGTGTGTTACATGTGAGAAAGAACCCTTGCAATCTGTTACAGGATCTTAAGGCATAGTCTTGTTACTGTCTAGGGAATCATGTTACCCTACAGTCTTCCTCCGGGTCCTCATTGGATACAGCTATTGGCCGAGTTTGAGCTCAGATGGCCAGACTGGTGTGCATACCCTGATACGGACCACTCACTGACCACGCCCATGACAGTAAGCTGGAGCTGGGCTGGTGGTCCCAGTGCTGCTCTTCCTGCGTTCTCTTCTTTCTCTATAAGCCTGTGTTGCAAAGGTACTGGCAGGCCTCACAACTGGAGATAGAACCAATCAAATAATTGTTTAGCATCACGAAGGCGTCACGCCTATAATCGACTTAACTGTCATCCATTTGATTGTCTATTATGACATTCCTGAGGTCACGGGTAACAAAGGTTATTTTGAAGCCTGTTTTGAATTCCATTTCCTTTCCTTCATACCTTCCTCCTTATCCCTTTCTTCTGGAGATAGATAGATAGATAGATAGATGATAGATAGATGATAGATGATAGATAGATGATAGATAGATGATAGATGATAGATAGATAGTTGATAGATGATAGATAGATAGATGATAGATAGATGATAGATGATAGATGATAGATAGATGATTGATAGATGATAGATAGATAGATAGATAGATAGATGATAGATGATAGACAAAGTAGCACTAGAGCCAAAAAAACTGAAAATGCTTGCAAAGCACATTTTTTTTTCTCATTTAAAATGAGAGTAGATTTAATGAAGCCCCTGGACAAATTTAGAGATTCACTGCTTTATTCAATAGAAGAATAACAATGAGCAAACTGGCTCTGCTCTTTAGGTGCTAAAATATCTGGGCGTATTTGTGAAATAGGAAGACGGACAGAGTCTTTCTACTTTTCATTCTGAAATTAGATGAAAGCCAGGTAAGACAGGGGACTTAGGGTGGCTTGTTACTTATCATGGTTCTACATCAATGTCACCAGAGTTTCTAGTTAAACATTCAAGTTCTCTGGCTTCTCCTCTAAAGATTTGGGGCTGAAAATCAAAAATCTGTTTGTTTGTTTTTTTCTTTTAAACCAGTGCCCCAAGATGATTCTTAGGGTCTGTCAAATTAGGGAAACACTGTCCTAAAGGAATCAGGCCTGAATCTTCCAGAGTCGTGGTTTGTCAAGTTGGAAGGATGATGGGTGTCATCACTTCCTTCATTTTTCAGACACAGATGCTGGGATACAGGGAACACCTGGGCCTAACTCAGATCATCCTGCTTATCGGCTGGATGAATCCGGATTATCAGACTCCTGGTGAGGTGTTGGGTATTGTTTCTGCCTGACCACTTTTCCTACCTGAAGACCACCTGGATAGGCCCACATGCTCTGTACCTTCATGGAAACTGGAGGAGGACCAACAGTGGTGTTTTACTCTGAGATAACTTTCCTTGGCAGTAATATCCAGTAGGCAGATTGGGAATGTTCTGTACCTAACCAGTACAATCCCACCTTGAGGGCTGTGTGTGCCTGCACCCAGAGAGAGGTGGTGCTGGTAATGTTCAGTCCTGTCCACATCTTTCTATCAAGGGCCTCTCTCCTTTATGTTTGCATTGAGACTATTAGTTCAATTTAGATTGTGAGTCCATTGGGCAAAAACTATAGCTGATTTTATGCTCTGTACACAGCCAAGGATGGGGTTCTCAGGATATGGAGAAAATGATACAAAATTAGCTTTTTCTATTCTTTTGACATCTTAACAGTGGCTTTAACAGAGTTAAAACAAAAAGTTAAGAGTTAACAGAATTAAGTTTAAAAAGTGTTTTTTGACAGAGTTTCTGGTATCTGCAAATGATTGCAGGGATATCCAGTATCTTTAATGAAGTAGCTCATGTACCTTAAGTGTGTGTATAAAAATAAGGGAAAAGATAATTTACTTTTAGGGAAAATCTATTTATGTTTCTTGAATACACATATGTATTGCACACATGGGCTACTCATTCATTTATTTTTAACAAATGAACCTCAGTTTCCATCCCCTTCAAAGATGTATTCTTGGAAGGTAACCTGTAGGTCATACTTAAAACAACAAAAAACCTACCCCATTTTTAATTCCAAACTCTGTAATCCTACATGACCATTTTGCTACTCAAAATCGAGGTGACTTTTGAAAGGGTTCCAAGAATCAGATTTGTCTCAGAACATACAGGTTTAAAACACTAAAGTACATATGTTACATATATTGGGGAAGTAATATTCTGTCAGCCAGCTCAGGCTTTCATAAAAAGACAGGGTGGCTTACACAACCGAAGTTTATTTCTGACAGTTCTGAAGGCTGAGTAGTTCAAGATGAAGACACTTACAAATCTGGCGTCTGGTGAGGGCACTCTTCCTGGTTTGCAGATGGCTGTCTTCTCATATCCTCATGTGGTGAAGAGAAAGAGCATCTCTCTCATGTCTTCTCTTGTAAGAGCACTAAGCCCATTCATAAGGACCCTACCCTCATGACCTAATCACCTCCTAAAGGCCTTACCTCCTAATACCATCACATTGGGCATTAGAGGGGGGACATAAACATTCAGTCCTCAGCAAATACAATCCTGCCAACAGAAGACCCCTCTGTAAGAATGTAAGAGAGAAACTTCCCAAGGAAGCGTTATCGGATGTGCATGCATGTAAGGCAGCACAGAAGTGACTATGAAGTCTGGACAGAAATGCTCACACATTTATACAGTAATTAGAAGAAAGAATAATTAAAACATCTCAACTCTATGAGAGGCAAACGAATGCACCTTGTGATCATCTCCTATGCACCTCATGAGAGACCTTGTTAATTCTGGAGGTATGCGCTTACAGTTTTGAGAGTCAGAAGACCTGTAACCTTGCTTTGTAAAATCAAAAGTTCTGTGCCCTCTTAGGTTTTAAGGAGAGACCCTAAAGAGGTGAGGGCAGGAAGATAGACACATCCGTCCTCAAAAGAAATTCCACTGTACACTCACACACACCTGCCCTAGCCAATCTCCTAAGTAATGTTCTAGCTGTAATTTGAGCAATGATTAGAAAATTGGGAGAAGTATGTTAACTGCTAGGGTGATTATTTTCAAAAACACTAATTTGATGAAAAAGTATTGGCATGTTTACTTAAATAAGTCCCAGTCACAGTTTGCATGGGGGTTGAATCGCCAACTATGAAAGCTCATTTAGAAAGTCATTTTGCTGGGACTTTCCTGGTGGCGCAGCAGTTAAGACTTCATGCTCCCAATGCAGGGGGCCTGGGTTCGATCCCTGGCCAGGGAACTAGATCCCACATGCATGCCGCAACTAAGAGCTCACATGCCACACCTAAGGAGCCCGCCTGCCACAACTAAGGAGCCAGTGAGCCTCAACTAAGGCGCCTGCCTGCTGCAAACAAGACCCAGCACAACTAACTAACTAAATAAAAACATCTTCCTAGCAATCAATCAAAAAAAAAAGTCATTTTGCTGAGTCACTTGTCCTGTGAAAACCTGAAGGAGGAGGTAATTAAGAAGTAGGGGTTGGAGATGCTAAGAGCAGACGACTTGATTTGCTCACAGAAAGGAGACCCAAGTGAGGAGGGGCCATGGAGGCCCTGAGCTGTAGAGCTGCCTGAGTGCCATCTGGGTTGTCTTAGAGACAGGGAGGAGGGGGACACATCTCCGACACTGAGGAAGTGGTCCTCCAATTTTGTAAAGCTGTGACTTTGATTACTGAACAGCTGAATGTAAGCTGTAAGGTAAAGTACCAAAGCCGAAGAAAACAGAGGCGGTAGAGAATTAGCTAACGGATAGTGAAGACTAAATTTCTGTCCTAGGTAAAAAGTGATTTAGGAGGCAGACTTGTTGCATGAATTATTGTTCTTGAATCCATCCAGCTTTTTAGACCAGCTCTATCCAGTAGAATTTTCTGCAAAGCTGGAGATGTTTTATATCTGTGCTGTCCAATATGGTGACCATTTTAGCCACATGTGGTTCTTGAGTTCCCAAAATGTGTTACTGAGACTAAGGAATTGAAGTTTTAATTTTAATTAATTTTAATTTAAACAGCCACACGGGCTCAGGGACTACCATACTGAATAGTACTTTAGTAAAGAACTCATTACTTCTATAACACTTGGAAAGGGCACATTTTTTTTTCTTAAAAGTGAACTTTGCTACTTTGTTTTCTTCTCTTACACAGCAAAGTTGTGTAATTGACATATAGCACTGTGTTAGTTCCAGGTTTACAACATAGTGATTCAGTATTTCTATACGTTACAAAATGATCACCATGATAAATCTAGTTACCATCTGTCACCAGAGTTATTACAATATTATTGACTATATTCCCCATGCTGTACTTTTTATCCCCGTGACTTATTTTATAACTGGAAGTTTGTACCTCTTAATCTCCCTCACCTACTTCGTTTATCCTCCCTCTTCCCTCCCCTCTGGCAGCCCCTTGTTTGTCCCCTGTATCTATGAGTCTGTTTTTGTTTGTTTTGTTTTTTAGATTCCACATATAAGTGAAATCATACGGTATTTGTCTTTCACTGTATGAATTTTCATTTAGGATAATACCCTCTAGGTCCATCCATGTTGTTGCACATGGCAAGTGTTCATTTGTTTTATGGCTGAGTAATATTCCATTGTGTTATGTGTGTGTGTATATATATTATATATATTACATACATATATATAATATATATATATCTCATGTCTTCTTTATCCATTTGTAACAGGGAAGAGCCAAATCTGACTACATGTTGGATCTGTGTTTCTTTTACTTTAACCTTTGCTTCTCATTGCTTTGGTTCACTGAAAGGATACTGTATATACGTAACTGCCTGCCTCTGGGAACCCTGCCCCTCTGCCTGAATGTTAAACCAAAGTGCCTTTGTTCAGGGAAACATCCGGACCCTGTCCACCTATGGATGGCTTCAAGAAAGAAGAAATTAACACATCCCCTCCCTGAGGCAGGTCATTTCAGGGGATATTTGCAAAACTTAGGGCTTTTTTACTTTACTTCCTCATCTCCTCCCCCTCTGTGCTATAAAAGAAACTGGCATCCAAATCGCCCAATGAGATGGTTACTTTGAGACTGTAGTCTGCCATCTTCTCGGTCTGCCAGCCTTCTGAATAAAGTCATGTTCTTTGCCTCAACACCTCGTCTCGGATTTATTGGCCTGTCTTGTGGCGAGCAGAGCAAGCTTGGACTCGGTAACACATTCATCTATTGATGGACATTTAGCTTCTTTCTGTATCTTGGCTTTTGTAAGTAATGCTGCAGTGAACATAGGGGTACATGTATCTTTTTGACTGTTTTTTCTTCATTAAAACGCCCAGAAGTGGAGTTGCTGGATCGTATGGTAGTTCTATTTTTAATTTTTCAAGGAACCTCCATACTGTTTTCCATAGTAGCTGTACCAGTTTACTTTCCCAGCAACAGTACACACAGCCATATTTCTTACTGAGAACATAGAAAGTATGAGTGTTTTAACTTTTTCTTTTCTTTTTGTTTGTTCCCTGTGTTTGCAGCATTAATTACAGGCTGTAAAGTAAGTCTTATCCTCCAGGAGGGTATTTAGCCCAACTGCCCAGTGGTCCCAGGTGGTGCCACTTCAGGACTCAATGGTCCCCACCCTGACCAAGAGCTGTGAGAGCAGACACATCATACCTGACAAAGAAATCAACAGGTCTCCTTTGTGCCGGTCACTGCCTCTTGTGTTCTCTCTCCCTTTTCTGGGAAGACACTGGGTGAGGGAGAAATCGCACTGTTCCCTGTGGCGTCTGGCACAGAATTTTCATTGTTGAAACCAGCGTGTGTGCTGTGGGAGCTGCCTTTCAAGGAACTGCACCTGGGCCAAGGCTGGAAGGAAGACTTAACCTTTTCTGATACAATTCTTTACCCCTCCACAAAAATGCTGGCTCTTTTCTCCTAATTTGTTTGTGAGAGTTAACATCTCTATCAAATCAGGGCCATGTGTTCAGCCTACACAGGTGAAATGCAGGAGCAAAATATAATTGCTTTCATTTCAAATCTTGCTGGCTTTTTACTTATATTCCTTAAACCAACTCGAAGGACAATCAAGGATGCTGTAACACAATGCCTTCATTTTCCAAATAACTGTGCCCGAGACCCGGGGGGAAAGAGTTCCTTGTTCAGGGTCAGTGTTGGATGGCTTGCCCCTGCAAAGCCTGGACTGACTTGATTAATTCTCGAGATGGATTTGTATTTGATTATATTTGCTTAATCATTAAAAATGTGATCTATTCGACTGAGGGATAGAATATCAATAATAACCATTCTAACCTCCTCCAGAGATTGGAAAATGTTCTCAGGTTGCCACCTGTAGTGAGCCCCAGCAGTAGGAACAGTTTGCTGGGGCTGTAACGCCACTTTGTGCCGTTCCTTTTATTTTTTTAATTTATTTTATTTTATTTTTATTTTTGGCTGTGTTGGGTCTTCGTTGCTGCATGCGGGCTTTCTCTACTTGCGGCGAGCGGGGGCTACTCTTCCTTGCGGTGTGTGGGCTTCCCATTGCAGTGGCTTCTCTTGTTGCGGAGCATGGGCTCTAGGTGTATGGGCTTCAGTAGTTGCGGCTCGCAGGCTCTAGAGCACAGGCTCAGTAGTTGTGGCGCATGGGCTTAGTTGCTCCATGGCACGTGGGATCTTCCCGGACCAGGGCTCGAACCCATGTCCCCTGCATCGGCAGGCGGATTCTTAACCACTGCACCATCAGGGAAGCCCTGTGCCGTTATTTTAATTGGCATCAGAGTCTTGGTCAGAATCCCCTGTGCTAGGACTCTGGGCCCAGTGTTAGGAAATAAATTCAATCACCCAGAGAGTGCACGCACTTCAAAGGTGATTTTTGCACTCAGTGAAACTCCTGAACCAGAGGGCGAGCCTCTGGCCGGCTGAAAATTGGCCCCCTCGGATGACTGTTGCTTGTTAGGACTGAGAGGAGCTTCTCGGGGATTGCACAGCATTCTGCTAAAAAGAGGCGTGAGCAGGGAGACCTACTTTGGGGGGAATGAGGCTTCTGAACACTGCTCTGATCTCAGCAGAGCTGCACTCTGCCCACTGCTTCTTTGAGTTTATGATCAACCTGGAGCCTGACTTCTGCTAGTGGGCTTATCCTCTACATCTATTCTACCTTAGTTCCTATTTCCTTTTACTTTCCTGCCTTGTTCTTGGCCGTGTCTCTTGGTTCACGCCCCAGCCTAGCCCTGTGCTCCTGACAAATCCATCTTACATTCTGATCCCATATAGGGTCACCTTGTTTCCAGGTCTTTCTCTGGCCTCCAGCCTGCCTCTCTACGGCCACCCTAGCCACTCTAGCTCTGCCACAGAAAGCAGATTCTGCTAGCCTGTCCTCAATTCCAGTCCCCATAAATAGTTTTCTAATACTTTTCTGGCTGAAGAGGAGAGATGACTGCCCTGTGATTTGGCCCCTCTGTTTTCCCTGTCCCACTGCTGGTTTGGAAGAGAGAAGGCCAGACTTGGGGTGGGGGGCAGTGGGAGAACTTCCGCAGAGGCTCCTAGGGTCCTGGGATCATGACATAATACACTTTTTTTGAGTAAATGGTGATGAGGGTTCTTATTTGCATCTGTTCCCATACGCTTCCCCCCTCCCCCCAGCACTTTCATATGCACACTTCTATTTGCCCCTCTCAACCTGAAACAAAGAAGTCACTAGATCGCAAAGCAAGATTAGGAGACAAACAGAAACAATCCAGGTGCTTGCGCTGAGTTCAGCGGTTTCACACTGGGCTTTTTCTTACTGTATTTCTGAAAACTTGTACTTCTACTGCTTCCCTTGTTTCAGGTAACAACATCACAATCTACCACGTTTCCCTACTTAGAAACCTCTGATTCCTTGTCCTCCCTCTCTCTGCCCACTCACCATCAGTCCCCGAGTCTTACTGATTTTATCCTCTAAATATTTTTCCAGTCCTCTCTAACTCTACTTCTCTGAAGTGGGTAATTCTGGTCTTTTCTGCATATTTCTCGGACAATTCAAATTGTCTTTGAACTGGGTCTTCCGCCACCATCCTTAGCAAACAAATTTAATACTTGCATTTTTAAAAATTAATTCATATTGGAGTATAGCTGCTTTACAATGTTGTCTTAGTTTCTACTGTACAGCAAAATGAATCAGCTATACGTATACATATATCCCCTCTTTTTTGGATCTCCTTCCCAGTTAGGACACCACAGTGCATTAAGTTCCCAGTGCTATACAGTATGTTCTCGTTAGTTATCTATTTTATACATAGTATCAGTAGTGTATATATGTCAATCCCAATCTCCTAATTCCTGCTACCCGCCTCCTTCCCCCTTGGTATCCATACATTTGTTCTCTACGTCTTTGTCTCTGTTTCTGCTTGCATTTGCTGCACTGCTTTCAGAGTAGCCAAGATTGTCTTCTAAAACATATATTTCAAAATTTCCCTTCCCTTGATAATGCCAATATAGCCAACAGGATAATGTCCCAACTCCTTGGCAAGCTTCTCTCAGATCTTCTTTACAAGTCCTCTCTATCACGCAGCCTAGACTCCATCAAAGGATCTTTTTAGAGACGTTCCAGGCCTTCCTGAGCTTTTGTGTAAGCTTTTTAAAAAAAAATAAACCAAAAGGTCCACCTTTTTGCCCAAGGGACTCCTCTTAAGTCTTCAAGATGAAACTATTTCCCTTCTGTGTATCTGTCCTTATTCCCTCTACCAGACACTGGTGGTTTACCCCTGTGTTCAACAGTCCTTTGCCTATTCCATGCCTTTTTCTCTTATCACCAGGTGCTACGTATACTTACTGTTCTGTTTGTCTAACTCCCAGCCAATGGATGGGGTGAGGACTAATTCTTCATCTTGTAACTCTTATACTTCATTTGCCATCTTTCTTGCTATCACATCAGCCTTCAGAAGTTGTTGGCACAGTATCTAACAAATATACAATGTGCATTAAATATTAATTTTCTTGTCTATTCCAAAAGAATTAAAAGTGACTGTCATCTATGTAGAGATTACTATGTTTTAGTCACTGTGTTTTATGTACCTTATTGAGTTTTGGTGTTATTACCTCCATATTCTTCACGAGAATACTGAAGCTTCTTCTCTATTTGCCTTTTCTTCCACGATATTACAAAACAATTCAACAGTCAGTCTAACAAATTAACCTGCCATAAATTATTTATGGATTCTTTTGGGTGATTGTGTTGTACTTTTTCAGGCGTGCTATATTCTCTTCATTAGGGACCTTCCAATCTTTTCCCTCAAACAGTGACGCTAATGATTAGGATGGGTCGGTGGTATGCCGAAGTCAGATTGTACTGGTTCCTGAGAGTCAATTGTTAGATTTTCATGACTTTTATTAGCTGGCTGTTAAACTCAGTCTTTATTAAAAATTAAATTATATAAACTTATAAAACAAATTTTATCTTATTTTATTTTTTAATTTTTATTTTATATTGGAGTATAGTTGATTTACAATGTTGTGTTAGTTTTAGGTGTATAGCAAAGTGACTCAGTTATACATATACATGTAACTATTCTTTTTCAGATTCTTTTCCCATATAGGTTATTACAGAGTATTGAGTCAAGTTCCCTGTTCTATACAGTAGGTCCTTGTTGATTAACTATTTTATATATAGTAGTGTGTATATGTTAATCCCAAACTCCTGATTTATAAAACAAATTGTATTTTAAAAAGTTGGTAAAAACTCATGTCCTAATTATTTTACTACATTTTACTAGTATTCGTATTCTTGAGGTTATACACTTAGTGTATCTGTATGATATAAATACTATAAAACCATGTGTTACTGTACATCTCTTCCCAACTCCGTATTTAGTGACATCACATTGGTAGATTAAAATTGTCCATAGTGAGAGTATTTACACCATAGGAATTGACAAACATTACAACTCGGGGTTTCTACTCCTGCCTCTCCCCTGGTTATTAAACATTGAGATGAGAGCATATTCAAAGATGGAATACCACCTTTGCTAGTGCACACAAATGTGGCCATAATGACTGATAAATTATAAGAACACCTCTATACTGGTTGGCAATAAAACCTGCTGCTCCAAGACCCTCAAGGACCCCCAGCTGCCTAGGCCATCCAGTCTCTTCAGTGGGACATCTGGGACCTGCCCATGAGCTAGCCATTGAAGGATCATTGCCTGGCCCATTAGGGGCCTCCCAGACTCTGATCGTGCACCAGCCCTGCAGTTCTCTACTATTTCAGGCACAGTGAAGGGACAGAGGAGGGCCCATTTTAGATGGCGGTATCCTTCATTGGTTGTCAAATTATACCAAGTAGGCAATCACTTACGCAACCAACATATAGCACCAGCCTGAAAGCATTGATCTGCATCCTCCTCTGATGTGAAGGGTCCATAGTGTCATGGAACAGCCTGTTCTGCACATTACACATCATAGTGGGTCATCATTTTCATCTAACAGTTTGATTCCCTGTCTTGGCTGCATATTTGAGTCTACTGAGGAACGCTTAGGAAAGCCCCAGTTAAACCAGAATCTACTGGGGGATGGTGGTGAGAGATGGGTGCCCTGACATCATTATTTTTAAAAAAAATCACTGAGTAATTCCAATAATCAGCCGCTGATCCAACATATAGGATGAGGCCAGAGATGAACAGTCCATACATCTTTGTTGGACCTCTACCATTCAATAGCTATGTAATAATGGGCAAGTCAGTTAAACTCTCTGAGCCTTGACTTCCATATCTGTGCAATGGGAAGATTAATAACCTTCCTCACAGAATGCTCTGGATATTACATGAAAGTATAAGGGAGAGAAATTTCTGAATGGCAAAATGCTAAACAATGCAGGTGACTTTGGCTGCTACCATATCCTTTCTTTGTCCAACACATACTCTTATAGCCAAGTTGCATTCCTCAGTGTTAGAGTGCTTTCTCTCTCTTTTTTTGTTTTATTTATTTATTTTTTGGAGTGCTTTCTTAACACTAGCCAGAAATCCTCTGCCCATGTCTGGGGAGATGGATAGTGCTAATATTTAATAATATTATAAGCACACCTGGTATAATTGTGGGATCTGGCTTAAATGCACATCACCTTCCAACACTATTTTTGAAAGCCAGCTAAGATACTGGCCTTGGTAGCATTCCAGGACAGAGAGCTCCAGAGGTTAATTACAATTGGATGCTCCTGTACCATTTCTAATGCTGTGCTGTTACATGTCACCCAGTGTCACCTTGTTCTTTTCATGGGGCAGGAAATCCAACCACCCCATGACCTTTGATTCTCTTCCCTTTATTTTAGAAGCAAATGCACTTTGGCTTCCATGATTAGACAAGTAGAAAATTGTGAAAATAATGTTCCAATTCCTTTGTTTGCAGAAGTATGCAAGATCCTGTCTAGATGCTTATATGCCTGAGAGTAACAGATGAGAAGGCTCATTATTTAACTTCAAGACCAGCCTGGCTAGAAACTGGGCCCTAAGCTGCTTCTCTCAGGTACTAAAGCTTTAGGCGGGTAGAAGAAACACAGTGGCCTGACTCAAAAGCCCAAGAATGCCACAGCTGATATTCAAGAACAAGCTGTTGTGTGTAGGAGCACAGATGTCCTGACATCAGAAAGTGGATGTCACAGATTTGAGAGGCACTGTGCAGGAAAGAGCCAACTGACAAGATTTTGTTTTCTTTTTACTAATTAATTCTGATTAATGAATGCTTATAGTAAAAAAAAAAAAATCAACACGGAAAAGGATAATACATCTAAAGTATCCATAATTATACCTAACAGATCATCATTTTACATTTTGGAGAATATTCTTTGAATTTTATTTTATTTTTTTGGCAGAATTTCTGCGTATCACATGATTTTCATGTGTTTTTTTTCAAATAATAAAATCTTATGAATAGCTTTATAATGTAAGACCAAACATGTTAATATCATCCTCTTTCTCTTTGTACGTGCACGCACACACACATGTACAGTTTGCTAGGCACTGTGCTGTGTGCTAATTTTTAATTAGAACCATTGTGAAAATGGGCCTTTGTTCTCCGTGGTGTCACAGACTTCCTGGGCTGGCAGGGATAGCCAGAGTTCATCTAAAAGCTCTTCTGTGCCAGGCAGGTTTCAAGTTTGCATCCGCAATAATCACATAGCACATACCTTGCAGTATTTGCATCACCCTCTGCTTCTTATCTTGGAAAACCAAACAAGGTTAAAAGTATCTCCACTCCAAATGATATTAGCTAGAAAGCAGATCTACCAGTAGCTCTGCCCGCCCTGCTTGGTCCTAGCCAGCTGTGAAAGGGCTTAGAGAGCAGGAGTGGGGAGAGGACTGCTGGGATGTGTGGTCAGAGCCACCGATGTCCATCCATTAGTAGATTTGCATCTACTGGTTGGAGGAAGGTCAACTGCCCTTGCAGCTACTTTTAGCAGCTACAGGAAAGGGCTTACATTATCAGCCAGGCTGGCCGAACTAGAATAAACACACTGGAAGAGTCAAGGCAGCGATCAGCTAGGTCAGCTTCTGCCTGTCCATATGGGATAGAGGAGACTCTTCAATTTGAGAAATTGTTAGGGTTACAAAGTCCAATGGTCCTTCCCTCAAGTCTGTATCAGCCTGCCCACATTCTCCAGTGTGGAATCCCACCTCTATCCCAATGCCAGTCCTCACTAATTTCTCCCTATATGGCAACCTTTAGGATACCTGATGCTCCTGCCTTCCCAGATTCCTCTCTTGGTTCCCATGCTGTCAAAATGTGTCCCCAGTAACCAATGGACATTTCTCAGGAGGACTGAAGGTTATTGATTTTCTTTTAGGCTTGATGCCTTATCCACATATAGTCACTAGCCCATGGATATTTGTTTATTTATCATGTATTTAATCACCCATTTAAAGAGAGCTACACAGCATCCATTAAATACTTTGAGGGATACAGAGAACTATAGGACCTGGTCTTTACCCTAAAGAAGCTTCTATTCTATAGGCACAAAACTGACACCTATGAAACAGTTCAGAGTTGCTGAGGCAGAATATGATTCAAGATAGGTTTACATCGTATGTATGAAAACAGACCAGAACAGAGGAGAACTGATGAAAACCAAAGGGGTATATAGGGCTTCCTCCCAGAAGTGGGGCTCTATCTCAGCCATGATGAATGTAGGAAAAAGGTTTGGAGGACTGGGGTAGAGGGGCAGGAGAGATGTATATTCCTCACTCAGCAATGAGTAATGAACAGGCTGAATTCACAAGACAGTGAAGAAACTGGACAAATCCGTAGCCGAAAGTTATGTTGGTTGCCCTCTATACGTGGAATAGACTGGATTCAAATTCTGAAGGAGGGGAAGACACTCAGGGGAAATGGGAAGCTGCATTGAAAGGGGTTCAAAAGTGAGTAAGGCTGAATGCTTCAGTTTCCCTTGGGTGTCGTTATGTTATCAGACGCTACTCTGAAGTTAAATAGTTCTCTTCTGCACGGCTTGACCTTATTCCTCCTGAAATCTTTTTTTGTTATAGGTCAGTGACTCCAAATCAGTAATGGCAATGGTGACGTCTGATGAAACCTCGTATAGCTATTTGGTACTGTTTGGGATAATTTGTAGGGTGATGAAGACACTGACTGTTAATTTAATTTTACAATAATAGTCCTGGTTTGCATGGAATCAGCCCACTGTCTCTCCCTTTGAACAGCTGTATGTATTTTAAACATGGCTGGCCATGGGCTTGAATAGGCTCACCTGGATTTTTACCTAGAGCCTTTGCCCCTTCAGCACGGTGTGCCCACCGTCAGATCAGTGGACTAGCCCAGAGACAGGTAAGCTTAAGAGAATGTTAGTGATTTAGTCCTCATGCAGATTGATCATTTAAAACACACCATAGTCCCTTTGCTTCCCCACTCCCCTTCAAATCCCCTCTTCAGGCCATTGAGAGAGAGAAACTAAACTCTAATGATGTCTCTGTTATGAATCTTAAGACGTTCAAGGGTTGAGTCTCTCTTGGTATTCAAATATCATGGTACCATTCTAAGTGTCCTGGGCCTTAAATGGACTAGAATAGGCTTTGAGAATATCTAGTTAATCCCTTTCATGCTTCATATGAGGGAACTGAGGACCCGAGAGAGAAAGTGACTTTTTATGTTTCATTAAGGAATGGCAGAGTTGGCCCAAGCCCTAATTGCCTGTTTCTGATTTATTGTATGATTTCTGCCTTTAGTCACTGTGCCCCCGCCAGCTGCTCAACTGAATCATGACCACTTATCATAGAAGTGTATAAAATAAAAATATTTAAATTATAAAATCCAATAGCTAATAATCCCCCCCATAATAATATAACTAAGGTTAAGATTTTGATTTATATCTCTTCAAAATGTGTCTTTGTGTATCTTTATTGGGTACATAACATATGTATTTTATTCAAATGGAACCACAGTTATATTTGTTCTGTAGCCTATTTTTCTTACCTACATTTATCACGAGCATCTTTTCATGTCACCAAATATAGACTAGCATCTGTATTTTTAAAGACTGCATTGCAGTCTATTTTATGGATGAACTATAATATTTGGATACAATATCCTACCGCTATATGTTTAAATAATTATTGAATAATTTTAGCAGATGTCTGTTTATTTCCTTAGGACAAATTCCAACAAGTCACTAGGTCAACTTGTGCATTTTTTTAGACTTTTGTTACATATTACCACATGCCCTCTGGTTGGGACAATTCACAATTTCACCAGCTGTACAGGAGAACATTCTTTCTCCCGCCTTCATAAACAGCAGACACTAACATTTTCACTCTTCTTTTACAATCTGATAGGTAAACCATTTTATGCTCTTTTTAAAAATTTGTATTCTTTGATAACTGGTGAAGTTAAACATTTTTTTTCATAAGTTCATTGACCATTTGTAGATAGAAATATTTTCTTGAGGCTAATAGGCTCAAAACACACTGAGTTTCATGGATGCAATTAAAAGGGCACTGAAAAGATGAACTGGTTTACGAGACCCAATACAGACAAGCTGGAGATTATGTACTGCAATGCCCTTCAAGATTTTCCAGGACTAAAAAGGAAGCAGAAACAAATGAACCCACATAGACAGCAAAGTGCCTTTATATTCTTAAAGCTGTACAGACATTGATTTACACCCAGAAGTTAGCAGCATACTAGACTGATACTTTTTTGGTTGTTGTTTTACTATTGATTGATAATTAACAGCTTTGTCTTAAAACTTGGCCAAATCCTATGGAAGCCCCTCTGATACAGTGTTTTTTTATTTTTGGTTTTGTTTAGTTTTTTCTTTAACACCTGGGTTGATGACTTTTTCTGGTTACCCTACATCTACAATCACTTGAATGTTACGCACTTTGCCAACTATAGCCAATAGCAGCAGATCAGCAGTTCCCTAAACACTCTAAATTATGTGCATGCGAAATAATAGCAACCCAACTTTGTCCAAGTAGATTTTTCTTACTTAGCCTGGATATCATTCTCTGTCACATAGTCACTTTGGAGATGTGTATGTGTAAATATGCGTATGTATCTATCTATGCCTGCAGGCTTATTCCAATGATACAAATTCTCTCAAAAGCTTTTGTAACTTTTTGTTGGAACATGATTCCTTTTCTCTCCAGAAACCAGGCCCCTTCTCTTTGGGTTTCTAGCACCTTTATCTCTAGCCTGGAAACAATTTGTCTAGTACAGTTCTATGATTGTCTTATGCTTTATTTCATAGGGACCTGTCTCTCTCATTAAGTTATGGGCATCTTGAGAAAAAGGGATTTTATTTCTTTTTACAACACCTGGCACTTAGTAGCTGATTAATAAATATTACTTGAAAAATTCAATTGGATTCTCAATGGCAGTTGCATAAGAGGTAAGGGCAGGTCTTCAGAGGAACTAGAGGCAAGTCCAAAGTAGCCTGAAAGAGTAAGGTTTCTGGAAAGAGAGTGACATGGTCAAACTTTATCTACTCTGCAATTTTGTCTTAAATTAGTCCTATGGGCTATTGGTCCCTAAGCTCTTGGATCTCACATATTACTAAAATTTCAAAAAGTGATACTTGACCAAATAACAAAAAGCAACAAATTTTATCATCATTTTCTATAAGGAATTTTGATACCCCAAAAGGAAGAGAAAAAAAAAAGGAAGAGAAATTGAGAATAAAGGATTTTTTAAAAATTGAACACATTTAGCTCATAAAGAACTCTCTGCATTGTCTTTATTGTTCCATTTTCCTGTTGAATTTGTGAGGACTTCATTACACGGTAGCACCAGTGTAGAATCTAAAAAAAAAAAAAAAAAATGTTACAAAGGAAATTATTTTCAGAAAAGAGAGTCACAGACATAGAAAACAAACTTATGGTTACCAAAGGGGAAAGGGGGGGAGGAGGGATAAAGTAGGAGTTTAGGATTAAAATATATACACTACTATATATAAAATAGATAACCAACAAGGACCTAGTGTATAGCACAGGGAACTCTACTCAATATCTTGTAATAACCTATAATGGAAAAGAATCTAAAAAAGAATGTATATATTCTTTTCTCAGATTTGGACTCTCAGATTCCAAATCTGAGAGTCAAATGCAGGCAAGTGTCCAATGCTAAGCCCAGGGCTTCCTTCACTATGACATGAATCTGATTGCTTTAACCGGGTGAATGTCATGATTTTATTTCCGACTCTTCATTAATTAGATATGTAGCCTGAAATGAGTAATTGCTAACCTCTCAGTCACATTTTGCTAATTTGTGAATGGGAATAATAGTATTTGTAATTTATATTTCACATATGTGGAAGGGACTTATTTCCTGCCATGCATTTTTTTCTCCTGGAGCTCAACACAAATCAAGCTAAGTTAAATACACACACACAAACAAATAAATAAATACCCCCTCTCCCCAAAACGAACACTGTTCAATCATGACATGGTATGAAATGCCCATAAGATTGTCCTTCTGGCTTCTGTGCAGGCCCCTTGCTTGTGGATTCCTCACCCTGTGGCAGAGCCCAGGAAATGCCACTCCCCTTGCCTCCCACGACCCAGCCCATGAGCCTCCACCCAGCAGGGTCCAGCAGCCACTGACATGCCTACTGGTAGCTTAGGGAAAGATACCCTGGCAGTGGGGAGTAAAAGGCAGTAAGAAGATCCAGACACTCTTGGGGAGGGGGGGAAATACATAATCCTGAGAGAACAGTGTTCTCACTCTGAAAACCAAGCAGGACTCTGTGGGGCTCCTGGGTGCAAAAGCCTTTCTCTGTCCCCCATTTCTTGTTTGCAGGAAATAGGCTTCATTCAGCCTCCATGACCTTCCCTGACTTTCCAAGGGCAAGTTCAAACAGTTGCTAATCCGGGACGGTAGGGGTTGCATAGACAAGGGAGGAGCAGTCAGGGAACAATAGTGCAGCCTTGGGGCAGGGTCCTGGTTCCCCCTCAAGGGATACACACAACAATATCTTTGAGCTGTTTTGCAGAGACTGAAACCCCCCCCACCAGGTAGGAGAAGTTAACCATTGAGACCCTGGACCGGTTGGAACCACAAGGTTGATGATGCTGACTCCCAGTTGCCTCACCACCAACCAATCAGGAGAATGTCCACGGGCTGATCACGCCCTCTTTGAACCATTGCTATAAAACTCCTCACTGACCCCTCCAGGTCAGGGGACGCAGAGCTTTGAGAGCATTAGCCTGCTGTGGCCCCCTTTGCCTGGCAAAGCAACATAGCTCTTCTTTTCTACTTCTCCCAAAACTCTGTCTCTGAGGTTCAATTTTGTACTTGGGTACAGAGGCTGAATTTTGGCTACAACTGTGACATGATAGCTAAAGGAGGCTTCACCAGGAGGGATAACTCAGGAGACAGAGACAAGGAGCTCAAGGGGGCATCAGCCCCTCCCCTGACCCTGCAGTGATTCCAGACTCCGAGGAGGCCTTGCCTTGTTAACAGTGAGGCTGCTTATGGGCACGCATGGCTTATGCTGTCTACCCGCTTCCATGGCAGCAGGCCTATGGACCTTGAGTTAGCCTTTTCCTTTGTTTTTGCAAGAGGAGAGAAGTTTGACTCTGAAATGTAATAAAAAGTCCTTGAATCCCAGATTGCAAGGCTTTGGAGGATTTTGCCTCTAATTACTGCACCTACCACTTACATCTTTTTGGTAACCTCTTTTGTATAACTTACATATAATAAAATTAATAAAATTAATATAATTTATATAATATATATTATAAAATTATATAAATTTATTATATAAATTATATGATTTATATAATAAAATTAATAAAATATAATAAAATTCATCCACGTTATCACTGTTTTATGAATTCTGATGAATGCATAGTCACGTCTACATGTGTACCCATGGCCACAATCAAGACAGGGAGAGTTCCGTCACCCCAGAAGTTTCCTTGTGACCCTTCTGTAGCTAACCCCTCTTCATGCCCTTAGCCCATGGCAGACATGAACTTTCTGTTCCTGTAGTTTTACATTTTCCAGAATGTCATCAAATGGAATCATCTGGTATGTAGCCATTTGGAGCTGCCTTCTTTCTCTCAGCGTGATGGATGTGAGATTTCTCTAGTTGGTTGCTTCTATCCATAGTTCATTCCCTTTTATTGCTGAGTGGTTGTTTATTGTATGGATGTACTGCAGTTTGTTCATACATTTCGGGGAGGAAGAAATTTTCCTCTTCTAGGTTTCTCTGGCTGGTCTAAGAATTAAATTGACATGAGATGGATTCATGGGAGAAAACTGAACAAAATTTTAATAACATGAGTACATGGCGAGACCCAGGGACCCAGGAAAACCATGTAACTCACCAAAATGGCTGAAACCCTCACCTTAAATTCCATCTTCAGCTAAAGACAAAAGAGGATGTTGGGGGTCGTGGTTTGGGACTTCAAAGGGGAGGATGGCAGTTCGTATGGAGCTGGAAAAGCAAATGTTTTGTAAACAAATGTTTGCTGGGCACTGCAGAGGCAATGGGATACAGAATGGACTGTGATCTCTAAGAGTTCCCCCCACCATATCTAGCCCATATTCTTTGCACCTCTCTCTGGTGAAAGCTTTATTTCTGAAACAGGAATATTCCTCTATCTAAATTATTCTTCAGGCAGTTGGGGGAAGGTCAAAGTTTCCTCCTAAGTCTTCTGTTTCTTGATTGTTTTTCACTTGAAATAATCTGCATGCCAAAGAGGCATTTTGGGGTGACAAATTTTGCTCCCCTTAGGGCTATACTCTTAAAAAAATGAAATGATAGAGGTCAAGGCTTTGGAACTATTAAGTCTATACACATTAAGGTGGGTGGCTTATCTGCTTGTTTTGAGGGGCTGCTCCAGGGAAAGTACCAACCTTTCATAAGAAACATTGTCTTTCTAGAAGACTCATTCTTGGACAGTTAGGAAAAGAAGAGGCCATTGGCACCATTTGCGGTACGCAGGCCTCTCACTGTTGTGGCCTCTCCCATTGTGGAGCACAGGCTCCAGACGCGCAGGCTCAGTGGCCATGGCTTACAGGCCCAGCTGCTCCGTGGCATGTGGGATCCTCCCGGACCGGGGCACGAACCCGTGTCCCCTGCGTTGGCAGGCGGACTCTCAACCACTGCGCCACCAGGGAAGCCCATAGGGGAATGTTTGACTTAAGTTTGACCTGAAATCCTAAAGGCAACAATCCCGTGAGGAGCGCACATTGAGGATGGTTATGTCAGCTCCAAGTGATTTTGATCTTCGTGTTGTCTACCTGGGTTAGTGTTTTCATACCCCCATTCTGCCTAGATTATGGGGGTATGATCAAAGGTTCCTCTTCACTGAGTCACTTGCTTCAGGGCATCACTTATGGCTCTGTCCTGCCAAACCTGGCCTTCCCATCTTGTCATCAACCACTGACAGCTGTCACATACACTTTACTTTAGATTCAGTTTTGCTTTGGTCCCACCTCCATGGGTTGGTTGATGGTTTAGACTCTCTCTAGGTCCCAAAATGGACAGGTTGTATTAACCATTAGCTTCTGTGTTCCCGGCTACAAGTTAGCTCTGCCCACTCTTCTTACTGGGCTAGAACACAATGCCTCCAGCACTTATTAAACAAATATTTATTAATAGAAATTATGGGCCAGATACAAGAGTAGTTTCTGAAGTCACAATGGTGAAACAGCCCAGTGATAATGCGGTGTGATAAGGGCTGCATCGGAGGAGGTTAGTGTGTGATAAGAACAGACCAGAGGAGGCCCTATTTTGGTCTTAAAGGGGTGGGAAGGGAAGGATTTCTAAGGGGAAGCAACAATGGAGCAGAGACCTGTAAGATAGGGCCCATAAACAGGCTTTTACCAGGTGAAAGGGATGGGGAAGACAGAGGAGCAATCTAATTAAGGGGCTAGTCAACTAAGGGCCCTTAGTGTGAGCCAACATGGGGAGCTCTGAGAGTTGAATGGAGGGATGTGATACCACAAAGGTAAGCAGAGAACACATCACCACACGTCTTATGTCAGGTTCGTGACTCGTCCTCTGGCCTGAGATTCCTGGAACCTGTTGAATTATTTTGTGGAGATGGTGGATGAGCAGTGACATGAATAGACTTACATGTTTGGAAGATTACTCTGGCTACTGTGTAGAGACTGGGGTGGAGTGAGCAGGGAATGGAGACCGAAGACTGTTTTTTTGCTCGGAGGTTTTCATTTTTGTTTTCCAAGCAGATGATGGTGGCCTACAATAAAGTAATAGGAGGGAGACTAGAAAGACATGCTCAGAATTCAAGATATATTTAGAAGAGAAAGAAATATGATCAGTAAATTTCCGTATTGGTTACAGGAATGAAACTGACTCACACACAGAGCTTTTGCTTCACTGAAGGAATCAGGAAGCTGAGAAAGAAACACCTGTGAAGTTTTGGTAATGCTAGAGTGGCCCTAGGACTAGCGAAGGGCCTGCTCTCTTGTCCTTCTGAGATAATTTGCTCCTTCCTGATTTTGGGTGTTTCCTTATCAAAGGCTGTGATTGTTTAACAAGAGACACTTGTGACTTTGTGCAATGCCACATGTTAGAAGCAATAAGTCGTGGTCTAAAAACCTGGATATTTATCTGTCTTTAAGTCTTTTGTAGACAACTGTGTTTGATGTAATTTGTGATTGAAAGCAAGCTGTAGAAAGATTGATCAATGAGGGTCAACAGAGTAATAACTCTCTGCACATTTCATGTATGTTTCCATAATTAGAAAACAAAAATAATGAAGGGAGCAGAGGTTTGATGCCTTAGGGGTCAAAGATGATTGATACATGGAAATATTTTTATAATTTTGAAAAAAAAATCCCACCTTCCTCATTTTGGAGTATAATCTGAGTAGAGGCAAAATGCCATGTTGATAGTTCTGGGTTATCTCTTAGTCATGAAGTTAGGGATTCTCACACAGCGAGTGTATAACAGATATTTTGCAGATGAATGAAATGATAGCTCATTTGTTCTATAATTGTTCTTCACATTTTATGGTATTGTGTAGTTCTAATATTCTACTCTTTCTTGAACCTATTGGGTCATATAAGCCCAAGCTATAATTTCTATTTTTTTGTCCTTGCTATTAACCCTTTTCAGTATTAATTTTTCCCCCAAACTAAAAAATTCTAGCTCTTCTAGCATGTTGCTTATCTCTGCCCTGATTGTATGTTTCTTGATGCAATGTGATATGTACCATCTTATTTGCAAGTTCTACTGTTTCTACTTCTCCACCTGAGGTTACAGTGTGCTAGATTGAGTTACTGTTCCCAGTTATTCTCTGCCCTCCTTATAACTTGTCATCTAATGTTCATGTTTTTCTAGTGGGGAGAGAATACTTCCTCACCCCATTGCCATCAAAGGTGGCCCTGTGACCTGATTTGGCCAGCAGCATGTGAGCAGACATGACATAGCCATGTCCAATCAGAACCTCTAAAAGCCATCCCAGGGTTTACCCATCGATGTTTTCCCTGAGCACAGGATGGGGGCTACTTCTTCCATTTAGATCATTCACTCTCAGCGGGAGTGATAGCACCCTGAAGTGGGGTAAAATTGACTTTGGGGGTGCAAAAAAATCTTACTCTTTTTACATATGGGGCACAGATGTACATAGAGTACACAAATTTAGGAAAGGTCAAGAAATACTGGACTTGATCCTCAGGATGGGGAAGATGAATGGAGCAAAACCATGGAGCCGTTGTCAACCCACAGCTGAGGTGTAACCTGAGTGAGAAATAAACCCTTGTAGTTGTAATGCACTCGGGGTTTCGGATGGTTACTGTGGCATAGCCTAGAGAAAGCACTGCCACAACAAGCAATCAGTTGGCTTTTATGGCCCTAACAGCACTCTGAGCAATTTTTATGGGCTCTAACTCTTGGAAGTTTGGCTCAGGTCTTGGTGCAGGGTCTGGTAATACCTATTTTTGGAAAGGTCTCCTGGTCATTCTGGTGAACATTTATGTGTAGGGCCAGCGTTGTTGGAAAGGTCCAAGTTCTATGATTCACTGGTGGAATTCAGCCATCTAAGTAAATCTGTCTCAGATGTAACACTTGGTGCTCTGAGCTATTTCAAAATTATCATCTGAGAGATACAGCAAACACTAAGTGACAAAAAGTTATCACCAGCCAAGAAGTACTATGGGAAACCCACCTGATGCTGCTGTACCATTTTTCCAGCCAATATACCTCAAGCCTGTAGTTTTCTTGTTGCTTTTTTTTTTTTTTTTTTGATGGGGGGAGGTGTGGAGCTGGTTTGGGAACCTAACTGCAGAGTCTTTGGCGCTTGATTTCTACCCCAGCCTCAGCCTTCCACTCTCTAGTTTGCATGCTCCTACGAAGACTATGACCTGGGAACGAATGGGAGCTTTGCCTCAGTTCTTGGTTCCCTACTCAACATCTTGCTCTTTTTTTTTTTTTTTACTAATTAGGAGCCTGATTTGGTTCTATTGCCTCTGGACCCATAACACTAGTTGCTCCAGGTGCAACTCAATAGGCCATGGCTGGCCTAACCCTTTCACAGCAATCATGACTGCTGTTCCCCTTTGCCCTGGTTCAAGAGCTGCACATAGCAGCAGTTCTGGCTAATGAGATGTGAAGGGACATCTCCTCCTTTCTTAGAAGAAGTTTCTTTTTTCCCCGCTGGCTTTTAGATGCCCATGGATGAGAATGTGATGGTCAGAGCAGCAGCAGCCACCTGGTGATCCTATATTCTATAATACTGACATTTTGAAGAAGGAAGAGAGGAAAAGACAAAGTATTTCGGGTCCTTGATGACACCCTTAAGCTGCTGTTTCAGTGCTGGAATTTCCTAACTTCAAACTTAATATGTGAAAGATTTAAATGTTTTCACTGTTGAAGCCCCTATTAGTTAGGCATTCTAAGATTTCAGGAAAAAAAAAAAAGTCTCTAACTGATAGAAACTTCCTTCTTCATAAAAACTTTTCCAGTGTCTCCGGCCCACATTTTCTTTCTTGCAGGTTCCATATTGTCTCTACTACATGTTTGGTTCTTGTGTCTTGCCAACCATTTCACATATATACATCTTGTCTCTCTAAAGTTTTGTAAGCTTCTTGTAGACAGGAACCAGATTGTCTATTTGTTACTTTAAATGTTCCACACAATGACTTTGTCAGGATGGAATGATAAAATTCCTGTTGACTGCCTGGATGATGTTTATCCTACAAAGTTAAGGATCTCAAGCCCAAAGTATTAAAGTCTGTCACTTGCCCATGTTGATGGTGTCCAAAACCAGGTGAAATCAGCCTTCTTTTTTTAAAAATTTATTTTATATTGGAGTAGAGTTGATTTACGATGTTGTGTTAGTTTCAAGTGTACAGCAAATTGATTCAGTTATACATATACATATATCTATTCCTTTTCAGATTCTTTTCCCATATAGATTATTACAGAATATGGAATAGAGTTCCCTGTGCTATACAGGTCCTTGTTGATTATTTCATACATAGTAGTGTATATATGTTAATCCCAAACTCATAATTTATCCCCTCCCCCACCTTTCCCCTTTGGTAACCATAAATTTGTCTAGGTCTGTGAGGCTGTTTCTGTTTTGTAAATAAGTTCATATATAACTTTTTTTTTAGATTCCACATACAAGTGATATCATATGATATGATATCACTTTCTCTGACTTAATTCACTTAGTGTGATCTCTACGTCCATCCATGTTGCTGCAAATGGCGTTATTTCATTCTTTTTTTGTGGCTGAGTAATATTCCATTGTATGTATGTACCATATCTTTATCCATTCATCTGTTGATGGACATTTAGGTCGCTTCCATGACCTGGCTATTGTAAATAGTGCTGCAGTGAACATTGGGGTGCATGTATCTTTTTGAATTATGATTTTCTCTGGAGATGTGCCCAGGAGTGGGACTGCAGGATCATATGGTAGCTCTGTTTTTTGTTTTTTAAGGAACCTCCATACTGTTCTCCATAGTGGCTGCGCCAATTTACATTCCCACTAACAGGAGGATTGCTTCTTCTCCACACCCTCTCCAGCATTTATTGTTTGTAGATAAAATCAGCCTCTTGTCATTATGATGCTCTGTGAATGAACAGAACTGGGCACGGAGTTACAGAACAAAGTTTCTATGAAGGGGAGACATGCATCTTTGGGTAAAAGTCCATTTCATGTGAGTGTCCCTTTTAACCTCTTAGTTGTATGTTTTTAATGACTTCCTTGGTCTGTGGATATTTGCAACATTAACATAATTATCTGTGTTAACATATTGTATTTACCACCTGCTGGGGGTGAAACATTGAAACTATCACTAGTAACTCATTAACAATAACACTAGTCACTCATTAACAGTGTTAACCCAATTACATGTTGTGTATCTCAGAGACAAATAACTGTAATTGCAACTCAAAAGTGATTTCATAAACACAAAGATTCTTTTTTCTTGAAATGCAAAGTGGCATGCATTTGAATTTCCCACATAAATACAGGTTTCAGTGAAAGAGAATCATTCAACCAAATAAAATAAAAATTCAATCTAAAAAGAGGCCATTTGGAATCAATTGGTACAGCGCACATTCTGCTTTGAAAGATCAAAACACTTTCATTGCTGGGTGCAGAAATTAAACAAGTTAGCGACAATGAAAGCCAGACATCTGGTAAGTGACATCTACCCTGGCTATCAGCAGGTAGTGATTTTCTTTTGGAACCTTTCAGGGTATTGTCTGTTGCCTGGACAATGGAAGTGTGATGAAGCATTGATATAATCTGCCTGGAGGTTTTAAAGAAGAGATGGAAAGCCAGGGAGATTTGTGTGGGAAAAAAAAAATCCATTATATATACATACATATGTAGATGTAAATAACTATGCCTCTACCCTTTATGTGAAAGAGGTCTGTATAAATAGAAGCAAATGTAGTGTGATACGTTTGAAGAGCAAAGGAATGATCTTTTACTGTGACAATTACTAGGATACAAAATCAGGCAAAGATAGCCCAAAGAAACCTGCAAGAGACAGCTCCTGGAAAGAAAATCTGTGCTAAAGTCAAGATGTTAAAAGCTGAGACATTTCTTTAATACAAGCAGTCTCCTCTATAGCCTTATTCCTATTAAGGGAAAAATACTGCCAGAGGAATGGGGCTGAGGGCTGGAGAGGAAGAAAAACAGGCGGAGGGGAGGGTGTGTTTGAAACTTACTGCCCAGATAACCAACTTCCAAGATTTCTTAGAAAGTCTCAGTTCAAAAAATGTTTAGGGCAGTGGTGGTGGTGCCTCCTTTTGTTCTTTAACAAGGCAGTGTGGTTAATAAAATGCTGTCTTTACCACTTAACGCATTAAACTAACCAACCACTCAATACTGAGTGTCAGAAACCTCCCAGGCGCTGTTATGAATGCTGGAGGAGATTTCCAGAGGTGAACATGACTGTCTCTCAGGAAACCATCTTTCTCGTGCATTAATATGAAACACCAATTAGAAGCTAGGCTTTCACAATTTTATTTGTCAGTTATGCCTCAATAAAGCTGAAAATTAAAAAAAAATAAGATAACTTTGGTAAATACTATAACCAAGGAACAAATAAAGTCCTACGACCTCCCTTCTGGGCTAAAAAGAACGTGAGAAATACACTTAGAGAATCTTACAAGCTGAACGATGTCTGGTAAAATACTCACTCTGAGTCTCCTTTTCCTTGTTTTAAGTCCTGTACCCTCCCTACAAGCATCACATGGTGCAAGATTGGTAACCAGTGCCTGTAGGATGGCAGTACACACAAGGGAAGTGTTAACACCATCTTGGGAAAAATGGGGAAAGTGGAAATTGATTCTGGTGGAAGGCAACGCCCTGGGAGCCCCATGAAACTGTGCGGCAAGGCTGGGGTGTTTGACTGCCTAGATATGTGTTGAGTTTGGGAGTTAATCGGATCCAGTGAATCAATTGTAATTGACTTACGTCACATGGATTTTGCCAATTCTGTGGGAGTCTTTGACGGAAAGTCATTGGGACATTATGTAGTTTCTTAACACGTACAACCTTAAGGAAAATATTTCTTTGCTGGCTTTCTAAAATGAGCCCCCTTCAGCCTCTTTTCTTCCACACTGCAGATGTATCTTTAATATATTTGTAGAAAAGCACATCAATTGACCTGCCTCACGTCTTAGCCTACTGCAGTCTTGAACATGTGTCATTTATTAGCTTATTTCAGTTTTACAACAAACCTCAGGTACAGTGTTTTGTCCTTTTAACCGAGGAAGCCAAGGAAGCCCAGACATAGTTGCCAAGCGACTCAGTGCTTAACCAGGTAAAGAGTAAACAGAGAAGTGGAAGTTTTTCTACTTTGCACTATTTTCACAACACTGTTCTTTCTTCCATGAACTCAGTGTAAGTCTGGACATTTTCATACCCAGAAAGAAGTGCAGAGTCAAATAGAAAGGTGTCATCTAACTCACCCCCTCTGTCATACACACCATCACTATGTTGCATTACGCCTCCCACTGCCCTGAAAGGAGGTTTATTTTCGTTTTGGCTTCTGATAAAAGAAATTTTCACATGTTGAGATATGGAGAAGTCATTCTGGCTTACATAGGAGTTAACTTTATGCTAACTGAAACAGCCTGTTTGTGGCTATCAAACATACATTGCACTTCTGCTTTAATTATTAAAGAAAAGGGTACACTGTCCAGAAGTAAAGAATGTCCATGCTAAAAGTAAAGATTAAATGCCTCCCTTCCTGGGACATCCGTGCTGGTACTCCTTTGATCATAAGATTCTCTTCCCAGGTGCCAAGGCCATACTGACTCGCTGTGTATGTGCTGATCTGTTTTTTTTTTTTTGAAACTTTGAAGGAATGCATCCCTGATTTGTTTGATGTTCTTTGTTCTGACAAGATATAAAACTGTACTGAAAACCATGCTTCTCTGGAGAAGTTCCTCAGAGTTATCTAAGAGGCTGTCTTCAGGGTTGTAGACCTCACTTTGGCTCAAATAAAACTCCTTTCTATTCCTATTATAGATTGTTTATATTCACTGACACTGCCCAGAGTTGAAAATTTGGTTAGATAGCTACCTATGCTTTCTATAAAATCAAGGTAAAAGGTAAGACAAAGACATTATCTGTAAGGTTATTTACATACTCTTCTAATAGCGTGACGATGGCAAGCATGTATTTCTTGATTTTCAGACTTCGGTTAACTCTCGCTCGCTCTCTCGCTCTCTCGCTCTCTCGCTCTCTCCAGGGGTTACATACACACACCACCCCTGAATGGGACACTCACCTGCTGAGTGTGAAGTGATTCCTGTCTTCTTGATTTGACTATGAAGGTTTTTTATCCCAGGGGTAAGGAGACCACAGCACCAACCTTGGGATTTTCATGGCTCCCTAGGTGTGGGATAAAAGGAGGCTTCTTGAATTCAGGGTTAGGATCTCTTGACTTCATGCCTTGCAATTTTTTCAAAGCAATACTGTACAGCAGGGGCTCTTCACTACAGGGACAAGCAGTTTCACCTTTTCTGAATATATTGGAAGAGCAGCTAAAAGAAAATTTGGAAAACAGAGTAATGTCAGTGTAGAGTTCTAATCATTGCTTTTCCCTCCTCCCTTCTCCTCCTCACTCCTCCCCCAGCCCCAACTCCACTCAAATCAATCTCAAGTTCAATCCATAGGGTCTTGTTTCAACCGTGGAAAAAGTCTGACTTAAGTTTGAACGGCCTTCCCTGGTGGCGCAGTGGTTGAGACTCCGCCTGCCGATGCAGGGGACGTGGATTCGTGCTCCCGTCCGGGAAGATCCCACATGCCGCGGAGCGGCTGGGCCCGTGAGCCATGGCCGCTGAGCCTGTGCGTCCGGAGCCTGTGCTCAGCAATGGGAGAGGCCACAACAGTGAGAGGCCCGCAAAACAGTTTGAAGCACAATAACAAGTTTTGCAGGATAAACAAACAAAAACTCCCACCAATTTTAATTCACCGAATGAAGTTCTCTTGGCAGAGTTCTGATCATCTTCAGTAGCCGGAGAAGCTGGCCACACTACCCCTCTGTACAGCAAGAAATATTATACCAAACCAAAATGCCAGAATGAAACATCTTTTTACACCTGGCAAGGGTGAGAATCAAGATATGTGTATGTTGTATATGGGGTGTATGTATATATGAAGTTTGAGGTGTCAACAGCCTTTTGTATCTGTTTATAGCTCTGTGACCACACGCTATTTTGCAGGATCTATCATTTGATCTTCCCATTAACACTGTGAGGAAAACCTAGCCAGTAAGGTGGCATGCAAATACCAAGTCAGATGATAATGGTCTTGATGATTATGAGAAGTAGCTGCAAGGTTTGTTTTACCCACCATCCCTAACCTCATCTTTGGAAGCAGCATCCTAAGTTTTCACTGTCTCCTTTTTCCAGCTCTGAGTCTATGTGTTTAAAGAGTTGCCAACCAGGTAACCTGACTCGGGTTTTGTCAATGAGAACGTATCAAGGGATTTTAAAAATACAATTATCTGGAAAAGGGGTACATTCACCTTTTTGAATTTCAGGCACCAGGAAGAGAGCAAGCTTAGGGCTGTCCACCATCATTTTGATCAGTGTCACTACACGGACAGACTTTCTGTACATGAAGCCATCAGAGAGGCAGACTGCATCCCACACTGTGACCTTTGCCTGCCTAAATGGAGATGTTTGATAATTAGAGAAAACTGTCTTCTTTAGATAAGAGCCGAGCTTGGCAAATAAACACCGCTGGAGGAGGTTGTGGGGAGAATGTGACTGCCGGTTGACCCGTGAGCTGGACTCGGGCAATAGGCAGCTCCCTACCTCCTCCCATCCTTGGAATGTATGTTCTGCCCATGGCTCCCCACAGTGTGAGCCAGTTCCAAGGATGCAACCTTGAGAGAGCACTGTTCCTGAGACCATCTGGACTGAATATGTGACTGAACCCTGTTAAGGCCTCTATATAAACTTTTAAGATTCTGGTGGGCCCAGAGATCTACTTGTTTTGCAGCCACCCAAGACAAGCCCCATATGTAAGTTCCCTTGTTTGTTAAAACTGCCACTTATCAATCGGGAGTGATGTGCCTCTTTCTTCTGCTTTCCTTGCCCTCTGTGTTTGGAGGCCAGTTTCAGATTTCACCTAGGGAATTCCACCTTTGTGCGAAGGAAAACAGGCCTCTCTCTCTGGGTAGATGTAGCTCATTCCAGAGGGCATGATTTTCAGAGTAGAGGCTGGGCTGGTTACAGATGTGTAGTGCACACACTGAATAATTGCATGTAGTGGCCCACCCTTCTGCCATTTCTTGCATCCTTGGATCCAGCCATTCCTGCCGCCATCATATCCCTGGACTGGGCCATTACATGAGTCAATAATTTCCCTTTCTGCTCAACGAAGTGAGAAGTCACTTGTAGTCAAATGAGTCTTGCGTTTGGCAAATGGACATGGAGAGCTGCAAGTGTCAAATCTCAGAATGTGAAATTGGTTGAGTCAGATAAGGTATGGGCTGGAAATTTGTCTCTGTTAAGTTGTAGCTAAGTAAATGGTTAAAATATGGCTTATTGAATCTCAGGACTCAGAGAATGGTTTCTATTGAGGCTTGAGTTTTAGGGTTTAGGTAAAATTAGTCTGTGGTTTTAATTTTGCTTTGCTTTCTAACATTTTTATGCAAAGGTTCTGTCTTGTTTGCAAAATGAATTGGGAAGAATTTCATTTGAAATGGAATCATCTCACCTTTAAATATATGATCAAACTTACTGAGGCAACTATCTGGGACTAATCTTTATTGAAATAATTCATTGGAAACAATTTATTTCTTCCATAGTTCTTCCTTTACTCAAGAGCTCTACCTGTTATTAAGTAAATTTTGCTTGCTTATATGTTTCTAGAGAATTTTCACCATTCCTGATGTTATGTATTTAGACTTTCACTTACTTCTTGATTAGTCTCTGGCAGAAGGTGTATGTGTGTATATATATATATATTTCACATACAAAGGCACAGAAAAAAAGAAGTGATTTTATTCATTGCCAGAGAGGTACTTGTGAAACATTTAAATAACCTTTTAGACTTTTATGGTTTGGTGTTTTTCTGTGTGTGCTTGTGAACTTCATAAGTGAACACACATAATACCACTTGGTAGAAGATGAATAAAAACGATATATGATGTATGCCTCATTAGGCTGCTTCATACTGCCACTTTCTGATAGCTTGAAATATCACTAGAGGTTGAAAACAGGAAAACTTGTTACATTTCTGGTCTTTAAAGAAATACTTGAGGTGAAACTGATATAGAACACTATGTAAATTTCAGGTGTACAACATTATAATTTGAAATCTGTATACACTACAAAGTGATCACCACCAAAGGTCTAGTTACCGTCCGTCACCGTTATATATTTTAAAGACCCAATATCTTGTATTTTCAAAAAGAATTTATGGGGCTTCCCTGGTGGTGCAGTGGTTGAGAGTCCGCCTGCTGATGCAGGGCACACGGGTTCGTGCCCTGGTCCGGGAGGATCCCACATGCCGCGGAGCGGCTGGGCCCGTGAGCCATGGCCGCTGAGCCTGCGTATCCGGAGCCTGTGCTCCGCAACGGGAGAGGCCGCAGCAGTGAGAGGCCCACGTACTAAAAAAAAAAAAACCAAGAATTTATGCTATTTATCCCATTAATGTTCTATTGTTTTGTTCTTTTATCATTATAATTTCCTCATTTCTATTTTTCTTAGCTAACTTTTGTTGCAATTTTTCTAGTTTCTCAAGTTGATTTTATTCCTTCGTTATAATAAATGCAAGCGTTTAGGCTGTGGATTTTTTTTCCCTCAGTACAGCTTTTGCCATATCACTGAAGTTTAGGTAAATTGCATTCTCAATATCATTACTTTTTAAATACTCCGCGGTTTTAGTTTATATTCTTTCTTTGAACCAGAAGTAATTTAGGAGTTTGCATTTGCTGTGTGTGTGTGTGTTTATTTCCATGTCACTGAATTTGTTTTTGTTAATCTTTTCTTATTATATAATTTAACTACATTGTACTCATGACACATAAGGGTCCCAATATGTAAAAAGAAATTAGAGAAGAGTTTGGTCACATAATATTAGGGGGTTTTATTGGCTTCAAAATGTTCTGAGAAAGTATGGGACTGACTCTTACCAGATTTCAAGACCTATTAAAAAAGGCAATTTCACCAGGTTTTATAGATGAATCCCAATATTTCCACTTTTTTTCTATTCTCCTCCTAATCTCCATCCCTGACACTCATCATCATAAATCCTTAAAATGCACACGCACACACACACACACACACACACTGGAATCACTAATAAATAAAGACCCAGGGGAGACTTCTGAGGTTTGCTTTTGGAGGGTTTGCTCTCTTATTTTGATTACCCATGCTCTATACCACCACTAATTAGATGATTTCAAACATTTTTGAGCCCCCAAATAATTCAGTTCCATGTGGATCTTCCCTAAATCCATCACCTAAACGTAAAACTATCCAAAGTTATGGGTATTTATATCTCAAGTAAAGAATGAGTTGCTTAAGATGATTTTGTCTGGGAGTTTAAAAAAAAAGTGATTGATAACAAAAATGAGTTATCTTTTAAATCCAAAAATATGGCTGTTTTAGGGGTTGTTAAGTTTATGGTTCAAAATCATCAAGGACCCAGATTTTCCTTACCTTCCTGCTCTACCTAATCTTCACATCATCCCCTACACACTTCTCCCCCACCATGTTTGCAAGAGGGCTCTGAATAATTATTCCCCTTGAATAATACACAATATTTTTCAAGGGGAAGAAAACCTTCTTTTACAAAGAAAAACTTTCCCAGAATGTCCCTAGCAGATTTCCCCTCGTGTCTCTTTGTTCAGAATTGTGTCACTTGTCCTTTCCTAAAGCAGTCACTGGTAAAGGGACAAGGTTATATTTATTGGCTTAGAATAATCAGGGTTCCTTCCTTAGGTGAGGGGCGGGGAGGCTAAGCTGGCCTTCCCTGAAGTTGATATTTTAACAAAATCAGGGTGGATTATCAAGGAAGAAGGAAGAATGGTTGTTGCTTAAGGAGCCAAGTGTGTCTGCCATGAGGAACATTCATTTCCCACCAGGAGGACTAGAGTGAACAATGGATAAAGAATAGACTGTTCTTAAACTGGGATGACACTGGGAATGAAGGTTTCTATATACGAAAATAAAAAAGAGGAAAATGAAAGAGATTTTAAAATACCTTACTCTTCAGTAAAGTTTGTTCCATTTCTACTTGAATTGGGCCTCTATAATGGTAAACAACAGATAGCTAGGTTTTCACATGGCCCAGTTTGAGAATTTTTGTCTTTAGTTGGAGAATTGAACCAATTTTGATATAGTGGGATCGCTGGTATATTTGTCTTACTCTATTTTTTTTTAATTTAATTTTTGCTCTGCTTTTGGTACAAATTTTCTATACTGTCCTTTTTTTTCTTTTATCTTCTTTTTTTTTTTGCGGTACATGGGCCTCTCACTGTCGTGGCCTCTCCCGTTGCGGAGCACAGGCTCCGGACGCACAGGCTCAGTGGCCATGGCTCACGGGCCCAGCCGCTCCGCGGCATGTGGGATCTTCCCGGACCAGGGCACGAACCCGTGTCCCCTGCATCAGCAGGCGGACTCTCAACCACTGCGCCACCAGGGAAGCCCTCTTTTATCTTCTTATTGTCTTTATGTTTTACCAAAGCTTTCTTTATTCCTCCAAATGTTAAAATCGTAAGGGAAATATGAATATGTGAGAAGTTTAACACAATTTTACTTCATCTCTCCCCACCAAAATGTTAACACTGGGGGGAATTTTTTTTGATTAAAATTTTCTTTTTATAACTTTGTCATCTTTTTTTTTTCCAATAACAGCTTTTTTGAAACATAATTCACATAGTTCACTCTTTTAAAGCATATATTTCCATGGTTTTTTAACATATTCACAACACTGTGTATTGATCACTGCTAATTCCCCAGAGAAACCCCACGTCCATTAGAATCACACCCTCTGTCCCTTTTTCTCCTGCCCGTGACAACCACTAACCTACTTTCTCTATAGATTAGCCTATTCTGGACACTTCATGTAAATGCAGTCATACAACGTGTGGTCTTTCGTGGCTTCTTTTACTAGCATAATGTTACCAAGAGTTATCTGTGTTGTAACACATATCAGAGCATCATTCCTTTTTGTAATTGAGTAATATTCCATTGTATGGGTATACATCCTGTTTATCCATTCATTAGTTGACAGAGATTTGTTTTTTTCCCGCTTTTTGTTTATTGTGAATAATGCTGTCATGAACATTGGAATCCAAGTTTTTATGTGGACATATGTGTTCATTTCTCTTGGCTGTATACCTAGGAGTGAAATAGCTAGATCTCATGGTAACTTGATGCCTAACATTTTGAATAAATGCCAAACCATTTTCCAAAGCAGCTGCTCCCTTTAAAATTTCCACCAGCAATGGTGAGGGCTCCAATTTCTCCACATTCTCACTAAAACTTGTCTCTTTTTGATTATAGCCATGCTAGTGGACATCTCACTGCGGTTTTGATTAGCATTTCTAATGACTAACGATGTTGAGCATCTTTTCATGTGTTTATGGCCATTTGAAGAAATGTCTGTTCAAACCCTTTGCCCATTTAAAAACTGGGCTACTATCATTTTATTGTTTAATTGTAATAGTTCTTTATATATTCTTCATACTAGGTTTTTACCAGCTAGATGATAAGCCAATGTTTTTTTCCACTCTGTGGGTTGTCTTTTCACTTTCTTGATAGAGTCCTTTGAAGCCCAATGTTTTTAATGTTGAATAAGCCTAATTTATTTTTTCTTGGATTGCTTGTATATTTGGTGTCATATCTAAGAAATCATTGCCAAATTAAAAGGTATAAAGATTAACACATATTTTCATCTAAAAGTTTTATAGTTTGGGACTTCCCTGGTGGTCCAGTAGTTAAGACTCTGCGCCTCCAATGCAGGGGTCATGGGTTCGATCCCTGGCTGGGGAACTAAGTTCCCACATGCCAAGTGGTGTGGCCAAAAAATAAGAAAATAACATGCTGGAAAAAGAGTTTTACAGTTTTAGTTATCACATTTAGACAGGGATACGTATGCATTTGAGGTGGACTCAGCAATCTGGATGTAAATATTCACTGAATTCATCTGTTCTCATTAGCGTCCTCCTACCCTTAACTGTGCCAGACTCTCCCTGGTCTGAAAAATGGCTGCTTTACAATTTTAGAAAACAAAGCTTCCCTCTTCTGCCAGCATTGGAGAGGGAAAGGCATCTAGCTGCTAGATTAGGGGATGGCATTGAGGCACTAACAGCTTCTGGAACAAACTTTTAAGGAATGCTCCTCTATGGAGCCCCGCCTTCACCACTACATCAGAAGCATCAGGTGCCACCATGCTTAAATGAGATTATCAGGTGTTAACAACTGCGATATAAACCGGGCTGTTTCTGAGCTTTCCCTGCAGCTGCTTGAGGATCCAGCACGCTAAGGTCTGGTGAGTGAGTTGGCTCTTTTTAATTTACATTTCAGTTAAAAAAATGTGCTGATGTTTCATACTTTTATGTTCTTTTCTTACTCTTGATCTTACATCTGAAATAAAACGCCTCCTGTAGTCCCAGTAAAAATTCAGAAGGGAGCAAGAGTAAATGCCTGTTTTCTCTCTGCCATGTTAATCCGGAAGTCACCAGTGTCTTTGATCAAATTCTCTCTTTTCTGAAGCAAAGTTGAGCTGTGCTGGCTGAGTTTTTCCTGCTCTAGTTCTATCTACTTAATAATTAGTGTCAATTCCTCTCACATCCTGTTTTTATGTTTCCTGACAGTCTTGGTTTCCAAGTTGTGAATCTTAAAAAAATTATCTTTATGTATATCCTGACGATAAGTTTAGAGAGGGTGTACTAGAGTCTTCTATCAGAGACCACTTTGAACCATGAACCACTGAGTGGTTCAGAATACTGAGTGACTTGATTGAATGAAAAACTAAAATGGAGGATGCTGGGTTTGGATATTATATTCCCTATAACAAAAAGCCTTTTACCACATTAAAAAAAGACTTGTCCCACCACCTGAGGCCTATTTCAGTATATCTGGGTCATCATGCATCACAGGTGTTGAAAGAGTGTGCTCAGGCAGCTACTTTATTTTGTTTCCTTTTTTAATTAATTATTTTACATCTTTATTGGAGTATAATTGCTTTACAATGGTGTGTTAGTTTCTGCTTTATAACAAAGTGAAAAAAGTATGTTGAATAATAATGGTGAGAATGGACAACCTTGTCTTGTTCCTGATCTTAGAGGAAATGGTTTCAGTTTTTCACAATTGAGAGCGATGTTGGCTGTGGGTTTGTCATATATGACCTTTATTATGTTGAGGTTAGTTCCCAATCTGCCTAGTTTCTGGAGGATTTTTATCATAAATGGGTGTTGAATTTTATGGAAAGCTTTCTCTGCATCTATTGAGATGATCATATGGTTTTTCTCCTTCAGTTTGTTAAGATGGTTTATCACATTGATTGATTTGTGTATATTGAAGAATCCTTGCTTCCCTGGGATAAACCCCACTTGATCATGGTGTATGATCCTTTTAATATGCTGTTGGATTCTGTTTGTTAATATTTTTAAAAATTTATTTATTTATCTATGGCTGTGTTGGGTCTTTGTTTCTGTGTGAGTACTTTCTCCAGTTGTGGCAAGTGGGGGCCTCTCACTGTCGCGGCCTCTCTTGTTGCAGAGCACAGGCTCCAGACGTGCAGGCTCAGTAATTGTGGCTCACGGGCCCAGTTGCTCCACAGCATGTGGGATCCTCCCAGACCAGGGCTCGAACCCGCGTCCCCTGCATTGGCAGGCAGATTCTCAACCACTGCGCCACCAGGAAAGCCCTGTTTGTTAGTATTTTGTTGAGGATTTTTGCATCTATGTTCATCAGTGATATTGGCCTGTGGTTTTCTTTCTTTGTGACATCTTTTTCTGGTTTTGGTATCAGGGTGATGGTGGCCTCATAGAATGAGTTTGGGAGATTTCCTCCTTCTGCTATGTTTAGGAAGAGTTTGAGAAGGATAGGTGTTAGCTCTTCTCTAAATGTTTGATAGAATTCACCTGTGAAGCCATCTGGTCCTGGGCTTTTGTTTGTTGGAAGATTGTTAATCACAGTCTCAATTTCAGTGCTTGTGACTGGTCTGTTTATATTTTCCATTTCTTCCTGGTGCAGTCTCAGACGGTTGTGCTTTTCTAAGAATTTGTCCATTTCTTCCAGGTTGTCCATTTTATTGGCATATAGTTGCTTGTAGTAATCTCTCATGATCCTTTGTATTTCTGCAGTGTCAGTTGCTACTTCTTTTTCATTTCTAATTTTATTGATTTGAGTCTTCTCCCTTTTTTCCCTTATGAGTCTGGCTAATGGTTTATCAATTTTGTTTATCTTCTCAAAGAACCAACTTTTAGTTTTATTGATCTTTGCTATTGTTTCCTTTATTTATTTTTCATTTATTTCTGATCTGATCTTTATGATTTTTTTCCTTCTGCTAACTTTGGGTTTTTTTTGGTTCTTCTTTCTCTAATTGCTTTAGGTGTAAGGTTAGGTTGTTTATTTGAGATGTTTCTTGTTTCTTGAGGTAGGATTGTATTGCTATAAATTTCCTCTTAGAACTGCTTTTGCTGCATCCCATAGGTTCTGGGTCATTGTGTTTTGATTGTCATTTGTCTCCAGGTGTTTCCTGATTTCCTCTTTGATGTCTTCAGGCATCTCTTGGTTATTTAGGAGTACATTGTTTAGCCTCCATGTGTTTGTATCTTTTACAGATTTTTCCCTGTAATTGATATCTAATCTCATAGCATTGTGGTTGGAAAAGATACTTGATACAATTTCAATGTTATTAAATTTACCAAGGCTTGATTTGTGACCTAAGATGTGGTCTATCCTGGAGAATGTTCCATGAGCGCTTGGGAAGAAACTCTATTCTGTTGTTTTGGGATGGAATGTCCTATAAATATCAATTACGCCCATCTTGTTTAATGTGTCATATAAAGTTTGTGTTTCCTTATTCATTTTCATTTTGGATGATCTGTCCATTGGTGAAAGTGGGGTGTTAAAGTCCCCTACTATGATTGTCTTACTGTCGATTTCCTCTTCTATGGCTGTTAGTGTTTACCTTATGTATTGAGGTGCTCCTATGTTGGGTCCGTAAATATTTACAATTGTTATATCTTCTTCTTGGGTGGATCCCTTGGTCATTATGTAGTATCCTTCTCTGTCTCTTGTAATAGTCTTTATTTTAACGTCTATTTTGTGTGATATGAGTATTGCTACTCCAGCTTTCTTTTGATTTCCATTTGTATGGAATATCTTTTTCCGTCCCCTCACTTTCCTTCTGTATGAGTCCCTAGGTCTGAAATGGTTCTCTTGTAGACAGCATATATATGGGTCTTGTTTTTGTATACATTCAACCAGTCTGTGTCTATTGGTTGGAGCATTTAATCCATTTACATTTAAGGTAATTACTGATATGTATGTTCGTATTACCATTTTCTTAATTGTTTTGGGTTTGTTATTGTAGGTCTTTTCCTTCTCTTGTGTTTCCTGCCTACAGAAGTTCCTTTAGCATTTGTTGTAAAGCTGGTTTGGTGGTACTGAATTCTCTTAGCTTTTGCTTGTCTGTAAAGGTTTTAATTTCTCTGTCAAATCTGAGTGAGAACCTTGCTGGGTAGAGTAATCTTGGTTGTATGTTTTTCCCTTTCATCACTTTAAATACATCCTGCCACTCCCTTCTGGCTTGTAGAATTTCTTCTGAAAGATTAGCTGTTAACCTTATGGGGGTTCCCTTATATGTTATTTGTTGTTTTTCCCTTGGTGCTTTTAATATTTTTTCTTTGTATTTAATTTTTGGTAGTCTGATTAATATGCGTCTTGGCATGTTTCTCCTTGGATTTATCCTGCATGGGACTCTCTGCACTTCCTGGACTTGATTGACTATTTCCTTTCTCATATTAGGAAAGTTTTCAACTATAATCTCTTCAAATATTTTCTCAGTCCCTTTCTTTTTCTCTTCTTCTGGGACCCCTATAATTTGAATGTTTGTGTGTTTAATGTTGTCCCAGAAGTCTCTGAGACTGTCCTCAAATCTTTTCATTCTTTTTTCTTTATTCTGCTCTTCAGTAGTTATTTTCACTGTTTTATCTTCCACGTCACTTATCCCTTCTTCTGCGTCAGTTATTCTGCTATTGATTCCTTCTAGAAAATTTTTAATTTCATTTATTGTGTTGTTCATCATTGTTTGTTTTCTGTTTAGTTCTTCTATGTCCTTGTTAAACATTTCCTGTATTTTCTCTATTCTATTTCCAAGATTTTGGATCATCTTTACTGTAATTACTCTGAATCCTTTTTCAGGTAGACTTCCTATTTCCTCTTCATTTGTTTGGTCTGGTGGGTTTTTATCTTGCTCCTTCATCTGCTGTGTGTTTCTCTGTCTTCTCATTTTGCTTAACTTACTGTGTTTGGGGTCTCCTTTTTGCAGGCTGCAGGTTCGTAGTTCTAGTTGTTTTTGGTGTCTGTCCCCAGTGAGTAAGGTGGGTTCAGTGGGTTGTGTAGGCTTCCTGGTGGAGGGGACTGGTGCCTGTATTCTGGTGGATGAAGATGGATCTTGTCTTTCTGGTGAGCCGGGCCACATCTGATGGTGTGTTTTGGGGTGTCTGTGACCTTATTATTATGTTAGTCAGCCTCTCTGCTAATGGGTGAGGTTGTGTTCCTGGCTTGCTAGTTGTTTGGCATCAGGTGTCCAGCACTGTAGCTTGCTGGTCGTTGAGTGGAGCTGGGTCTTAGCATTGAGATGGAGATCTCTGGGAGATTTTTCACCATTTCATATTACATGGGGCCAGGAGGTTTCTGGTGGACAAATGTCCTGAACTTGACTCTCCCACCTCAGCGGCACAGGGCCTGGCACCTGTGTGGAGCACCAACACCTTGTCAGCCACATGGCTCAGAAGAAAAGGGAGAAAGAAAAAGAAAGAAAGAGAGAAAGAAAGGAGGGAAGGAAGAAAGAATGGAAGGAAGGATGGAAGGAGGGATGAAGAAAGAAAAGAAATTAAAATAAAAAGTAAAAAAATTAAATAGTAATAAAAAAAGAGTGCAACCAAACCATAAACCAAATCCACTAATGATAACAAGGGCTAAAAACTGTACTAAAAAGAAAACAACAACAGAAAAACAAAAAGAAACAAAAACGGACAGACAGTACCTTAGGACAAATATGAAAAGGAAAGCTATACAGACAAAATCACACAAAGAAGCATACACATACAAAAAGGGAAAAAGGAAAAAAATATATGTATCTATATATTAAAAAAAAAAACGGGGCTTCCCTGGTGGCGCAGTGGTTGAGAATCTGCCTGCCAATGCAGGGGACACGGGTTCGAGCCCTGGTCCAGGAAGATCCCATATGCTGTGGAGCAACTAGGCCCATGAGCCACAACTACTGAGCCTGCGCATCTGGAGCTTGTGCTCCACAACAAGAGAGGCCACGATAGTGAGAGGCCCGCGCACTGCAATGAAGAGTGACCCCCCACTCCCCGCAACTAGAGAAAGTCCACGCACAGAAACAAAGACCCAACACAGCCAAAAATAAATAAATAAATAAAAATTTTAAAAAAACGCAAGAGAGCAACCAAATCAATGAACAAATCTACCAATGATAATAACCTCTAAATACTAAATTAAGATAAACATAAACCTGGAAACAAATTACGTGCAGAAGCAAACCCCTAGTCTACAGTTGCTTCCAAAATCTACCGCCTCAATTTTGGGATGATTTGTGGTTTATTCAGGTATTCCACAGATGCAGCGTACATCAGGTTGATTGTGGAGATTTAACCTGCTGCTCTCAAATTTCTCTCGGGAGAGATTTCCCTTTCTCTCCTCTGTTTGCACAGTTTCTGGGGTTCAGCTTTGGATTTGGCTCTGCCTCTGTGTGTAGGTTTCTTGAGGGCATCTGTTCTTCACTCGGACAGGGCGGGGTTAAAGTAGCAGCTGATTAGGGGGCTGTGGCTCACTCAGGCCGGGGTGTGGGGGGCGGGTGAGGGAAGGGTATGGAATGTGGATGGAGCCTACAGTGGCAGAGGCCAGCCTGACCTTACAACAGCCTGAGGCGTGCTGTGCAGATACTTTTTTGAAGAGCTTCTTTTATGGTGAAAATCCTCAAGAGACATCTGTAGGTACTTTTATCATTTTCACTCCTTGGGTAATAGCAGTAAATTCCAAGACTATAAAATGTTATCAATAAGATGATGGGTCCAAAACTTATAATTCAGTCTCTGGCCTCTTCTTTAAGTATTGACTCATTTAACCAACTACCACTTGGATGCCTGCTTTGTATCTCAAAAAAGAAGTCTTAATTATATCCTCCTGGTGTTCCTTCCCAGGTTGTTTCTATCATGGTAAATGACTCTACCATTTACCCTGTTGCTCAAGCCCAAATCCTAAGAGTAATTTTTATTGGATGACCAACCATCTTGGTTTGACTGGGAGTTTTCCCAAGACATGGGCCTTTTGGTTCTAAAACCAGGACAGTCTCAGGCAAACTGGGATGAATTGAATCCAAGGAATTACATAGGTGTTGAACAAATGAATGTTAGTTTCTTGACAATCTGGTATTCTAGAAAATCACAGTATGATAGAGGTGGCCAATTTAAAGTAGTGGTGAACCACGAGCTGTCTGCCTGTCCCTTCTTTAATTATACAGCCCAAATTGGAAATGTTGAAACAACTGGAACCTCATGTTGAGAAATAGCAGTCACTTATATTGTTCAGTTCCTTCAAAATTACTTGACATTTTGTTCTCTCTATGCATAAGTTTCCAATTTAATAGAATACTGTCTCTTTGGAAGAGATTCCCTAGCACGTCCCTGTGTGTTGTTGGAGTTATAATTGGGTTAGGATTATTCCTTTTTCATGTGGTTAAGTAACAGCAATAACAACCATAAACAAACATTTCTTTTTTAAGTCAAATCTTTTGGTTTTTGGTGACAGAAATTCAATTCCCACTGGCTTAAACCAAAAAGGGGAATTACTGATTAAAAACTCATTTATTAAAAAATTCTGGGTGCCAGGTTCTTTTTTTAGACACTGAGAATAAAACAATGAATAAGAATAGCTTACAATCCATTGGCAGAATCAATATAAATCATAACAACTGTATAGGTAGTACAGTATTAGGAAACAAAAATCAAGATAACATAATAGTGTTGGAATAAAGTAAGTACAATTCTCCCTCAGTATCTATAGGGGCGGGGATTGGTGCCAGGAGCGCCCCACGATACCAAAATCCATGATACTCAAGTCCCATGTATACAGTGGCTTAGTACAATGAATACTATCCGCCCTCTGTATCTGTGAAATTTCCATCCTCAGTTGCTTGAATCCATAGATGTGAAACCTGCGGATACAGAGGACCACTGTAGTATGAAGACGTGGAAGAGGGTAAAGGAAGCTGCTGTCTTAGGTAACATCAAAAAGCCTCTCTAAGGAAGTAACAGTTGAGCCTTAAGAAATGAAGGAGTGAACCACGCAAAGGTTTCAGGAAGGAACATTCCACGCAGAGGAAAGAATGTGAGCAAAGACCTGCTTGGGAAAGAGCAGGGTGTTCAAAGGGATTTGGGGGAATGAAGTAGCGGATGAGGCCAGGGAGATGATGGAGGTAAAATCACTGCAGGCCTTAAGCTGTAGAAAGAGCTTTGGATGTATTTTATGTACGATGAGAAGCCAGTGGAGGGCTTTGACGTCTCTGGCTGCTATGTGGAAAACAGACATTAGGGAGGCGAGAGTGGAAGGAAAGTCTGTTGGTAAGCTCTTCTATGAACCCAGAAGAGAGATGATACTGCCATAGACTAGGATAGCAGAGGTGAAGACAAGTGGTCAGCTTCTGACCACAGGTAGATCCAAAAGGATCTGATGATGAATTAGTTGGAGGTTAAATAGAGAGAAGGGAATCACATACGACTGCATAATAGTTTTGGCCTGAGCATCTTGGAATGAATGGATTTGCCGTTTGCCTTGCAGGATACGAGGCAGTGGTGGGAGTGGCATATCTGAGCAGGGGAAGAGTTTGATTTTAAACGAGTTGGACATTCTTATTAGATGTGCCAATGGAAATGTTGAGCAGGCAGTTGGGGAAGCAGATCTGGAATCCCAGGGAAACACTGGGGCCAGAGACATACATTGGGAGATGTTAGGGAGGAGATGGTATTTAAGGCCATGAGGTTGTGTGAGATAACCTAGAAAGTTGAAAATAGGGATGATGTCTGAAAATGGAAACGTGGGGCACTAATGAGGTGATACGTGCAAGGCATTTACGACAAATATTATCTAGCAAGTATTAGTGACACATCTTATGTAAGTGTTTATTAAAGTAACCAAATAGTAATCCCAACATTTAGAGACTGGGCAGTGGAGGCTGAGAGTAGCCAGCAAGGTAGAGGGAACACTTGGAGAGTGTGGCATCATGAAAGCTGAAGTGGGAAAGAGACTGAAGCAAGAGGTTGTGGCTGGCTTTTGCGAAAAGCTGCTGAGAAGCCAAGTCACACGAGGCCAAAAAGTGAAAAGGCTTCTGATGCAATGAAGCTGGATAGTCTAAGGGAGCGGGGAATGGAGGCTGAAGAAAAGAGCAGAACCACGTATTGTGGACTATGAGATGATAGCTGGGGACAAGGGGAGGACACCTTCCTGAGCCCTTGGGAGGCTACGCCTCAGAGGTGGGGCTGGCCAGCAGTGTGGGTGCCTGGCTGAGCCATACCTGAGGACAGATGCCTTGAGAGCCTAAGCAAGGGACCGCCCCCATGAAGAAAGTCAAGACACAAGCAAGGCTGCTCAGTATCCAATGGACAGCAGTGGCTTTGACAGCAAGCTAGGCTAATGAGATTCTGCTTTAGACAGAACAATACTGTTGGAAAGATGGTCAAACCTGGTGCCAACGGTACGTCGTGGGGCTGCAGCAACAATAGCCGCCACTGCAACTGTGGGCTGGAAGACCGCTTTCAGAGAATTGTGTGAATAATACTGGGGATTCTTGTTTGATATCAAGCAGGCTGAGGGTTGAGCAGGATTTAATGTGACTTTATCAAATGGAGGCATGTGCACTCCTGATGCCTTAAATATATGGTGGAGCAGTTTGCACCTGGTTCACTGACATCCCTGCCCTGTGATTGTGTCCTGTTGTGAGAGCGCCAGCCTTGCTTCCATCTCTCTGGGAATGAGCAATGCAGTTAATGCTGTTCATGTTGTGGAGACCTTGGTTTCAGGGGCTGCTTTTCCTTTAAGATGACTGAGAATGATCAGGGGTGAGCATGCCATTGGCAGAGCTCTTGGTTACAGGTGTGCATGTTGCAGATCTACCTTTATCAATTCTCTTTCTCTGCCAAAGAACCTTTCTGTAACATCGTGGAAGTAATGTTTGCAAGCTGTATCCTATGGTCTGTTTGCCCTGGTACTGGGGAAGGCCTCATGCACAACTGAATGTGTCAGTCCCCCAGGAAACTACCCATTGCTAGGGGTAACCGTGTATCAAAGGATTGTATAGTTACGTTACCAGGATTTAATGGTAAAATTCCCCTAAAATCTGGAAGCATAGAATTTTTGACCTTCAAATTGCTGGGAATGGCAGTGAAACATTTGACATCATAGTAATTTGGCTGAGGAACTCCAATGCAGTTATAAAATATGGTGTGGAAATAATCACATTTTAAGCTTTTGGTTAATTTATACTATGTTCATATATGTGTGTGTGTGATTTAGACGCACATATATACTATCAGTGTAATTACTTTATATTAGTTCTAGGTGTTCTGGTGCTTGCTTTTTATTTTGGTACCCCCCCCCACACACAGTGGGGAAGTTCTTAACAGCAGCCTTGATCACATCTGTTGGCGACCAGCCTGCCAGGTGGAGGTACTGGTGGTGGCTGGGTTAGAATGGACACAGCTGGATCTGAGATGTGGCCCCAAACCAGTGGCTGAGCTGCAGCTGCACTGGATGGACATCTGGTACCTGAAGCAGAGGACTGTCTAGATCAGAGTAAGTCAGCAGGTGCACATCTGTCCGGCAAGGGCACATCAGGGGCAAATGGAGGTCTAGAGAAATCCATAGGAGCAGAGCCCAGAGCTGCAAACAAGCTCGGCATGGTCTGCTGAGGTTAAAGGCCAGAGATCAACACAGGTAACTAAGGTAACAGAGTTAAGAATTCAGGCAAAGAGATCAGGCATTTGTTCAGAGTACCAGCGGCAGGCAAAGTCTTCTTCTTGAACCATTTAGCCTCAACCAGGGGGTCTTCCTATCTTCCTTATTAGTGCAGGGGACAATCTACCCATGTGTCCAACAAGGTGGAGAGCCATTCATTTATTCAACTGATGTTTGAGATTCAACACTTGACACAGTAGACGCTGGCCTAGCTCTCACAAAGCTTACAGCCTGCTGGGTAAGGGTGACTCTATTTTAACATTGAGTAATAAGGGTTACTGTAAGAGAAAATTCCAGGTGGGAAAGGGAAGTGAGAGGGAGAAGAAAGAAGGCTGCTGTAGTTTGGGCCATAGATGTCCCTCAAACATGGCTTTAAGTTGAGTTGCTGGGTGGTTCAGTAGTTGTCCTGTCCCTGGAGTCCCTGAATACTCCTACCTGAAGTCACTTCAGCCAGTAAGTCAGTCCCACCCCAGTCCCGTCTGCAAATGACTGAGGTTGAAGGGACCAGGAACTGTCTTGGCCCTGCCTTGCCACTCACCATGCTGTGCTAGTGACATTGTTGTTCTATGGGAATGGGGCTCTGGCCTCTCTCCTCTGTGACAGCCTCCCATCTTTCCCTAGTTCTTTAGGACCAGGGTCATACCTTATTCCCAGCAAAGGCTTCCCTGCCTTAGGTGTCTGTTCCCCCAGGATAGCACCTCCTGCCTCTGGATCAGACTCTAGGAACAGGCCACCAGTATCTGCTGTTGACTCTTCCTCATGCTACCCTCAGACCTGCCTGCAGCTTGGCCCTCTGGGTGCATGTCCTCTCCTTCCTTTCCTGCGTGGGTGGACACATCCATCATGGGCTTTGTAGAGCCATTCTGCAAATCCGTTATTCCTGCTGCTCTTTTCAGATGGATTTCCAGGCCTTGGAGTAAATCTGTCTTTTTTGTTCATGTATCTCAAATTTTCATCTTTAGCACAAAATCTACTTTTTGTCAGTCTTTAACCAGATCTAAGCATTTCTTTGAATGTACCCTCTTCTGGTAGGAACTGTCTACTTCCCTGGGCCCTAGTTCTGGAAGTGACACTTTGACCTCAAATCATTTATGAAAGAATTGCATGTGGATGAGGAGGTTTCCAGCTTGTTATGTTCAATTGTACAGTTCCTCAGGGCAGGACTTAGCTCTTCTACTTTGGACAGGATGACTAGCGTTTGTTTATTTTGTTTCATTTTGAGCGTCTCCAGAGGCAATGCGCTTTAGAAAATGCACCACAACAGCAAAATCTTCTGAAATAAAAGAATTAGTGTTTTTCCCTGACCAAATATGATTCTTAATAATGTAATTTTTACATTTTAGCTTTTCTAGTTTAAAAATGTGTACATACTGGAAAAACAAGGCAAAAATCCTAGAAGTTGTATGAGAAGGATGGAGGCTCTTTGTTTATTTCCATGTGATTTTTTTTTTTTTTTTGCCTTGGACTTAAATGCTAAATTTCTCAAATTTTACTTGATGAGGACATTGATTGCTTTCCACATCCATATTGATGATCGTCATCACTACCATAAATAAATACTCAGTACTTGTTTATTAGAATAGATCTTCTTAGCACATCTTTACATTAAGGATAATAAACGGGTTCTTGCCTAGAAAATAATCTGTTTTTTTAGCTGCCAGATTTTGAAATAATATTTAGTATTAAGGAGAAATTACTGCAGTGTCCCTCAGTGATATATATTTGAAATCAAATCAGGACTTTCAAATATTAAAAGTAAACATAACAGCATGAACCATCCCTTTGGGGACACGCTTTGTACACAAACACACACACACACACGTATATATATATTTAACATTATAAAAACAACTTTACAAATAATATGTGTGCTTTGAATAGGCTTGTCAGACTGCTGATGGGTTAGCCATGATCTAGAGGGCCAAGGTGGGGGGAAACTGAGGAGCTATATCAGGCCAATAAAATACAACAAAGCCTATTCAATCATGTTGCTTTCTCTTTGGAGTAAAATGGCTTGATTCTTTATAATATTCATTTTAAATATTGTAATTCTTTCAATTTATTTTTGAATGTTTTCTAAGTAAATGTATTAAAACAACTATATGTATACATGATTTAGAATTGTTAAAACGTTTTTTGACTGACATGGGCTCAGCTTCAAATCAGAGACCAGGTGACTACAGCAGGGAGAAATTGGCTGAGATGTGGTTGCCAGTGAAGACTTCAGAGGGTTGTGACAGTACAAAAGGGAGCAAGGGTTAGAAGGCAGAGTCTTCCCATCAGGGTTAAAATAACTGCAAACAGATCAGTTTTCCCAGAGCAAAGGGGGGAAATCAACCAATCGATCAGCAGAACTTTTTGTATCTATCATGTGCTCGACTCTGTCTTCTGACATCGGACCATAGAAAGCCTTGCCCCTAAGGAACTAGAATCTTCCACTCAATTATTTGTTGAGTACATTTTGGAGCTTTTATTGCTGGTGAGTACTAGGATACAGGCTCTCACGGAACTTCTATGTAAGGAAGGAGATAAGATTAAAAACAAATGATAATTGTAGACAGTTTATGCTAAAGAATTTGATGGTACAGATGGTAAGAGATTCAGATGAAAGGTAGACTTTTGCCGACTGGAAAGCTTGTGAGATTTCCTACCTCACTTCCTGCCACTCTTATCCTGGTTCCAGGTCCTTCACAATCCAAAGTTTTGCACACCCTGTTATCCTGACCAGGATGTTCTTGGGACACCTGGTTCTTTCTCATATCTTAAGTCTCATCTCAAATGGCTACTCTTCAGAGAGGTCTCTGACCACCACTGTAGGGAACAGCCACTCCACTGAAAGCAATTGTTTTGTATTGTAAGTTATTCCCTTCATAGCAATTTTCATATCTGGATATTGCATATTAACTTTTCTTGTTTCTTCCTTCTCCTTCCTCAACCCTCAACTAGGATGTGGGCTTAAAGCACCACTCTATACCTAGCTACACTTGCTGCATAATATAGGGCTTGACACAAAAGTAGCAACTATTTATCAAATAAATGAAAGAAATAAGAATTAGAATTGGATCTTGGAGGGTAGACTCTGGATAAATGATGAGAAAGAGAGACATCTGAGGATGTGGAAAAATGGTCTCAGCAAAAATGTGGATGTGGAGTAGTGTAAGATATGCTTGGAAGACAGATTAAGGCCAATTTAGCTTGAGTAGAAGGCTTGGAAAATGTAATGGCTGGGCAGAACATGGAACAGGAAATTCAAGCCAGGATGTGGGAGATTTTGAATGTCAGCCTAAGCATATCACAAGGCAATTTGGAATTTATCCTGTCTATGGTCAGCAGGGAGTCACTAAACTTTGATTGAAATTATAAATTAGAAAGTTCAATCTGACATGTCCCTTGCCACCTATTAACTGAACACATTACAACTCCTGGTTGGTTAAGAGTTACTGCAGAGATTTCTGCCCAGACGGTGCTGAGGAGAGAGTGCTGGCCGAATGCGTGCAGTAGCCCGGAAGAAATATGACCACTTGCAGACAGAACTCCATGTTCAGTGAACCCCTGGATAGAGAGGAGGTGGGTGGTGTATTTTGAAATTCGGGACGTAGGTCTCTGTTTCCTTTTCTCCCAAGTGTATCCTACTTTAAAAGGCTTCATAAGAGGCTGGACTCTAGCCCACTAAGTTAGAGACTACTAATCTCTGCGAACATGCAGGCTCTGCCACTTCTTTGGGATTTAGGGCAAGTTGGAGTAGCTTTCTCAGCCTCAACTTCTAAAACTGGAGAATGGACAGAATAATAGCCTTGTGAGGATGCGAGATAATGTATCTTTACCATGGACATGTTCTTACATTTTATCCCTGATACTTGGCTCTACCCCACCACAAAGGCTAGGAATGTTCCCTATTTGGCACTTATACTGCCTGACTGGGAAACCTAGTCACAGTTTTGTCTACAATTAAGATAGTGCTGTTAATACTCTCCAGGGCTTCAGTTAGACTCTTCCTGTCATTTGCATGTGTCTGAACCTGTCAAAAACCAGAAATGTTTTTCTAGGAGCCGGACATTTGTTTACCAAAGTGTTTGAATGCATTTTAAAGATGGAATTCCATATTTTTTTCTTGCAGCCTCCTACGCCCAAACAGCATTTTCCTAATAAAAGAATCATCTGTAAATAAATGTTTTGGTTTGTTTTTTACCTTATTTTTTAAGATCTTAAATTGAGGCAGTATAGTTGGAATCCAAATGGTCTGCTTTCTGGGTCTACCTCTGGAGATAAGTGGTCGATGGCCCTGAATGTATCACCTGGACACTTTGGGCTTTACATTTCTTACCTGTAAATTGTGGGGTTGGATTAGATGATTTCTAGGATGCCTTCCCCTTGTGAGACTGTAGGGTTTTGGGAAAAACTGTATCCTCCTAAACTCTCTGACAGTTACTGCAAAAAGAAGCTTCTATGTGGTATGGGGTGTAAAACCACATGACCTCCAAGGTCCTTTTAATTGCCAAATTCTGTGACTAAATGTATTCTGTAGATTCTCACAGATAACAGCTACTTAAAGACATTGACATCATCCACTTATCCATGTTAGTAAAATTCTTCATTTCGAAGCTTATAAATATTTCAGAAAACATGCCAGAATTCCATCTCTCCATCCCTGCTTAGATCATCCTTAGGTAATTGTCCTTTTAAGGTTCCCATGACCTCTGTGTAAAGAAAGTTACCCAGAGTGCACTGAACACTGTCCTGCAACCTCAAGTTATACAATCTTTATTCAAATCTTGAGTGGCTTTGTGTCCTTGGACAAACTGACTTAACCTTTGGAACTTTAATATCTCCATCTGTATTACCAAATAGAACATAAAACATGAAATGATACTGACCTGTTAAATGGTAGGAAGACATACCTGGCCTGGGGCAGTGACTAGACTCTGAACACAAGCACTCTCTCCACAAGGATGACAGTACCCAAAGGACCAGACTTGCTCCCCAAATTGCATGCAAGTTGGAAAAAGTGGGTTCATGTTGGAGACTTTACAGAAATACTGTCCGTGGTTAAGCTGGGATGTAGGTACTAATTAGTACCTGGTGGGGTACTTGCTGTTGTCATTTTATTGGTCCATTAAGAAGCTTGTCCTTCAGTGTTTGTCTTGTTTCCCCCCTTAGTTTCCACTAAACAGTGACCACCTTCAACAGAAGATGAGTGAGCTCCTTGAAGGGTATTTCTTTTTTTTTTTTTGCATTATGTGGGCCTCTCACTGTTGTGGCCTCTCCCGTTGCGGAGCACAGGCTCCGGACGCGCAGGCTCAGCGGCCATGGCTCACGGGCCCAGCCGCTCCGCGGCATGTGGGATCTTCCCGGACCAGGGCACGAACCCGTGTCCCCTGCATCGGCAGGCGGATTCTCAACCACTGCGCCACCAGGGAAACCCGAAGGGTATTTCTGTAAATTTATCTTTCATCACCATTCCATTGCCTGACTCAGTACCAGCACATAGCATCTTGATATATGTATATTTGTTGACTTAAACTTTAATTTTAGTGACCTGTGGATAAGTATAAAAATAATAACATGAGCTATCATTTAAAGAGCATTTACTATGTGGCAGTTATAGTGCCAAGTATTAACATACCACACCTCATTCCATACCATGAGGTAGGAACTCTTGTCATCCACCTCTTAAAAATGAGTAAACTGGAACAGAAAGGTTAAGTAGGTTTTTCAAAGACCAAAGCTGCTAAGTCTGAATGGGACTGGGTAACTTACTAGAGCCCTGTCCTCTTTACCACCACAATACAGCCATATCCACTCCTTCAATCCCAAATAATCTACATTATTTCTTCTCCTAATAGACTGCTATTCTCCTCTGAAGACCCAAATCAAAAGGCTGTTTCTGTAAATCTGTCTTTGACCACATTTATTTGTGAATCTCATTTTGCAATCCCATCTTAATTTCTTATTGACTTACTAATCCATCCAACAATTATCTTAATGCTTACTATACATCAAGCACTATGCTAGTCTGGTCAGAGAGAAAGCTGTTAAACAATCCCATAAATGAATGTAAAATTTTACCCATTGTGAGGCAGAGATTAAAAAAAAAAAGGAATGTAATATTTGATTAGCCTCTGAAGGATGAGTAAGAGTTAGCAAGATGAAGAGAAATGGGTGAGGTCAGAAGGACCAGCATCTTTATTTTAAAGTCCTATGGCAGGGAGCATGGCCCTTCAAGGGCTTGCGTGATGAAGGGGAGGGGAGATTCTCCACCTGTGGTGAGACTTGAGGAAGGGTGACATCATCAGATTGGTATTTTGGACAGACTGCTCTGGCTCCAGTCTGTAGGGCAGATTAGAGGGGTGCCAGAGTGCATGTGGGCAGAGCAGTTTGAAGCTATTCTGGTCACCCAGACAATGATCTAGATTAGAGAGCTGGGGTGGTGGTGATGGTGGCTACTCCAGACAGGCTTAAAAATACTGTGAGGAGGTCACATCCACGGGACACGGTGAGAGACTAGATCTAGGGGGTGAGGGGTTGATGACCATTAGGGCTCTGGTTTGTGTAACTAGGTGGATGGTGAGATGAAGAATACTAGAAGAGGACCCTCTTATTTTTAATTCTCTTTTGGAGGTGGTGGTAATATGCAAAGTGAAAGAATTCATTAGTTTCCCTACTGCATTCATTAGGGCAGGTGATATAACTAATCCTGCAATTAGCTTGTAAGCATTTAGGGTCCAGGAAACACTTTTTATTTTTACTTAGAACGCCAGAGCTTAGCTCATAGGTTGATTTGTTTGTCTAAAAGCATGGCTTTCCTTTAAAAAAACCCCACAACTTTTAAATAAAGTTAAGCACAGAAATATTTAAAAAAATAAAACTTTCAATATCAGTAAGAGCACCAGTTTCAAAGAGATATACACAGAGGTATTATCTTTTCTTGCTAATTTGAACCATGAAAGTTTAATCCAGCTTTGATCTTACTTTTCAACTTGATAATAAACTGTTTTTTAAAACATTCAGAATCCTTATTCTGGAGTCAGAACTAATTCCTGGGGTTAGAGGTTGTCCTCAGCTATCTTCCTCCACCCCTTTTCAGCTTTTAGCTTCTGGGCTTTTGGTTGAGGTCCTCTGGGCATGAAGACAATGAAAGACTACATTTTCCAGTTCTGTAACTCCCATGAGTAAAGCTCATTTCTTGATTCTTTTAGACTCTGTGGCAGGGAAAGGGTTCTATTTGCTGTTGCATTCTTTCTCCACTGGCTATGAATGCACTGCAGACTGCATTCCTTTCTAACTCCCTTCTGTGAATTGTCCTTTCCATCCTTCCCTGGGGAAGAAAGGAGCAAGAAAGCTACAGTGACAGGTTAGAGCACAAACCTCTGACATTTTTCCAGTCAGAATGTCTTTCAGTTACTTTACTTCCTTTTCTGAATGAAGATGGTACTTCTGCTGCCTCCCATCAGAACTTACACTGGTCTCCCCATCCTAGATCTTCTCTTTCTAATGTGTGCATCTTCTCATGAAGTGCTGAATAAATATGATCAGTATACCATGCTAATCTTTATAGTCTATTTACTAATTCAGCCTGGCCAGGGGAGGACAGTCACATACAGTCCTTCCTCCTGGGTATGGGTTCATTCAAAGCGCCCTTTAATATTGATGGAGAGGGAGGTTCTTTGAGAAGAATGGAACCGATTTTGAAAATCATTGAGGGTAATCAGTGGGACAGCACGGTAGTTAGAAATGGCTTTTTATGCCTGAAGGAGATGAGAGAATCTTCCCGAGAGCTGTTAGATGATGGATAATTTGAAACCCCTTGAAATTATTTATTGGAAACAGCGACAAAAAACTCAGCCACAGTTTTCAGCTTGACAAGACAGGATTGTTTCATATTTTAAACATTCAAAGGAAACAGCAGGAAAGCTGTCATTAAGAGATCAGTGAATCAAGCCAATGAGTGAGATAATTGTTCACTGAGAAGAGGCAGCTGAATTTTTAATGCCTCCTCAGTGATGGAGGGATGAGAAGGTGATGTATTGTTGACTCATTCCTAAGTAAGCTACCTGATGAAAGCCAGGCTTGGGCGATAGAAAGCAGAAGACAAATATCTTTGGGAATCTGGAAAAACGAAAGCAATCCTGGATTGCTCTTCTGATGGTTGTGCCAGATACAGCTGTGATAATCTGTTGGTGTTTATTTTCCTGTTCCAATCAAAATGAAGAGCTATTTGGGAAAGATTTCATTTAAATGACGGCCTTGGAGAGGCAGCCCATTTTTGAGCACTGCCAATTGAAGGAGCTATGGCTTTTTGAGTGGAACCAGAGGGAACTCGGAGTGGCAAAATAATGCAACAAAGCATCAGCAGCAAAAGCCAGGAGGAGAAATAATAGCAGGAGGAGATTCAGGGACAGTTGATCCAGTGGTAGTAAAATTACTAGAGAAAAATCTCCTGTCCTTGTACCTGGGGCAGCTTTTATGGTAGTGGAGTAGCACTGGGGCTTGAAAGGGTTCTCAGAGCAACAGTCTTACTTTCTCCCATTGGGGTTTACAACTAAGAAAGGAGTCAGGAGATACATTTTATCTTTTTTATTTGAAGAATAGTTGATGTACACTTGTAACATATAACACTGTACAGTATGGTGACTCACGATTTTTAAAGGTTATACTCCACTTATAGTTATGATGAAATATTGGCTGTATCCCATGTGTTTGTACAACCTATCCTTGTAGCTTATTTTATACATAATAGTTTGTACCGATTGATCCCCTGCTGCTACCTTGTTCCTCCCGTCTTCCCTCTCCTTGCTGGGAACCACTAGTTTGTCCTCTATATCTGTGAGTCTGTTTTTGTTGTTGTTATAGCCAATGGTTGTATTTTTTAGATTCCACATATATGTGGTAACATACGGTATTTGTCTTTCTGTCTGATTTATTTCACTTAAACCTTTCAAAGTTGTTATAGCCACTGGTTGTATTTTTTAGATTCACATATATGTGGTAACATACGGTATTTGTCTTTCTGTCTGATTTATTTCACTTAAACCTTTCAAGTCCATCCATGTTGTTGCAAACGGCAAAACTTCACTCTTTTTCATGGCTGGGTAGTATTTCATTGTGTGTGTATATATACACACACCACATCTTCTTTATTCATCTGTTGATGGACACAAATTGCTTCCATATCTTGGCAATTTTAAGGAATGCTGTTATGAACACTGGGGTGCATGTACCTTTTCAAATTAGTACTTTGGCTTTTGTTGTTTGGATTTATACCCAGGAGTCATATTTTATCTTTAATTGAGGTAAATCTCTTTGGGACATGTGCCTCACCCAGATGACAGAGGGCTGGCTTATACTGTATCCCAGAAGGAAACATACGTTATCTGGTCTCAGGAAGAGTTGGAGAATTGCTGACCTGGCTCCAGGAGCTGAATCTTTAATGCTCAGTTTACTGCAGGCCAATGTAGACCAAGATCCCCAAAGAGAAGGCAGATTTCAGTAAAAGATAGCAGAGGTTTAGCTGAGTCCTGACAGTTCTGCAATACAATGAGCTTAGTCACACCATAAAGAATCACTGAGAGGCCAGAAGTGTTCCTCTAAAGGAGGTCATTATATCCAGAAATACAAGGAGAGGGGGAGATAGTGTTCCCCCAACAAAGTAATTCCGGCCATTAGATCATAACACACAGTATGCCATTTAGTAAAATGACACGTTCTCCGTTTTTATTCCGTAAGTTTTCTAAAGAGCATCCATCACAGGGTGCCCAGGAAATCATTGTGGACTGACTTCATACGTACTCACTAGTTGGTAGTTTTGCCCTCAGGGATTTATCTATCTCGCAGCTTTGGTGCTCAGCAAAGTACATCACAGCTTGGGGGCATGGTGGCCCCTCTGGAAACACTAATTTGGGCATGGGTCAGGGGTTTGGATGGTGCACGCGGGCAGCTTCCTATTGCCAGTTCCATTGGCATCTAAAAATGTAGACATTGCTGCCTATGTAAGTGCCCTTCTCTCCATTTCTATTTGGAGTCACAAATTTAACCAGGCATCCCAGGAGAGGCTTCTGAGAGAAAAGGGACTGGGTCTAAAGTCTCCTTTTGATGTTCAAAATTATTGTGTTTGATTGGGACAGCAGTACCTGGAGAGAAACTTAATGTAGGGAAAGGGAAATTCTAGATGGTGCCCTGGTTTCAACAGCAGAATTTTGGTTATGGATAGAGTGTGTAGGGGAGCAAAATTTGCCACCCCCAAAATGTTTCTTTGGCATGTCGGCTATTTTGAGCTGAAAGCAGTCAAGGCCCAAAAGACTCAGGTAGAAACTTTGACCTTCCCCGTAACTGCCTAAAGAATGTAGACAGAGAACCTGTTCCAGGAAGGGAACTATCACCCTGGTAAGAACTAGGCGTGTAGACCTGGGGACCTAGCGAAGTCTGTTTGTTAGAATTCCTCTCTGCGTTCCATTATCTCTGTCTTGTCCAGCAAACATTTATTTACCATTCCTCTGCTTTTCCATCACCATGTGAATTTCCTTCCACCCCTTTGGAGTCCCAAACCACTACTGGCAACATCGTCTTTTATCTTTAGCTGGAGATGTTATTTAAGGTGACAGTTTCAGCCCTTTTGGCAAGTTACTCAATTTTCCTGGGTCTTTCCCATGTATACATGTTATTAAACTTTGATGTGATTTTTTTTCCTGTTAATCTTTTGGATGTCAATTTAGTTCTCAGACCAGCCAGAAGAACCTAGAAGGGTAGAGAATTTCTTCCTCCCCAACAAGGGTAAGAGGTGCACCTAGAGTTAAGCCCCAATGTCCAGCTTTGGCTGTGTTTTGAGAAAAATGTCTGTGTAAAGTGTCCTGGCAATGAGTATTAATCTTGAGATGCAAGCACATTTGGTCCCTAGCGGAGCATAGAGATGGAGAGCATCCCTTCTGCTTTGGAAAGCTATGGGCCCCAAGTCAGGAGGGTCCCTCAGGGCTGGACTGGTGATGAGTGGGTAAGTGGGGGCACATCTCTGAGGGCTGCCTGGGCACCAGCAAGTGCCAAAGTGAGAAGAATCAAAGGTGTACACTGCTCCTCTCTCCTTTTGGAGACTGCGTGATGCAACAGTTGAAAGTACAGAATCTGAAGTCAGACTGCCCTGTGGTGTTAATTCCGTTCACTTGCTCTCTGTGGCCAGGTCTGTGACCTCTCCTTGCAGTTTCTGCATATGCAAAAGATGATGATGGTAATAATAATAATACCTCTCTCGCGGGATTCGTCAGGAGTATTAAGCGAGCCTGTCTGCTTGTCTGCCCGTCTCAACATCTCCTGGCGTGTAGGTAGCGCTATATTAGCGTTGGGTATGGTTGTATCTATCCATATTGGCACTGGTCAGGGCATAACTTAAACTCTTTCCATGAAGTGATGTTTCCTGTCACTGGAGGTACCTGCAAAGGCTGAGATACATTTATACATTTATTTGGGAGAGGCTGGTACACTGGGTAGGTGTGCATCGTTTCAGTGTCTGGAGCATGTGTTCCATTACTGCCGCAGAGGGTGAAGGGTCCCTGTGTCCATCAAGGATGACCCTTGATCCCATTCAACCAACTGTTTACCCTCATCACTCAGGATAGGAAGTTATGACCTGACCCTCACATTTTTCCAGACTAGAGGGATCAAAAAAGGGGAGTGCATACAGGAGAACAAGTTTCTGTCCCCAGACTGCTGGCAGGTTAAAGTTGGGTGAGGAGTCGTGTGTTAGGGGCATTCCAAAGAGATCTGAGGGTCCGGAGGGCTCAGGAGGGCTGAGTTCAGGAGGCCCACCTGTTTCCTAGAGCAACGGGGGGTCAAGTATCAGACATGTGAATGGGGAAGACTGAGGATCTAGGGTTTGCTGGAAACTTGGGGAAAATCCCAAATGGGAAGTTTTCCATCAGCTACTGCCTATGGTCTATTTGGTTCTGCACGGTTCCCAGGTATTATTGGGTAGCCACTCATGAATGACCCCGCTTGAATAGGTACAGAAGTTTTTACTAGCGCTTCTCTTCCTCTTTTTAAGAAATACTGAATAAAATGATAAACATAAAATACAACCAGGAAAAGGTACAAGCCACATCTGTGCACTGTGAACTTATACACAGTGAATCACTCATGAAACCACAGTAAGAATGAAGAAATAGAGCACGGAGCACGGACCAGCACTTCGGGAAGCCCCCCATGGCCTCTCCCACCCCAACAAAGTAACCACTATTATTCTATCATCATAGAGTAGTCTTGTCTGCTTTTGAACTTGTTATAAACGGAATCATATAGTTTGTTTACTCTGATGTCTGGCCTCTTAGGTTCATAATCACATTCATCTGTGTTGTCACATGTAGCAGTACTTGGCTTACTTCATTGCTGCCTTGTCGCACATTGTATGACTACCTCACGATTTATCAATTCTGCTGATTCCAACTTGGAGCTGCTATGAAGCATGTTGCTCTGATCATCCTTATGCATACATTTTGATGAACATATATTTATGTTCCTGTTGCTGTATGTTAACAGTGTGACTCATGGGGCAGGCATGTAGAACCTGCCAGTTTCCTGAAGTGGCTGTAACAATATATACTCCTCCAGATGGTCTATGTGAGTCTCAGATGCTCCACGTGCTGGCCGCCTCTTGATCCTGGTAGTGTCTCTTCTGTTTTGTTTAAAACTTTAGCCATTCTAGCCCCAGTGGTTCTTACCCCAGTCCTAGGTCTCTAGATGACTGGCTATTCGTATGTGTAAAATCAGTGAGATAGTATAGCTGCGGTTACTCTTGTCACTCTTGTCAGAAGAGAGCTCTAGACATCTTGGTCAAGTATTTCAAGTGAAGTTGCCCAAGCAGAACTGAGGAAAATATTCTCAACTCGCAGAGCTCTTAAACTCACTTTTTATCGTGCAGTATAAATTAGGGTTGTAAACCAGAAGCCTCAATCAGATGGCTTGGAGGGCTTTTGTAAAAAGAACTGTGCTCTGGTATTGCACTAAAGTCACTGCGCCAGAATCTCTAGTTGTCTTTTAAAATTCTAATGTTTGAATTCAATGTATTGTCATTATTGAATTTGAAAATAATATCATACCTATTTCTTTGAGAAATTGGGTCTTTATAAGAATTTGCGGGGTGGGGCTTCCCTGGTGGCGCAGTGTTTCAGAGTCCGCCTGCCGATGCAGGGGACGCGGGTTCGTGCCCTGGTCCGGGAAGATCCCACATGCCGCGGAGCAGCTGGGCCCGTGAGCCATGGCCGCTGAGCCTGCGCGTCCAGAGCCTGTGCTCCGCAACAGGAGAGGCCACAACAGTGAGTGGCCCGCGGACTGAAAAAAAAAAAAAAAAAAGAATTTGCGGGGTAAAACACCTGTTAAAAAGAGGAGTAGTACTTAGGCATTGGGAGAGCCTCCAGTGAGGAGGGGGAGCCCTGATGTAGGCAGGGAAATTGAGTCCCCTAAGGGTGGTGGTTGAATAAGCTGTAGCTGTGTGATTTGGGGGGTCTGACAAGGCTTACTACTTTTCCTCATAGGATAGTACCCTATCTCTCCTTCCCCCATCCCAGTAGTGCAGTGAGTAGCCAAAGGGAGGAGAGGGAGCCTCTTGGACTTGTAACCCAGGGGAGGAAATTTGTTTCCTGCAAAACCTCCTGATGTCTTTACTATTTTGGTGTTTGAGTATGACACTTCTGCCAAGGCAGCATGTCTTAAATACTTCTTTAGCTGTGAAAGGAAGAATTATTCTGTGAGTGTCATTGTATGGTTAGGCCATTCAAGATGGCTGTTCTCTTGCTCTCTGTACATGCCCTCCTTGACCAGGCCTTGCTTCACTCACATGACTATCCAATTCTCATAATTATAAGGCTTAATTAGCCCCTGGTAACCAATGAGCCCACCTGACATAATTCCCCCTATAAATGGTAGCCTCCTTCTCCCCTGAGTAGCGAAGACTGCTGGTATGTCCTGCCTGATGTCTGCCTCACATGGTGGGGTGTTGCTCCAGGACCCTGTGTGTTAGATCCCCTGTCTAATAAGCCATTGATATCCCCATCACTGTCTCTGGGTTCTTTCTGTGGTCTCAAGGCTGGGCAACTACAAGGCTTATAGGCCTGTAGGGTGCAGCCCAACAGTCACATTTGGGTTGGAATCAGCTATTGCAGGTTCTCCCTAATCTTTTGTCATCCCAGCATCCTTGGGATTGAAACCAGAAAGAGGGACTTCCCTGGTGGCGCAGTTGTTAAGAATACGCCTGCCAATGCAGGGGACACGGGTTCGATCCCTGGTCTGGGAAGATCCCACATGCTGCAGAGCAACTAAGCCCGTGTGCCACAACTACTGAGCCTGCCCTCTAGAGCCCGTGAGCCACAACTACTGAAGCCCGCTCACCTAGAGCCCCAGCTCCACAACAAGAGAAGCCATCACAATGAGAAGCCCGCACACCGCAGTGAAGAGTAACTTCCACTCGTTGCAACTAGAGAAAGCCCCCACACACAAATGAAGACCCAACACAGGCATAAATAAATAAATAAATAAGTAAGTAAGTAAGTAAGTAAGTTTATTTGAAAAAAAGAAGAAACCAGAGAGAACATTTTAGATTCACTAAGGAAGAAACCAAATGGCCACTTTGGAGGAGATGGTGCGTTATTTCACATTTGCATCTTCTAACCAGAAGGTGCAGCTCAGGAAGCTCACACTCACATGGTTCCCCTTCCATTCTAAATAGTTGAATCTGAGTTGTGAAAGTGCTTGCTTCTGTGAAGAACTTTTCCCTTTATATTTTCCAGTTACGCAGTTACCATTTGTGTAGTGAGGAATTTAACCTCACCCAGACCTTTGCCTTGAGCTTCTAGAAGATAATCGCTAAACCTTTGGGAAGTCTTTGTCTGAAGGCCTTGGGTCACACTAGATAATCTAAAAGTGTGATACAAGTTGGGGACTAGCCTCATCTTAGAGTCTAACAATGTGATTTAGAGTGTGTACTTTGGGTCATACAATATTAGCTTGACTTCCAGAGGGGCTAGAGACTGAGATCAGGCGCTTGGGCAGTCAACTATGCCTATGTGATGGAGTCCCAGTAATAACTCTGGATACTGAGGCTCAGATGACCTTCTCTGACTGGTAATACTCCAGGAATATTGTCACTCATAATTGCTGGAAAAAGTAGTGCTGTCCATGACTCCACTGGAAGATGACAATCGGTAGCTTTGTGCTTGGAACTTTCCTGGACTTTGCTCCATGTGTCTTTTCCTCTGGCTGATGTAATCCGTACCCTTACATTGTACTAAACCGTAACCACAAGTAGAAATCTTTCAGTGAATTTATGAGTCTTTGTGGCAAATTGTTGAATCCCAATGTGGTCTTGGGGACCCCTGAGCTTGTAATTGGTGTCAGAAGTGAAGGTGGTTTTGCGGACTCTAACTTTGCATCATTATGATTTTGGTCAAACGAAGTCTCATTTTTATTTAGGGGCCCATCTGCTTCTGCTGGAGTCACCTTATAGTCATTTAATTTAAATGTTTTCCAAATTGTGGAGAAAGGTGAGCCCTCCTTGATCTCTGATGCATTATGGGATACACCCAAAGGTTATATTCTATCCAGTTCAGTTAAATAAATCACTTACTAGTTTGAAGGTCCTTTTCTACCAGATAAATTAGTAGAGTTCCTGGCTTCAAAAAACTTTTCAGTTTGTCCTGAGATAGAAGGTGAAAACTGTCATGAGATTAATAAATTCTAACTAGTCTGCAGAGTTCAATGAGGAGAGATTACATCACCTTAGAAGGTTCAGCACTATGGACATTGTATTCAAGTATATTATATGCATTGTAAGTATAGGAATTACAGATTCTTGTATATTAGAGATTATATGCATTAATCATAAAATGTGAAACCAGAATAAAATCATAAAATTAAAAAAAAAAGTGTTTTTCAAAATACAGTTCTTAGACATGACTCAGGTTTCCCCAAAGCATTTGTGGAGGGGTGGAGGCCCCCAGTGGAAGTCCAATTGGGAAGTGCTTGTTATGTTATTCCTCTTGGCTTCATTAGGAGCCCTCTGATACTTTTATAATCTATTTTATGTGTAACTTTACTTTTATAAAAAAAAATTACTGTTAAAACATACATATATATCCAGATACATAGATATAGCAATCCCTTTCTTACAGACTGTAAGGAACATGGAACCAGCGAAAAGCTTTGAAAGAAGAATGACATTTTCAAGGCTGTACAAGAAGGTCTATCAGTGATGAACACAGTCAGTTATAAAGGGAAAGAGGTGGCAGCATAGTTGACATCGCCGAAGACTGAGTTAGGACAGTGAATGGAGAGGCAGGGATAGATGTCTTTCACATCTTGGAAGCAAGATGGATTTGTTGGACATGGGCAGCTAGAAAACAGAAAGCAGAGCCAAAGATGACTTTGAATAGAGCTATCTAAGAACCTCAGACATTGAGAGGGCAAGAGGCTGCTCTCCATGAGAAATGACAAGGTTAGTTTTATACGTGACAAGGGTAAGATGCCAAGAGCACCAAAAGCCAACTGAAAATGTAGGATCAGAAGTTATCTACTCAGGTATACTCCAGAATCCATTAGGAAGACCAATGTCATTAAAGAAATGAGAAATTCCACCCAGGAGATGGATCCTTTAAATTACCTCAATAAATGCTTGAAAGATGTGTTTTAAATGCATTTGAGTTGTAGTACCCATGAAAGATGACTTACACAGATACAGTTTAAAATCTTATGTTTTAATAGGAATGTTAACACTTTTGGCTTCTTCTTACCTAGGAGAAATGAATCTTCATAAAATACTGTTCTGATCGTGCCAATTCCCTGAACTAAATGTTTAGTAGCTATCTGTTTTCAGATCTGCCAAAATTAGGGAAGCTTCCTTTCCTGGGTGATGTTTTATTTCAATTCTTTGAACTGCAGTAAGTGTAAATCACAGGAAAATAAGGTAAAAACGTGTCCAAATGGTTCCAGATTCCCCTACTTTGTATCAGAAGGAATATGAAACAATGTCAAGATGTTACCTACTCTGCTTCCAGCTTTCCAGTGGAGGTATACATCTTTAATTGGAATGGTCTTAAGCCCGCCCCATCTTTCCCACTCTTCCCCCCCTCCCAGCCAAAAATACTTATTTCCTTATTGGGGACAAGGGGCTAATAGAGGTGTACTAATAGAGGTGGTTCCCCACAGCTTGTGTGAGAATATTGGAAAACTACACCAGAAAGTGTCATTAGTTTCTCTGAGGCAAATGAAAAAAAAAAAAAGTTACTGCAGCCTGTACCCAAGGTAAAAACCTATTTACTCCCCACCTTTTTTTTTGGAGGGGGGGGATCCAAAATCTACAAAACACAGACCAAAAGAAGGTGTTATTCATCCTCTATTGGCGTAATTATGCTAGTATTGCATGGGAAAGGAATGGTGAGCTAGGATTTAAACACAGTGTGTTCTAATCTGTTCTCACAAAGTTCTCTGTTAACTTTAAGAAACTCTAGACTCCCTGTTTTGTTGTGAGAGACAAATAGTATGTTAAGATCTTAGGCAATGTGTTCCGTCATCACAACCCCTTTTAGTGCACTTGCAGTTCTGGAGCCCTCTCATGGCTTTAGAGCAAGGATGTCTGAGAAAGGAACAAAGGTATCAGTGCTCAGCTTCAGTGCATCAAAATGGGGTCCTTAAAAGTGCTATAAATACAACAGATATGGAGACAGGAGTTTTGATTAAAAGAGCCAGACTTCTGAGTATGAAAAGCTACACTGTGATCTCAGACCATAAAGTATTATTAACACACATCTGGGAAGTGTTGGTGAATTGACAATCGGCCTTAATCAGTTCTAGATACAAATGGAAGTGCACAGATTTAAGATAAAGAGGCATTGCAAGGAAATCCAAAAAGAGGAGTCATAGGAGGGCTAGAACACCTGGATTCATTTCTGGGAGTTAGTTCTGTATGAAGGAGAGCGCTACGGCTCACAGTGGCAGAAGTTCATGGACTTCCTTCTCATGTCTTCTTGTTGTTAGTATAGAGGCTGCATGAACAGTTAAAAAAAGAAGGAAGTCACATTATTGATCAACAACGCGCATCAAGAACTATCACATAATATCATATCTTGTTAGAAGGAAAAATCTCATGTCATAATAGGCACACGGCAACTTGGAATAAAGCCGAGATTACCAAGCTCCCTTGGGAGTTGGGTGTCAGCCAGGTAACTAAGTTGTGGTCAGTGAAATTAAGTGACAGGTGTGAATGCACTTCTGGGAGGAGTGCTTTAAGGAAGAAGGTAATTCCACTTCTTCCTTCTTACTATATTTTATGTGGAGACCACGTTGGTAATTATGGTGGGGTAATGAGAAGGCATCCTGTCTGTCCCCAGTGCTCAGCCCTGGACTGCCAACATTTACATGAGAGGAAAAGAAATTTCTACCTGTTTAAGCTACTGTTATTTTGGATTTTCTGTTGGAGTTAAGCTTAGTGAATAAAATTAGGTCTACTACATGGTAAAGTCAGTTTTTTTAAGCTCTAGCTTTTAGCCCTGTAATAAAGTACCATTTAAAAGAAAATTCCCATCCAGTACTGCTAAGAAGTACTGGTAAGTTTGGTTAATTCCTGAAACAGTAGACAAAAAAATGCTTATGTAAAGAATGTATGAATGAAACAATGGAGCCAACTGACAATTTATTTATTTATTTAAGTAAATAAATTTACTTATTTATTTGAAGCCGAGTTTAGAGATGAATTGCCTAAAAAGGACATTTTAAATCCAAATTCACTGATGGTACCATTCATCACCTTTCCAGGTCACTGGGCTAGTCATTTCTCCACTTTGTACCTGCAATTCTAGGAACTTTCATAACAAAAGACAACAGTAGATTGATGAGATCAGAGCAGACTGGGATTACGTCTTAACTCTCCTACCATGAAGTCCTTGTCCAATCACTTATCCTCTTCAAAACTGCTTCCTCCTCTGGAAAAAAGTCATTGGGTTAAAAGTTTAAAAGTTGTCTAAGGTAGTGCTTCTCAAATTTTAATGTGCATTTGAATCACCTGTGAATCTTATGAAAATATAGTCTGATTTAGAAAACTTTCACAGTGAGGCCTGAAGTTCTGCATTTCTAACAGACCCCCAGGAGTTGTTTGATACTGCTGGTCCACAGAACACACCTTGAGTAGCAGGGTTCCAAGAAGGCACAATTCCCCAGCTGTGTGACTGAGATCTCTTAGACTATCGCTGTGAGTGTTTTGCCTTGAGCTGCCTAAATTTACCTGCCTAAATTTCTGATTTTTAGCACATTCCTCTCTCTTGGGACACCAAGATTGTCAATAAAGAGACAACTGCAATCAGAGGACCTGGGCCTTTCAGTGGTCAAGAGAGGGCCCTGCCTTTTCATTTTTGTGATTGCTAGTCTATTTTAATATGAAGAAATGCCAAAGAAGGGTTATTAAAAAACAAAACAAAACTGTGGTAAGCTTTAACATTCACCCCATTGAAACTTTTATCACTTAAAAAATAGTAGAAAATCTTGTTCTACTTTCAAGATGATCAAAAGATTAACATTTCATTGTACACTCTAGGTGGTATGACTGAACATTAATGTAAAGAAAAATAAATCTCTTTTCAACTCTAAACATGTCTATGTTGAAATAACTTCAATGGAAAATAAGTCATTTTTGAATCTGAGGCCAACACCACATGCCTCTTCCTTTTCTACCCTGACAGGCTCTGCTCACTCAAACTTTGAGACTTCATAAGTAGCCCCACCTCTCATCTTATACCTCTGTCATTTAGGGATGTTTTTGATGACAAATCATAGAGCCAGTAGCCTCATTGCCTTCATTAAGGAGGGAATTTGTAGAGGTCCTTACTCTCCCATTCTAGAAGTTCCATCTTCTGACAATGTGATCTTGTAGGGAAGGCCCTTCCCACCACAAGTATTAGTGGACATACAACTAAGTTATGGCAAGTAGCACAAAAAGTTTTCTGGAAGGTCCTGAAAAAGTGTCCATCCCTAGAAAAAGATATAAGGAAAAAAGAAGTCTCCCTCTGTGTCACATTCTACTTTCTGATTTTTTTAATGCAGTTATGTATGGATACAATGCTTAGTTCAAGAGTGTTTGTAACAGTTCTGAGATCAACACACACCCTACTCAGTTTTCTGATCTCTCTGAGCCCCAGATCCAACAGTAGAAATTACCCAACTCTACTAGGAGTTTTTGTGGTATCATTCAGAGGTGTCAATAAGTAGGCCTTATTTGATGGAAAGATGACTTGACAGAGCTAGGAAATTTCCCTTCTTATAAATGCTGTCAAGGGTCTCTTCAAGAGAGGTGGGGAGAAACTACCAAAAATCAGACCTTCCCTTGTGTACTCTGAGATGATCCTTAGAGATCGCTACGAGACAGTGTTGTATAGTATGAGAAACAAGAAGAATGAGAGCCAATTCTTGTTCTACCAAGACTGAATTCCATACTTCAAATAAATCAATTTTTCTGATATTTATTTTTTCTTGAAAGTTTAGAAGCTTAGAATAGACACTCTGTATGTTGCTTTTAACTCCAAGAGTCAATTATCTCATCCTAGTCTGCTTGATTGTCTATCATCCTTTAAAGGATCAAGTAAAATGTAAGATACAATTTTAAGATACAATTACCCAGAATTATTGAAATATCTGCTTAGTCTTCATTAATCCATTCAACCATTCATTCATTTTTTTAAATGGAGATGTAATTGGTATAACATTCTACTCGTTGTAGGTGTAAAACACAATGATTTGGTAGATGTATATATTGCAAAATAGTTACTGCAATAATTCTGTGAAAAATACTGTAAGAATTTTGATAGGGATTGCATTGAATCTGTAGATTGCTTCGGGTGGTATGGATATTTTAACAATATTCCTCCAATCCATGAGCATGGATTATCTTTCATCAGTGTCTTAAAATTTTCAGTGTACAAGTGCATGTATGTGCAAATAGTGACAATTTTACTTCCTTTCTGATTTGGGTGCCTTTTATTTCTTTCCTACGTGCTCTGGCTAGGTCTTCCTGTACCATATTGAATAAAAGTTGTGAGAACGGGCGTCCTTGTCTTGTTCCTGAACTTAAAAAGCTTTCGTTTTTTCATCATTGAGTATTATGTTAGTTATGAGCTTGTCATATATTTTTATTATGTTGAGGTATGTTTCTTCTATACACACTTTGAGAGTTTTTATTGTGAATGGATGTAAAATTTTGTCTGTTTTTTCTGCAGCTATTGAGATGATCATGGTATTTATACGTTCTTTTTTAATGTGATGTATCCCATTGATTTGAAGATACTAAACCATTCTTGCATCCCTGGAATAAACCTCACTTGATCATGATGTATGACCCTCTTAATGTATTGTTGAAATTCAGTTTGCTAGTATTTTGTTTAGGATCTTTATATCTGTATTCATCAGAGATATTGGCATATAATTTTCTTGTACTGTCTTTGTCTGGTTTCGGTATCAAGGAAATGCTGGCCTCATAAAATGAGTTAGAGCATTCTTCCCTCTCTTGTATTTTTTTGGGAGAGTTTGAGAATGATTGATGTGAATTCTATCAGACATTTAAAGAATTAGTCACTGGAGTCACCTGGTCCTGGAATTTTGTTTGTTTGGGTGGTTTTTGATTACTGATTCAGTCTTCTTATCAGGAATTGGTCAATTCAGATGTTCTATTGCTTTATGATTTACTCTTGGTAGGTCGTATGTTTCTAGGAATTTATCTATTTCTTCTAGCTTGTCCAACTTACTGGCATATAACTGGTCACAGTATTCTCTTGTGACCCTTTGTATTTCTGTGGTATCAGATATAATGTCTCTTCTTTCTTGTCTAATTTTAAGTCTTTTTTTTTCTTTTCCTTTGTGACTCTAGCTAGAGACTTGTCAATTTTATCTCTTTAAAAACACAGCTCTTAGTTTTATTGGTCTCTTCTATTGTCTTTTTAGTCTCTATTTCAGTTATTTCTGCCTTTGCTCTTTATTTCCTTTCTTCTAATAAATTTGGGCTTAGTTTGCTCTTTTCTTGTCCCTTGAATCGAAAAATTAGATTAATTATTATCTTTTTTGTTTCTTAATGTAGACATGTATCACTGTGAACTTCCCTCTTAGAACTGCTTTTGCTGCATCCCACAAGTTTTAGTATCTTATATTTCCATTTTCATTTGTCTCAAGGTACTCATTCATTTTTTAATCTGTGTGAGCCCTAAAAAAATGTGGTTACTTTTTAGATTTTTGTTGTGATTCTTTAATTACTTAGTGCTATTCCATATAGGTATTCTTGTGCTTGGCTTTCAGAGTAACTAAACATTGTTTTGCCCCAGTATTTTATATGAAATGTCTGATAATGATAGAATTATTTTTAAGTATATGGTATGGAATAGAGTCAGGAAAATTACTTGAGAAATGCAATGGAAATGTAGGGAAATACTGGATGAGGCATGATAGTGAAAGAGAAGATTAACTTTCTTGGCATTGGTCTGAGCAATGCTGTTTTGGGGATATGACACCAAAACTATAGGCAACAAAAGCAAAAAGTAGACAAGTGGGATTGCATTAAACTAAAAATCTTCTGCACAGCAAAGAAAACCATCAATAGAGTGGAAAGACAACGTATGGAATGGAAGAAAATATTTGCAAATCATATATCTGGTAAGCAGTTAATATCCAAAATACATGAGGAACTCATACAACTCAACAGCAAAAAAACCAAATAATTAAATTTAAAAAATGGGTAAAGGAGCTAATAGACATTTCTCAAAAGAAGACATGCAAATGGCTCACAGGTATATTAAAAGGTGCTGAACTTCAATAATCAGGAAAATACAACTCAAAACCAAAATGAGATATCACCTTACACTTGTTAGAATACTATTATCAGAATAGTATACTATGTAGAATACTATACACACACACACACACACACACACACACACAGTGGAATACTATTCAGTCTTAAAAAGAAGGAAATCTGGTCTTTTTGATGATATGGATGAACTTGGAAGACTTTATTCTAAGTGGAATAAGTCAGACACAGAAAGACAAATTTAGTATGATCTCACTTATATGTGGAACCTAAAATAGTCAAACTCACAGAAGTAGAGAGTAGAATGGTGGATGCCAGGAGCTGAGGGGAGGGGGAAATTGGGATACAAAAGGTACAAAGTTTTAGTTATGCGAAATGAATAAGTTCTGTAGATCTAAAGGAAAACACTGTGACTATAGTTAACAATATTGTATTTTATACTTGAAATTTGCTAAGAGGGTGCCTCTTTTTTTTTTTTTTTTTTTTGGGATACGCAGGCCTCTCACTGTTGTGGCCTCTCCCGTTGCGGAGCACAGGCTCCGGACGCGCAGGCTCAGCGGCCATGGCTCACGGGACCAGCCGCTCCGGGGCATGTGGGATCTTCCCGGACCGGGGCACGAACCCGTGTCCCCTGCATCGGCAGGCGGACTCTCAACCACTGCGCCACCAGGGAAGCCCAAGGGTGCCTCTTAAGAGTTCTCACCACACTCAGGAGGAGATGATGACTATTGGAGCCGATAGATACGTAAATCAGCTTGATTGTGGTGATTACACAATGGATACATATATCCAACTATCAAGTTGTACACCTTCAATATATTTAATTTTTAGTTGTCGACTATACCTCAATAAAGCTAAAAGAGAAAATGGTAGCTATAGATATTTTTGAATATCATTGCTCTGTACACCAGAAATAATCAATCATGTTAAAAAAGTAAGCATTTGTAGTATTCACTATTTTCATAAACATCGCTGCTAATGTTACAATGTGTGTGTGAGAGAGATGGGAAGTGGGGGGATTTTGAGTAGCCTTGTGAGCAGGTAACAGCCATTTCTGAGCTCTTTACCTGTTAAGCAATTCTTCCACTGAGAGATAATGTTGACTTTCGGAGGAGTCTGTTTAAGATGTTGCCTCTTACATATGACATTTCTCCGTAAGGAGAAATAGGATAAAAATTTTCATTCTAATAATGATTTTTTACCTATCTATTCTAGGACACATTCAGCAGTCCTTCAAATTAGCTGTCATAGTAAAAATATTTTACTTTGGGGACAATTAGTACCATCATGTCAAAACAGATTTCTCCTCACAACTTCCTCATGTGGATGTTGAGTGATCACAGAACAAGAGCATGGAGTATTTCGTAGCGCAATGTTCTGGAGCCTGACAGGATGAGGCCCTGCTCTTTCCAGCCTTGATGATGGGTGGCCAGAGGTGGGGGCCCTTTAAGAGCTACTTTGGTTGACAGGTGTTGTTTATTGGAGTTCTGGATGCAGTGCTGGAGGAGGTGGCATCGTTTATGTTGTAACATGCTGTGTGGGAGCTGAAAGACAGATTGTGTGTGGACATCATTTGGTGGGAGCTATTCTTAGGTCTTTGGATAGCCACAGGATTTAGGGCCTGAATCCTTGGCCAAATGAACAATACTCTTGCAATTTAATAAGATCAGAGGCTCTCTGTATACACCATATTTTCTCATCTCTTATTAATGTAGAAGGTGTATGCCAAGCTTTTGATAGGGAAAAGCTAGGGAGAAATCAACAACAAACTAATAATTCCCCCATGTCTGTCAAGGCTGTTTAATGTTGTTTACTTAAATTTCATTTCCTGAAGTCAGTGGTTTTAACTTAATTCTTGGAATTATCCCCAAAGACCCAGAGAGCACCATATTGGATGGGGTGTTTCATAAATGTGAGGTCGCCTATGAGGATGGCTTTTTTTGTACACCCTTATGTTTCTGATATTTCAATCTCAGTATGAATAAGAAAGTTCAGCTCCTCCACAAAAATGAAAAGTCCCAGTGCTACCTGTTTGTTGTTAAATGTGAGAAGGTAAAATCGTTAAAGACCCATTTTCAAATAACTAACTGCATTTTTAAATTTTCATTGTCCCTTAATTTAAAACCCAAAGACTGTTCAAAGCACACTGTCCAACAATTAGGGAGAAATTCTTTCTATCTTGATGTAATTTTTTATGGCATTTTGAACTTAGTCATTTTAATAGTACCTTTAAATGTTTATTGGCTCAGAGGCACTATTTTCTTTAACTTCGTCTCAGAGTATCTGGAAAACTCAACAAGCCGTTATTTATGACCTTCATTTGAATATGATCTCCTTTAAGATTCTGGTACTTTAAACCTAGAATTTGGCTGTGTTGCATGGGCATGTTAAAATAGATAACTGGGCAGCATATTGAAGTATTTAAAAGAGAAAGTGACTGCTTAATGAGTGTCCTATAAGCTGTTTGGATTTCATGAATCACTGGAGGCTTGATCTTCCCCTCACCCTTCTAGTGTCCTCAAAACCTCTCTTCCAATTCTAGTTAAATATGCTCAAACATAAATATGATCAAGCACAAAGATATATCTTTATGCCATCTTTGAATCTTACTAAAAAAACAAGAAGGATAAAAAATAAAAACAACTGCAACCCTAAAGGACAAAGAGATGAAGAAAGACAAAAGCATCAAAGTATCAGAAGGAGAGTAATCTATGGACAGGAGGTAAATGACTTAGCAGTCTTGGCAGGATGTAAGACAGCCATGGGGGAAACTGAGCAGAGTTTGATTTGTATTGGAAACCCTAAAAGATACAGCAATTAGCACCATCAGGTACCCCCGAAAGTGAGATTGAAAATAGGATAGGTCTGAAGTCTGAAAGTCTGAAGAAGCATTTTAGATCCCACATCATTACTCTTTCCATCTGGAAGACTTCCCTCCTCAACCCCAGGTACAAGGGTGGAGGAGTATCCTCAGGAGAGTGGATACCTAGACTCTGTTGGGAACTCATCACATCAAGGGTAGGGGTAGCAAGTTGATAACTACCAGATAATGTAGAAGTATTGTTAGGAACCTTGAAATTCCCAAATCCCTTCCCTCACTAGGCTCCCTCCCTGCAGCTAGGTTAATTGCCTTCATGCAGAGGTTGAAATGTTCTTGGATCTGATTAATACAAGAGAAAATAATCTAATTATTTAGTTTCTGAGTGACCCACTCTTTCATATGAAAGGCCAGCCAAGAGTCATCAGTCATGTTTCTAGCAAAGCCAACATCACACGGCAGATGGCAGGCACACACATAAGCAAGCACATAGAGAAACACAATTTTATTAGCATTCTCAAAGAGCTAGAAGTACAGCATATATGACCCCAAATAAGATTCCACTAAAACAATTCTTTCAGAGGGTAAAAAGGTTTTGAAAATTAAAAGTAGCAGGAAAGTAAAAAAACACATAAGATAAAGTTGAGAATCTCTTAGGAAGCAGGGCATTAACAATGACCCTAACAAAGGTCCTTAAAAGGAGAGAAATGGTGAGAAAAGTAGGATCATTCAAACGGGCCCACCATCTGGCTAATGGGACTCAGGCAGGGAGAAGAGGGAAACTGATGGGAGCAAATTACCAGAAATAATTAAATTTTCCAGGACTAAGGAACATGAGTTTCCATATTTAAAGAGCTCACCAAGTACCCAGCAAAGTTATATGAAAACAGTTAACAAGGCACATCACAGTATAATTTCAGAGCATGAAAGGTTATGCTAAAATCCTAAAGTTTTCAAGAGATGAAAAACAGGTACAAATACAGAAACTCAACAAAAGTAATTGTCTGCAAAAGGTCAGAAATTAGAATCAAATTGAGCTTACCCATCACAGCAATTCAGGTCGGAAGACCTAGATTTCTATATTTCCAGATCCTCAAGTGAGTAGAAATAGACATTTCTCAAACATGCAAGGTCTTAAAACATTGTCTACCGTGCTGTCTTAATTAGGAAGCTACTAGGATGATCAATCTCAGTGATATACAAAGTAAGCACAGTAAGCACAAAATAAAATATATGAAATAGAATAAATGCACAATAAATGAATGAAACCCAAGGTAGATCTTGAATTCTAGGCCAATGATTTAGGCTGTTGCCTCAGGTGCAACCAAAGACTTGTGGAAGTTGCTGTTGAGTTCATTGCAATAAGATTTTTGACTCTAACCATTAAATTCACTTCTGGAGCTTCAGTAGAGTCTGTGTTGTATGTTGGGGAGCATCACTGCACACCCTTCTTGGACACCAACCCCTGAGGACTGAAGACAATAGGCTGTTCAAATCTGGGAAGCTGCATGGCCAGCCAGCCAGCTGAGAGCGCCCAGGCTTAATCTGTAACATCAGAGCCTTTACTGGGCTCACAGCCTGCTTCCTTTGGGGTATTACCCTCAGCACCATAGGCAGTCTTCCCTTGGTTTGTGTGTTCTGTGTATCCATTTTTTATGAAAACACTCATAATGCATCTGTGTATCCACTTTTTATGTGTGTTCTGTGTATCCACTTTTTATGAAAACACTTATAATGCATCTCTCTGTGCCATTTAAATGAGGTTGTTCAGTAAAAGCAACACATAACCAGAAAAGAAAGCTAACCAATGACAGTACAGCTGACTCTTGAACAACACGGGTTTGAACTGCTCGGGTCCACTTATATGTGGACTTTTTCAATAAATATGTGCTACAATACTACACCATCTGCAGCTGGTTGAATCCGCAGATACGAAGGAACCCAGGATATGGAGAGCAGACTGTAAGTTATACGTGGATTTTCAACTGCATGGCGGGGCAGTGCCCCTAATCCCTACCCCTTTGTTCAAGGGTCAACTGTATCTTATATTGGAACAATCCTTGGATTTCGTAGAGCACTTGAACAAACTATTTAATTAATTATTGGCTGTATTGGGTCTTCGTTGCGGTGTGCAGGTTTCTCATTGCAGTGGCTTCTCGTTGCAGAGCACAGGCTCTAGGCATGTCGGCTTCGGTAGTTGTGCCATACGGGCTCAGTAGTCGTGGCTCGCGTACTCTAGAGCGCAGGCTCAGTAGTTGTGGTGCACGGGCTTAGTTGCTCCGCCGCATGTGGGATCTTCCCAGGCCAGGGATCAAACTGTGTCCCCTGCGTTGGCAGGCAGATTCTTAACTACTGCACCACCAGGGAAGTCCCTTGAACAAACTATTTTTATCTGACACTCGAAACAGGACTGTGAAGTAGAAATGTCGGCTCTTTTTCCAGTTAAGTGACTAAGAAAACTCCAAAGCTAATTGGGAGTTGAGAAAGAGCTGGGCCCGTTGACTCTGGATTCTTATTCCGGTGCCCTTTGCCCTTTATCATATGGATTCTAAAGAAGAAAAGCAGAAGTGGCGAGGCCTGGCAGGCCATCATCTTTATTCCCACTCTACAGTGAGCACTTACTTTGGGCTCCTGAGGTTGGTTTCTTCTTACGTGGTGACAATTATCATTTCAGAACGAATGCATGGTACTTGTAGGAGATATGCATTTCTTTTCATTTGTCCCTGCTTCCCCATAAATAAGTCTTCTCTGTTTTCCAGAATATTCTTAAAAACTCTTAAACAGTCCTCCCAAACACTAACAGGATATTTCGTCGGTGCATGTTCTGGTTCTACCCAGCCTTCAAAGGCTGAGTCCTTCAAGTCACTTCCCCTCCCTGGGAACTGTGTTAACCATCTTATTTATCTATCTTTCAATAGGACAAAAGAGTTGAAACAAACATTCTCTAAGATTCCTCTAGTGCTAGTATGCTCTATTCTGTAATTCTGTTCATTTCTCAGATTTAATGTGGTTACATTGCTTAGACGAGAGAAATGAGGATATTTTATGGTTTTGCTAAATGGTCACCTAAGAAGGATGGTAGTAAAGAAGGCAGAGTCGGGGAAAAGAGCTGGAATGTTTCTTGTTCACAAAATTATATATTAATGAAAGCCATCTTTTGTTTGAACATTTACTATGTGCCCAGAAATGTTCGGGGCACAGTACATACTATCAGTAATGTTCACGACATCTCTTTAGAGTAGGTGCTATTGTCTTCATTAACCACTTTAAAAACTATCAGAAGAGTCACATTTTGTACATAAGAAACACACACAAATAATCAAATGATACAGAGAATTCTAAGTTTGCAAAGGAGACTGAAGAGTAAACTGAAAAGTCCCGACTACTATCCATCCCCAAACCAACTCATAAGAGCTACAGTGGTTTCCTAAGTGTCCTTTCCAATACCGAGAGAGTAAATGGCTAGAAGTAGAATTGCTGGGATGTAGAACATCCATATTTTGATGTTGATAAATAGGGCCTATTTGTCAGGGCCCAGCAGGAAGGGCAGGTTAAGAATCATGGGATTGGAGAAATATGAAACAGTAGCTCATGCTCTGTTCACAAATCATTTGGTATGTGCACAACTGACAACACAACACAGGTTAGTCAAAGTAGGGAAAGGGGGGTAATGAACCAGTCCAAGGAGAAGTTCAGGAAGGAGGCCTCAGCAGGAGCTGTGGTCTCTGGTCTGGTCTGGAGTGTTATCTAAAGTAACAGTTTATCCCTCTAAGGCACTTTCTGTCCTACAGCTGACGTTTCAAAACAATGAATATGAAAGTTAATGTTGGCCACTGTGACTCCATTTTGAACTACTTACCATGTCTTAACATAGCTTAAATCTTAAGTTTCACACAAGATGAGTGGGAATCGTAACGAGAAAGAAATCACGTCATAACAAGGCCAGATTATTCGCCTAAAATGTTGTACTAATTTACATTTCTACCAACGTGGGAAAAATATTTTCTGTCAATTCTATCTCCTTCTGTGGTTTATGACTCACAATATAGTCAACACTGAATATCATTAAACCTTTAAAATCTACAGCAAGTGAATAGAAAAATGGACCTCAGTTTTTAAAATTTTTGATGGTGAACAAGTTTCTTATTCATTGGCCAATTTCATTTCCTTTTGTGAAATACCTCCTTGTATACTTGTTTTGTTTTTTTTCTTCCTACTGAGTTATTCTTCTTTATTTTCTTGATTTATGAAATCTCTTTATACGTTAAACCTTAGACCCTTTTCTGTCATATGCCTTAGAAATGTTTCTCAAACTTGTTATATATACTTTTCATTCACTTCTTCCCCAGTAGTTTAAACACATTTCATGGCATCTGTTTAAATGCTAAAAGGTTTTCCCCTTACCAAAACGACAAAAAGTTTCAATCAAGCTTTTGTATATTTGTTTTTATGTTTGCATCTCTGATTTATTTGAAAAAGCTTTCAGATGTTTCTATATAAGAAATGAGGTTGAGATCCAACTGAAGTTCTAACTCTCCCATTGATAGCTGGACAAGTGTTCGAACGTAATTTCTTGAGTCATTTTCTCACTGCCTTATTTAAAAATCATCTTTACAATATTATAAGTTCCTCTCTACATTTTGGATAATATCTGGACTATTCATTACAGTTCTGTTCAGTTTATCTGGTTTCCTGAGGCAGCACTAAAATTTTTTTTTTTTTTTTGCGGTACGCGGGCCTCTCACTGCTGTGGCCTCTCCCGTTGCAGAGCACAGGCTCTGGACGCGCAGGCTCAGTGGCCATGGCTCACGGGCCCAGCCGCTCCGCGGCATGTGGGATCCTCCCAGACCAGGGCACGAACCCGTGTCCCCTGCATCGGCAGGCGGACTCTCAACCACTGCGCCACCAGGGAAGCCCAGCACTAAAATTTTTAAAATTATTTTAACTTTAAAAACGTTTTATTTTTGGATAAAAGAGTCCAACTTTTTTTTTCTTATCGTTTTTCTGGCTTGTATCACATTTACTTTACCAAATGAATATGGTCATTGTGTTTTATGCTTCTGATGTACTATAGATTTAATATTTTAAATTTCTTGTTCATTGGAATCAATATTCATATGTAAAAATGGTAAGAGGGGTTTTTGTTTGTTTGTTTTTACTGAAAGTGTGGGTAGTTGTATTTATCCAGTTCTGGTATCAATCTTACTCTACCTTTACAAGAAGAATTTGAACCTTTTTCCCATGGTAGGAGTAACTAATTCCCATCGTAAAGATGGCAAAAGTGACGCTACAAGAAGTAACTTGCCCAAGGTTATACATCTGTTAAAGAACAGAGCTATGATTTTTGTCCACTGAATTAGGAAATACTTATCGAGACTGGAGCATTCGCTCCAGAATAAGATACTAGATATCAATAACATCCCTTAAATTTATAAAATTGCCTCATGTATAACTTGTATATAAATGAGTACAATCAATTTACAAGATCACACCATGTTTTTCAAATAATGCTTGTGCCCATTACACTGCTTTTTTCCCCCAGTACCCCTTCTAATACAAGGAGGAACTAAAGGTTACATGGCACCTGGGTTGATAATGACCCAGGTGCATCCTTTCTGTGACTTGAATAGTCTCTCCCTAAGAATTAGCTGTAGTCTTTCCTCACTCAGAAGAATATGACAAGTTTTTCCACAAAGAGAGTCAACATATTTTGGTTGAAACTTCACCCTGTCAGGGAGGCTGCTCTGCTACCATTAGAGCTTTTAAGCAAGGATGAGATAATCACAATAATTATCTTCCATTAGCAAAATGATCTGGCACCAGATTCTTCTTCCAGTTCTCACAGCCTCCCTTGTGGAGCAGAGAGCATCTCAAATGGGCTTCAAGAACACTTGCAGTGGAGAATAATCAGAAGTATAAAAATGAGCTGTAGGTGGGTGAATTAATCAAAGGATCAGGAGGGATGAAAGGCTCCAAATCAGAAAAATCTGCTCATTTAGGCTAATATAATTTAGTTTTTGTCTTTCCAGAAGATTCATTTAGCGCAGCCTTCCAATTAGTATACTTGCATCACAGCATCAGTAAGGCACAAAACATTTGGGTGTATCAATTCAGCATTGATCCATCTAATTCATTTCCTCTTAAGGGTAGTAAAAAAGGCTTCTAAAATTATACTCATTACTTTAATTCAAGGTTTAATGTAAAGAAAGAATCTCCTTGTATGGGGAATTCAAAAGGAATTCATAACCTTTGGCTTAGGTCTTTTCTCTCTTTTACACAGATATAATTAGACTCCGAAATTTAAAGAATTTTTCTATTTAGTGGCTCTTATGTTTTTAAATCACCACTTCTATCAACACCACAACCATAATCATCGTCATCATCATCATCTTCTTTATGATGACCATTTTCTGCTGTGTGAGTAATGCTGTTCTGTGTTCTTTGAAGGAAGTTGCAAAGAAAATTGAAGCCCATGCTTGCCCAGGGAGTGTTTATAACAAAAGGGGAAAGTATATTATTATTCTGATAAAACTGTCAGTACAGGCAAATGACACACATCCTAAAATAGGTCATCTATGACATTGACACACTAAAGGAGTGCTAGTGAAAGACAGGGCTACAGATTTATTAGACTCACCCGATTGTCTGTTCCATGAATGCAGAGGCCATGTCTGCTTTGTCTACCGCTATATACCCACCACCAAATGCAATGTCTAGCACTTGGCCGGGGCTCTGTAACTCTTCATTGAAATGAAAGTTGGGACACAGTTAAATGGAGGGCTAGCTCCAGTCATTGAGGTTAACATACTTGTTTCTAGACATTACTGTGCATTGAAATCACCTAGGATCTTTAATAAATACTTAGGTCTGGCTCCCACTCTCAGACTTTCAGATTTAATTGGTGTTGGGTGCAACCTTCTCAGCCTAATTTTTTAAAGTTCCTAGGCGATTTTAATGTTCAATAACTTTTGGAAATCACTGTTACTATAAATAAAAGTCTGACATTGCACACAAGGCAGTCCCAGCTTATGATCTTATTAAGCAATAAGTCAACTTTGCAAACATTTACTTAGCACCTGTTAGGTATGAGGCATTCTACATGGCTGTAGGGAATATGGAAGACATACAGCATGACTTTTGGGGTTTCCCATTGATCCCATCAAGACAAAAGAAACATGAAACAAAAAGATGCATGTTAAGTAATATAAGGTGATGACGTGAAAAATATTGCAGAATACGGTAATTGGTATATGATTTACAAGTGAACCAACAAATAATTAAGAAGCTCATAGGAATAAGAGAGCTTTCCTTCTGAAGTTGTCAGGGAAGGCTCCACAGACGAAGGGACTTTTAAGCTGTATCTTGAAATAAGTGTATGAGAATAAAACACATTCTGGAATAGAGAACAACTCAATGTAAGGGCACCCAGAGTATCCAAGAAGTAGTAGTCTCAGGAGTGATAGTTTCAAAACACTGCTGGGTAGATAGTTCCAGGGTCTCATTCTTCATAAGTTGCTATGGGTCATTGGAAGGCTTCCAGAGCAATGCCAGTGTTGTCAACCAATATGGTGGGTGTCTCATAGAATTAAAGTCCTTAATTGGGACCTATCACTCAGATCCAGGCTGCAAAGTTTTAGCTGAGTATTAATAAGGCGGTGAAGAAAGGAAACCTTCAACAGAGTGGAAGAAATAGGCCATTTTTAGCAGCGGTAAAGGTGTGAACAAGGAGAGAATGGCTGGGATGAGGTCAGGGGTCATGGAAACAGATTTTCTTGGTGGGAAAGAAATGGAGATAGGGAGGCTCTGACTGAGATATCTTAATAACTTAGGCTTTGTCTTGTACCCTGTGCCTTTCCAGATGGCTATTAGCTGTCAGGCAAAATTTAACCCAACGGTCAATAGGGCTTAATTATAGCCTTTGTTAATAACAAGCCCCTTATCACCAGGCTGTCTTTCAGCCCCTGACTCCCCCCAACCTCATCTCTGGACACACCCACAAGTTAGCATTCACTCCAGCCAGATCAAAACACTTGGAGTTTCCTGAACCAACAGACTATTTCCTGCCGCAGCTCCTCTGTACGCAATGATCTTTGCCTCAAGTGTCCTTTCTCCATGTCTCCAGTTCCTATCAGACCTTCAAGACTCAGCCCAAGAAAGAATACCTCCCTGGTTTAAGGCCCTCTCTATGCTCCTGAAACACCCACTTACAACCTGTACTGTAATATTTGGTATATTTGTGTTTCCCTCCATTACCTGCTAAGATAGCTTCTATGTTCTCCTTAAGAGCAGAAGAGGCACACTCAGATTTCCTTAGGGTTATGAGAATAACAGAAGACAAAGAAAATACTCCGTGATTGTGGATGCAGTCCTACTGGAGGACTCGAACGTTGTTTATCACGTAGGTTACAATAACTTTGGATGTTCAGTAGCAGCTCTTGTGAATTAATAATACTTTTCTAGACCATTGTTTTTGTGACTCAGCAGCGGCCCCATCTTTGCTTCTCTTTCTCACCTGCCTCTTTTTCTTGTCTCTGCTAGAAACTCGATGTCATGGCTTCTGCTTAGTCAAGGCTCTGTTGGATTGTGACTTCTAATGTCTTGTGGCTTCCGATGACTATCTTCTCTTGACGTGTCTCCCCAATTTCATTTCTATCTTTTGCATACATACCTGTGTCTCTAACATTAAAAGCCCCTTTTACTGAGTTTGCACATTACTCTCCAATACTGAATATCCCTGGCTCTTACCAGACAGTCGCAGAGATCTCTGTTTCCATCAGCTGTAGGCAGGGCGGTGGGTGAGGTCCTATGGTATTAACCACAATCATTTGTACATAATAGATCCTTCAGCAGGAGGCTGTGGGCATGACAAAGACCCTAAGACACATCGGAAGGGGGTGTTTTGAGCTAAGTAAGAGTACCGTGTCCCAGATGATGAGAAATATGCCTGGTACATGATGTATGTTAAATATCAGATGAGTGAATGAATTAATGCTGAAGAATAATAGGACTTGGGTGAAGGGGAGGAAGAGGGGAAGACATTGCTAACTGGTGGGGAGAGAGAGAAAACATAAGCCAAACTACTTGTCTAAGGCCATTATTCAGAAGGATTTCAAAGTTACTGATTTTACTAGCCCTGTGCTAGTAGGCATCTTTGAAAAGATTTTGATTAGTTGATAGAGCTTTTTGATAGCTTCTGGACAGAAGACTGTATAATTTTTGTCCTCTCTGATGCCATTAATTTAGAAAACTTTTCTCAATACCTATGTGGCTTACAATGCGTATACACTTCGTTTTAGATAGGCTCTCTATCTGAGGATTATAGTGTTAGCAATAATGTTAACCTAACCATCTCACTGTCATTACCCAGGTCTTCCAGTTCTTGGCTGAGCAGCCTGAACCCCTTGGTCGTTCGATACAGAGTACTAATCTGAGGAAAGAAAAGGGCAGCTGATTCACAGGAATGGGGGCTGGGGGCTGGGGGCTGCAGATGTGAAAAGGCTGTATGACCCAGTCATTGCTAATGGGCGGCCTATTGGGGGTTGCTGCGGACTCTGTCTTTTAAAAGAGATTGCTGTAATTGGACAATTGAGGCAATTATCTAAAGCTTGAGGTTAAACATAACTTCCCGGCCTCAAATTTCTAGACATTTCACATTACAGCAATATTTTGTGTGTGTGACTGGATACAGCTAATTGATAGGCAAAGGCTGTTGCCTACGTGATGATGGATTAACTGGGTTCTGATTGGAAACCTGAGCCACTGTTGTTTTTCTCAGGTATGTAAGCCACAATTCTTATCTATGTCATCCAGGTACCTGGAACCTATGGGTGCGTGGTTAGGGGCTCCTTTCATTCCCCTGAAACCCTGGCCTCTTTGAGGCATCTTGTGGGAGGGTGATGTTTATGGAAGGCCTCCTCAGAAACATCACACCCTGAATTCTCCCTGAGAGGGCTCCCTGAGGGCTGCAAGGAGAGCAGAGGGGACCCTGGTGTTCTTCCATGAGCAAGTGCTCCCAGCATCTTCTAGAAAGAAACTATGTGTGGTGGGGAAAAAGCAGAGTATTAGGAATTGGGAGAGTCGTATTTATCGCTGTTTAGCGGTGCGATCTTGAGAAAGTCACCTAATCAATCTGGGCTTTCCCTTGTCCGTAAGAGAAGGGGTTGGGTTTAGATAGTCTGGCAGGGAGACTTCATCTTCAAAGGCTGATATCCAGACTTGAGTCAACATAACACTACATTCTTGGATGATACAGACAATATCCCTCTCTCCAGCACGCACCTCCACCAAAATCCATTTTTCTACTTTCACTTTTATGGGAATTTCACTTTATAGTAGGGTGAGAGTTGTGTTTCGATGGAAAAAGGGAAGAGAAAGGCATAAGGACTTTGCCCGTCAGACCAGGTCCCTCACATGGGCTTTGGACTCCTATGGAATGAAGCATTAAAGAAGGAAGCTGATACTATTTGTTGTAGGCTGAATTGCATCCCCAGCCCCTGTCCCCCAATTCATATGTTAATGTTCTAATCCCCAGTAACTCAGAATGTAACTGTATTTGGAGATAAGGCCCTTAAAGGAATAATTAGGTTTTTAAAATGAGGCCATTAGTGTGAGGCCCTAATCCAGTATGACTGGTGTCCTTATTAGAAGAGGAAGAGATAGCAGAGGTATATGTACGTGGAGAAAAGACCTATGAGCACCAGCTGCAAGCCAAGTAGAGAAGCCTCAGAAGAAAACAAATCTGTCGACACCTTGATCTTGGACTTGTAGCCTCCAGAGCTGCTAGGGAACAAAAAAAAAAATGTCTGTTGTTTAAGCCCCCCAGTCTCTGGCATCTTGTTCAGGCAGCTGGAGCAAACTAATAAATTAGCTCTTGTTCAAGAGCTGCTATGCTCAGCTGATGCTCTTGGGTCAGCAAAGTAGGTGCAGAGTGGGGCACAGAGTAGAGAAAGGAGAAAGCCCTTATTCCTGATGTCCACAGCACTTGGAGCCCCAAAGTCTGGGATTTGGGGGCTTCCAGAGGCAACAGTACTTATCTGGACAATGGAATTCTTTTTATTATCGCCAGTGACCGTTGCTCATCATCTAAAAGGAGCTTTGCAGGAAGCAGCCGAGATGGACAAGTGGGAGCTACAAATGGAGTGGGAAAATGGGACAAAAGATTAGTAAAGAGGTCCACACCTCGGGAAATATCTGGCAGCCCTTTATGTCGAGGGATGTTCTACTCTTAATAAGTTCTTAAAATAATGGACATTTTGGGTCACACAAATATTACAAAGAATCCATGTTGCATCATTTCTTTATATACTTCTTGAACCTGCAGCCCATTTTTGGAAATGCGTGCATAATCCCTTAGAATGTGTCACCTCTTCTTTGGTTACTAAAGTTTCCCCAGGTTCAAATAAAAAAAAAAAAATTTCCAAATGATTGATTTGCAAGCTATCATATCATATAGCATAATTGTTCTGCACTTAAACCAAACCTCATATGCTTTAATGATTAGATCTTTTCACCCCCTTTAATTTATAAGCAAAATTGATTCTTTGGATCAATATTCCTGGGGGCACAAGAATCTGGGCTGCTGGTGGAGTCTGAATGGGCCTGTCTGAACGTTAACTGTGGCTTCGGGTGGCTCCTGGAGTAGAGATGTCGCTCTCATTTTCAGAGCCAAACTCTGACTACATGTCAAAATCTATAGCAAAACACAGGAGTCATTTTTCTCCAGATTCCCCAAATTAAGAGATTAATCCTATTTGTCTCCCTCACTATCTTTTCAAAAAAGCTGTTTGTTGACTTAACGTTTGAAGGCCATAGAGCCTGGTAACTGACCAAGGAAAGGTTTGAAGAAGCTTGTGAGAATGGTGTGCTTAGGACTGTCTCTACTCAGGACCAGTTCTCCCTATTCAGACCTTCATCAGCAAAGCAAACTGGGAAACTGAGGCAAATAAGCCAGAGCAGTGGTCCTCAAAATGTGGTTTCCAGACCAGTTGCATCCGCAGCACCTGAGAACTTGTTAGAAATTTGAGTCCATGGGATCCATTTCAGATCTGCTGACTTTGGAATCTTGGAGAAGGGCCAGGTGATCTGAGCTTTAATGAGCCACCTAGGTGATTCTGATTTAGTTTGAGAACCACTGCTGTGGACAACTCAGCTGTGAAAATTATTTTCTTAATTCCTGAGGAGAAAGTTTCCATGGTTCTTTCTTTTTCTAAACCTGACACACACATAAAGGATTCAGATGACCACAGGACAGCTTCTTCTTATAGGATCTCTCCAAGAAACTGAGATTCTCACCCATGGATTTGTAACACATGTATATATCACTCCAGTTCATCCATCTACCTCCTTGCCTTCTAATGTTCAAAACAAAGCAAAACGGGCTTCCCTGGTGGCGCAGTGGTTGAGAGTCCGCCTGCCGATGCAGGGGACACGGGTTCGTGCGCCGGTCCGGGAAGATCCCACATGCCGCGGAGCGGCTGGGCCCGTGAGCCAAGGCCGCTGAGCCTGCGCATCCGGAGCCTGTGCTCCGCAACGGGAGAGGCCACAACAGTAAGAGGCCCGCGTACCGCAAAAAACAAAAACAAAACAAAACAAAAACCTCAGAATACACACCACATAATGTTAAGTTCAGCAATTGTCTCTGTTTCCAGGTGTGTGTGTAATACTTATGTGTATTTTTATTTGAACAATGCTTACCAATAGGATTGAACATACAACATAAAGACTTTTCATATAAATGATAATAGTTATATTAAAGTGCTTGAATTGCTAAGACTGATGTCAAAGAGCATAGTGCTTATGTTTCCTTCCAGCAGTTTTATGGTTTCAAGTCTTACATTCAAGTCTTTAATCTATTTTGGGTTGATTTTTATGTATGGCATAAGACAGAGGTCTCATTCCACTTTTTTACATGTGGCTGCCCAGTTTTTCCCACACCATTTATTGAAGAGACTATCCTTTCTCTATTGTATTGAATCTGTTCATCGCTCCTTTGTGATAAATTTCTTGTCTACAGATGTGTGGGTTTATTTCTGGGCTCTCACTTCTGGATATGTCTCCTCAGACAAGGGAAACAAAAGCAGAAATAAACAGATGGCATTACATCAAACTAAAAACTTCTGGACATAAAAGAAAATAATCTAAACAAAATGACAACCTACTAAATGGTAGGATATATTTGCAAATTATATATTCAATAAAGGGCTAATACCCAAAACATATAAAGAGCTCATACAACTCAACAACAAAAAAACCAAACAACCTGATTGAAAAATGGGCAGAGGATCTGACATTTTTCCAAAGATGACATGCAGATGGCCAACAGGCACATGAAAATATGTTTAACATCACTAATTATTAGGGGAATGCAAACCAAACCCACAATTAGATCACCTCACACTTGTTAGAACTGCTATTATCAAAAAGGCAAGAAATAACAAGTGTTGTCAAGGATGTGGAGAAAAGGAAATTCCTCATGTGCTGTTGGTGGGAATGTGAATTGCTGCAGTCACTATGGAAAACAAGATGGAGATTAGAAATTGAGAATAGAATTATCAGATAATCCAGCTATTCTACTTTGGTATTTAGTCAAAGAAAACAAAAACATTAATTCAAAAAGATACATGCACCTCCATGTTCATTGCAGCATTATTTATAATAGCCAAGGTATGGAAACAACCTAAGTGCCCATCAATGGATGAATGGATAAAGATGTGGTACACACACACACACACACACACACACACACACACTCACACTCACACACAAGAATACTACTCAGCCATAAAAAAGATGGACTCTTGTCGTTTGCTGCAAAATGGTTGGAGCTTGAGGGTGTTATACTAAGTAAAATAAGTCAGAGAAAGACAAATACTATATGATTTCACGCAAATGTAGACTTTAAAAAAGAAACCAAAAATTCTCAAAATAAATGGATAAACCAAACAAAAACAAAGATAGAGATACAGAAAACAGCTTAGTGGTTAGCAGAGGGGAAGGAATTGGGGGAACAAAAATGGGTAAAGGGGGTCAACTGAATGGTGACAAATGGAAACTAAATTTTTGTTGGTGAGCACACTGTAGTTTATACAGAAGTAGAAATATAATGTTGTATACGTGAAACATGTAATATTATAAACCAGTGTTACCTCAGTAATAAAGTGCTTGCATATGCCAGATAGTAGGCTAACCACTTTATGAACTATGTTCTATTGGAGCCAAAAACAACCTATTTTATGATGAGGAAGATGAGGAAAAAAGTCACAAAGGAGTTAAATAACTTAAGATTTGTAGTCTTCACGTAGACCCTATCCAGTACCACTACTTGGAATAATGAGTTGGTCATTGTTGATGGAGTTATCGGGGAACTGTTCAGCTTGGATGACATGTGTGTTAGCCTCACATCTCTACTATGTAACTCATAATGGAAACATGTCATCTTTGGCATGCAATAGTTACACTTTCCACCTACTTTGTTTCTCTGGGAGATATACTGTATTGGCAACAAGAGATCCATAGTCTCTTTCCTGATATTTTTGCTAAAGAAGGCACATAGATAACCAAGTTTGAAATTTTAGTCTCTTGCAGGAAAACTTACAGGCCTTGAGTCTGTGACCTGTATTCATTATGTAAAGCAGCTAACTCATGTCAACTGGGTCTGTTTCTTTATGAAGGGATGAGAGAGTAACTTTACATGTACTTTAAAAAATTTTTATTTTCTATTGGTGTATAGTTGATTTGCAGTGTTATGTTAGTTTCAGGTGTACAGCAAAGGGATTCAGTGATACATATACATATCTCTATTCTTTTTCAGATTCTTTTCCCATATAGGAATTTTACATATTTTGACTTGAGCATTTCATTACTCATGTAGAAATAGTAGACAATTGTTGGATGTGTGAAAAGTATCGACTCTGAGTTAAAGAAGTAATTGGCTTTGGGATTGGGGCCTGGGCATTTGAGCAAAATTAAGGGTCAACTGGTAGGTGTGTAAAGGTTTGGTAGGGACATGACTTGCACATGTCAATGGGCAGAGCTCCTGGAGACCCTGTGATCCACTGTGTGTGGTGCAAGAATTCTTAATAAGATGACACAGTTCTCTCTTACGAAGAAAATGCCTCCATCTAGGAGGGCAAGGTCTTTGCATTCCCTTGATTTCCACTTCTTTCCTTCATGCTGGTCCCACCCTGAAAGAACTCTCCCAAACCCGGGGTGGCAGGGACCTCGTAGAATGATAGGGGGCAGGGCTGAGTGTTGGAGGAAACCCTGGAGAAGGGAGTAGCTTCTAGGTCCATTTCTGCTCTGTTAAGTTCTGTCACTAGGAAATATTACTTAAAACCTCCTTGGACCTTAATCTCCTCAACTGTCAAATGAGAAGACTGCACCAGATACTGTCTAGGACTAGGTTATGCGTTACAAGGGCTAGACCCCATTCTTGAAATTGTCACGATGGATCTTGATAGTGACAATCTTTGATTTGCTTTTTCTTTTTTAACTCAAACTCATTTTCTTGTTTAGAAATAAATTTATAAATAAACAAGCAAACAAATAAATAAAAGGGTGCAATTGCTTGCTTTCTAACAAGCTAGTTTTTGTGTGCTCTGGCAGGTGCTAACAGAGATTTCATACCCCTTAAGAATAAACCAGGTCTGAAAGCGAGGGAAATCAGTATAAATTTTGAGAGAGGGAGCAAGTGAGAACTTAACAAAAGACTGAAAAATCTTATGAAAGAGTCAAAGATGTGGGATATTCTTTTTTCTGTCTGAATTAATAATATTGAACATACGTTCAGCTAGATAAAAAGGACCTTCCCTTTGTCTCTACTTGGTTAAAATGTAAGAAAAATGTTACATTCTGTGTAAGACTTTCAGATTCAGTGTGACAATCATTTGAAATTCCAGTCAGACTGCTTAGATTCTGTTACTAAAAAAAAAAAAAAAAGATTAAATAAGGAACTAAAATAAAGTGTCTAATAATTGCTTTGGGAAAAATATATTTACTTCTATAGAGGAATGTGTCAGATACAGCTTAGCAAAATTTCGTAGTCGGGGCAGCCCTGGCCAGTTAATGGGATCAAATGCTTGGCTGACTGATTGATTATTTATGTGGAAATCACCATTATGATAAGAAAAAAGAAGTGGATTCAAGGGTTTCAAGTAAAAGGGCACCTGGAGGTGGCTAAGGGGCTAGATCTGGGCAAGAGTGAGGCGAGGAGGGGGCCATACATCCCAGGTTAGAATAAACTGGGAAGACTAGTCAGTTTCTACAAGGAGGAGCTCGTTTGGGAGCCTGATGTTCCCAAACAGTGTCCACGTTCTATGTTGCCTGTAATCCCAGGTGGATTACAAATCGCTCTCTTCATCTGCAAAACAAAATAGCCATTTCACCCAGATACTGCAACTCAGCTTCAGACAGACCCCCAAATTCTTAAAAATGCCAGTACTCTTATATGAAGATTGAAAAAATCTTAGATAGAAGGTTAAGCAGTTGCTGAGATGTGAGAAACACAAGTCAAGGAACATTCCCTATATGTTCTTACGTTTTTTTTTTTTTTAACATCTTTATTGGAGTATAATTGCTTTAGAATGGTGTGTTTCTGTTTAACAAAGTGAATCATGTGAATGATTCACAACAAAGTGAATAACAAAGTGAATCATGATTTGATTTTTCTAATGTCAAATTGGATTTTTGTCTGATCTAAGGTAAACTTCCTCATTTACTAAGTAGAGCCATTCTCTCTGTTTCTGTGATTACTGTGTCACCTTACTGGGGAAAGGTAGCGGGACTAATAGTAGAAGTTTATTTTTTTTCACTTTGCCATTTAACCTTAAATTTCATGTTACTTTTATTCACATAAAATTAAACTTACAAGTTTATTCATCATATCGTGTTTTTCAAATTGTTACATTTTTAAACTTTGTTCCTTTGATTTTGTCCCTCCAGTCTGCACATCAATATCAATATCTCCTTCCTCTTCCGATAACTCGCAACACAATCTGCTGTGTCCTCTCATGTTTTCCCTCTACTCATCTAAGGAGCCTGTACTCACATATGTACATACTGGGTTTTTTCTTGAGTCTTTGTTTGGAATTAAATGATATAAGCAATGTTTTCCTACAGCTTTTTGTACTCTACTTCATCAACATCTCTCATCTGGTGGCTTTAATTTTTTAAAATGACTACCTAATATTCACTAGTGTGACAGTGTGAAACATTGTTCAGCCTCTTCTCTAGTAGTAGGCAAAAATTTATTTCCAGTTTCTGTCCATTCCTAACAATTCTGCAGTAGGTTTCCAGGAAGAATTCGAAAGTGTTGGAGTAAAGACTATATTACAATTTAACAGCTATTATTGGATTGTTTTCCAAAAGAGCCACAGCAGTTTAAGTTCTACTACTAATTTAAGAGCCCTCTTTCCCCATAACCCTACCAACATTAGGTACTACAGTCCCTTTTAGTATGTATCAGTCTGATGTCAATAAAATGACAATCTATTATTTATTTTGCACTTACCTCAATATTCATCAGTATGAGAATCTTTTCACATATTTGTCCAATTTAGTTTTTTGTTCATAAATTTTCATTTATGTCATTTATCCATAATTTTTTTCCTCCTGAATAGCCTTTCTTGGTAATTTATAAGAGTTCTGGATATATTAAGGAAAATTTTCTTCTTACATCTGTTAATTTTACCTCCACATAGATGATATTGAGTTTATTTGTGGTATCTTTCTACGTGCACCCTTCTTTAACTTTTAATTTTCCAAAAATGTTTTAAATTCTTAGCTTCTGAATTTTTAGTCCAAAGTTTCTCTGAACCCCACATTGTACAATAATAGACTTCCTGATTTATTTCCTTCATGATGTTTATTAAATACTTAGTTTTAAAATTTAAGCCTTGGGGCTTCCCTGGTGGTGCAGTGGTTGAGAGTCCGCCTGCCGATGCAGGGGACACGGGTTCGTGCCCCGGTCTGGGAAGATCCCACATGCCGCGGAGCGGCTGGGCCCGTGAGCCATGGCCGCTGAGCCTGCGCGTCCGGAGCCTGTGCTCCGCAACGGGAGAGGCCACAGCAGTGAGAGGCCCGCGTACTGCAAAAAAAAAATAAATAAATAAAATTTAAGCCTTAAATCCATGTAAAAATTTTAATGTAAAATGGGGGCTCATTTTTGTTTTCTGGATAGCCAGCTGTGCCAGCTTATTTATGAAATAGTTGATCCTTTTCTTACTAACTTTTGAAGAACTTTCATACTGTTTTCCATAGTGGCTGCACCAGTTTACATTCCCACCAACAGGGCACAATGGTCCTTTATTCTCTACATCTTTGCCAGCGTTTGTTATTTCTTGTCATTTTGATAATAACTGTGCTAACATGTATGAGGTGATATCTCATTGTACTTTTGATTTGCATTTCCCTGATGGTTAGTGAGGCGGAGCCTCTTTTCATGTACCTGTTCGCCACCTGGTTGTCATCTTTGGAAAAATGTTAATTCAGATCTTCCACCCATTTCTTAATTAGATAGTTCCGTTTTGTTTGTTTGCTATTGAGTTGTTGGAATTTTTTATATATTTGGGATATTAACCCCTTATCTGATACGGTTTTCAAATATTTTCTCCCACTCAGTAGGTTGCTTTTTCATTTTGTTGATGGTTTCCTTTGCTGTGCAGAACATTTAAAGGGTCCAGTCTGATTATTTTGCCTGTGGCTGTCCAGTTTTCTTAGCAGTTTGTGAGGAAAATCTTTTTCCCTGTTGTATATTCTTGTCTCTTTTGTCATAAATTTATTGACCACATATGTATGAGTTTATTTCTGGGTGCTCGGTTCTGTTCCATTGCTCTATTTTCTGTTTATATGTTTGTCCTGTATCTCTTCATCTTACAAAACTCTCCTTAGCATGATAAGGTTTTAATTTTTTTTTACTGACATCTCATGAATTTCTCTCTATGAAATTATACAGATTTTCTTTTAATATTTAGATGTTATTTAATTTTCTCACTTTATTGAATTTACTGAAACTGCCAAGTCAATTTTGAATAGTAGTAGTGATCATGGATTTCTGCTCTAGTCTTGATTTTTTTTTTTTAGTCTTGATTTTTAATTGAAATATTTTTGTTACCTATGCTTCTTGTGGTTTTTGATAAACAAACTTAATTAAATATGTCATTTATTTATAATCTTTTGTTTGGCATATCTGATGAATTTTGTGAAATGCTTTTTCAGAACCCGAAGGTGTAATTATTTCTCTATTTTTATGTTTTGGATTCTGCTAATACGTTTTCTGGTGTTAAAGCACTATTGCTTCCCTGCAGTAAATTCAGCTTCTTCATAGTGTACTGTGTTTCATGTATTGTCAGACTCTGTTTCATAAATTTGTACTTAGAATTTTCACTATATTCATGAATGAAATTGGTCCATAGTTTTCTTTTTTATACTATCTTTTTGACTTTTGGTAATAAAGTCATGCTGATTTCAGAACTGAATTAGAGACTCCCATCTTTTGCTTAGAACAGTTTTTTTTCTTAATTTTCTAAAGGTTAGACAGATATTGAATGACTTTCCAATTCTTTCTATAATTATTGATATAATCTCACTTTTGATGGTTCTTAATAAATGTTGGTAGTTTATGTTTGACCAAGAAGCAATCCATTTTCTCCCGGACCCCAAAATTTGCTGCCCCACAGTTGCAAATAGAATTCCTCTCCTATCTCCGCTTTTTAAATTTTTAAAAATATTTATTTATTTATTTATTTGGCTGCATCAGGTCTTAGCTGCGGCACTAGGGATCTTTGCTGCTGAGTGCGGGATCTTTTTAGTTATGGCATGTGAACTTTTAGTTGCGGCATGCGGGATCTAGTTCCCTGACCAGGGATCAAACCCAGGCCCCCTGCATTGGGAGTCTTAGGGACTTCCCTGGTGGTCCAGTGGCTATCTCTGCTTTTAACTGCAGTCTCAGGTCCAGACATTTTTATTTTTGCTCTTTTTACACAATCAGGATTGCAAATGGCTTTTTATAATGTATTAATCCTTCAAAGATCTAGGTTTGGATATCTCTATTTTTTCTATTACTTTTTAATTTCACATTTCAGAAATTTCAGCCTTTACTCTATTTCCCTCTTTCTGGAATCAATCAATGTTCCCCTTTCTCCCCCAAATTTCTTAAAATAAGTTCTTAGTTCTAGTTTTGTTTTCCTTCTTTAATTATGAAGTTTTTTTAAGGCTATCCATTTTCTCCTAAATACTCTTTTCCTTGTGTACTGTAAGTTTTGCTATAATGTATTTTCTTTTTAATTAATTGCTTTATAGATAAATTATAATTTCCATTTTAATTTTAGCCAGAACTATGTGAGTATTTAAAAAACAGTTTTTTGAAGCAGCTAACATATTTTTGTCACAATTTTTTTTCTCTAATTTTATCGCCTTATCAGAGAATATGGCCTACAAATGTCTGCTGTAAGGTTTAAGGTTTTCTTTGTGTTCAAATATGTAATTTTTTTATATATTATAAGAATATATAAAAAAGTATGTTCTCTGAAAGATTTAAGGTTCTTTTGTAGCACTTAATTCCACTGTATTTTTACTTTCATTTATATTTTTTAGCTTTGATCTAGTGGAATTGACTAATCTGGAGAGAGTTTTGTTTCCCAGTAGAACTTTACAGTTATCAAATTATTCCTGCTTTTTTAATACTTTTTGGTTTACATATTTAACTAATACATTATTTGATTTACACAACTTAAGTTTAGGACCATTTGTATCTTTTTTTTATTTTTTAATTTTCTTTTTGTATCTTTTTTTAAAAGTTGTTTGTTTACTATTTAAATTGACAGTTTTTACCTTGTTCATTGTTTTTAATCTTTAGAAACAAGTTGTTTGCCGTTAATTTTGCCTCCTTTGCCTTCATATTGTTTGCACTGGACTGGTATCCCTTTGTTCGTTTCTTCATATCACACTTCTTTATCAGTTTATTGTATAGCTCTTTCCTCCAAATAGCCTATAGTCAGGATCTGCTTTTAATCCAGTCTGACAGTTTGTCTTTCAATAGGGCAATTGAGTATATTTTCGTTTAATGTTAGAACTTTTATGCTTGATTTTGCTTTTTATATCAAAGTTTTTCAACTTGGGCACTACTGATATTTGGGGCCAAATAATTCTTTGTTGTGAAGACTATCGTATGCATTGTAGACTGTTTACCAGTATCACATGGCTTCTACCCACTAGATGGCTTTCACATCCCCCTCCAGTTGTGACAACCAAAAATAACTCCAGATGTTGCCAAATGTCCTGTGGTGGGGAAAAATCCCCACGCTTCCCCAACCCCAATTAACATCTGCTTTATACATTTTAAAACCTACAGTTGTCTTATTCCAGGCCTAGAAGCTCCACGCATAGGTTATTTGTGAGGGCAGCTTCATCTGGGTTACATGTACCTAGGGTGACCAGCCATCTCCTTTGTCTGGACTGAGCAGATTCCTCAGACATGGTACTTTCAGTGCTAAAATCAGGAAGGTCTTGGGAAAACCAGAGTGAGTTGGTCACCTTGGATGTACCTCTTCAGTCCTGTTCTTATACAGTATAGACTTGAACAAAGAGAACAGCACAGCAAGGTCCATTCAGCCACTAACCCAGTTCTCATTTTTCACTGTTTCCCCAATTGACGCATCCTGGTCTAAGTACATTCTGAGCTCAGAGTTGTGAAATTGTATTAAAGATCCTTAGACGTTTGTCCCTGGGAGTCATACTAATATGCTTCTACACAGATACAAGGCCTATCCTGTACCCTTTTAGATATAATCATATCTGTCTATTATATTATTTATTCTCTACTGTAGTTTTCTCCACTCTTAAGTTTTCCTCATTTTGAAAGCCCTTCTGGATCATTTGTTGTTTCATTAGTATTCCTCCCAGCATCCCCCAAGTATTTTCCTCAGGATACTTAGGTAAAATACTTTCTGAGTTCTTGTTTATCCTTGAATAACTTAATTTTACTCTGATAGGTGAATGGTAACTCTGCTAGGTATAGAATTCTTGAGTTCTTGTTCTTTTCTCTCTTGAGTTCTTTTTTTTCACGTGATCTTCAAGCTTCTAGGATTGCATATGAACAGAATGATGCCAGTTTGATTCCTTTAGATTTGTGCTTTTTCCCCCTCTTTTTCTGACCATACTACACAGCTTGCGGGATCTTAGTTCCCCGACCAGGGATTGAACCCGGGGCCACGGCGTGAAAGCGCTGAGTCCTAACCACTGGACCGTCAGGGAATTCCCTAAATTTGTGCTTATATGATTTTTCTCTTGTCCTTGGTTTATTTTTTAAAGATAATAAGCACACATTACTCTTTTGTGTCTATCTCCTCACTGCTACTAACAGTTTGGATCTTGTGATGGTGGAGAGAGTGTCAGCGGAGGAAAAGAACTGCCTCTAACCTTCTTTATTTATTTTTAAATTAATTAATTAATTATTTTTTGGCTGCGTTGGGTCTTCGTTGCTGCGTGCGGGCTTTCACTAGTTGTGGCGAGGGGGGGCTGCTCTTCATTGCGGTGCCCGGACTTCTCATCGCAGTGGCCTCTCTTGTTGCGAAGCATGGGCTCTAGGTGCACGGGCTTCAGTAGTTGTGAAGTATGGGCTCAGTAGTTGTGGCTGGCAGGCTCTAGAGTGCAGGCTCACTAGTTGTGGCGCACGGGCTTAGTTGCTCCGTGACATGTGGGATCTTCCCGGACCAGGGCTCAAACCCATGTTCCCTGCATTGGCAGGTGGATTCTTAACCACTGCATCACCAGGGAAGTCCCTCACCTCCTTTAACTTAAGGGCAAGTATCTATTTTTCAATAAATATTTTGTTTGGTTTTAAGGAATTCTCTATTTGTTCGTGGAAAAAAATCCATTTGGCATTTATCTGGGAGCTCTCATCCTCTGCTCTGCATTTCTACTGCCCTAGAGGCCCTCCCAGAGGAAAGAGGCATGAGTGGGATGTAGGAGAGGAGGAGGGCGTCTTCCTGTTGCCCAGATTCTGATGGTTATGAAGAACGTGAGGAGCTCTGCTTGTGGTCTAGAACCTCTTGTGGCTCAGAATGCCATCTGGATCATGTTTTCAAGAGAACATGACAACTCAAAGAATTATTCAGGAAATTCACATTCTGGGTCTGGTGTCTGAGACTTGATGTATACACACGAAATGCAGGAAAGATCCCTCCTCTCTTAGCTGAGCTCTCTTGCTTTCTATCAAAGCAATTTTTCAAAAAGCACAGTTTATAATAATCCCATCTTCTGAAGAAACCAGAGGGAGTGGTAAGTAGATGAAACATCCGTGACCTCACAGCTGGAAATGGAAGGGAAACAAGTCAATTATAATGCTCTCAAAATATTAGAAGCCATCAAGAATGCACAGAGGGATTTTACTCCATGCTCTGGGGGCCCCTATTTTTGGATCAGTGGCTGTGAAAGTGAACTCATCCTGTAAAGTTCCATTCCAATGCTACCTTAACCGTGAAGTTGTTAGCAGGAAATGGATTCTTGCTGCTCCAAATCCTGAGAACACTTTAGGTCACTCATGACACTCGCGCTGTCTTAGGTCTTGAGCTATTTTTGTTCACATCTTCTTTTTCCTTCTCGGGGGTAGTTGCTACAGGCAGGGGTTGTCTGATCCATGGCTGTATTCTCCTTAGTCTTTAGTCCAGTGTCTGAAGCACAATAGGTGTTTAATACTGACAGAGAGGTGGATGGATGGATGACTAAAAGAAAGAAACTTGAATCTTCCTATTTGATATTTTTGCCCCTGGGATAAATTTCCTTCATCTATCTTGTTAATGTTAGTTTTAGGTCTGTATTCCATTCTGTTGCTATATACCTTCCAGCCATCCATGGTTTTCCTTCTGATTTAGTTTGGTGTATATTTAAACCCAGATCAGAAAGATCTTGCATTAAATAAGCCTCCAGGGTGTCAGTAAACATCAGGTAGCTATAAGGTATCTTTTAACCATTAATTTGCTTTCCAAAAGTTTTCCGATTTTTCTTTCTCTTCACTTCCTCTTACCCTTCCTATCCTTGCATTGTCTTTACTATCCTTGGCCATCCCCTCTTACCTACCCCCATATACAAATATACCATATACCAAAACACTTTGTTTATGGACTAATACTGATATTGTGTTCCATTTCTGTGGTGAATTTCTTTAGGTTTTTTGTTGTTGTTAAGATTAAAGATACTCTTCCCCCAGTAAGGAAAACATCTTAATAGGATATGGATTTTTAACGTGGGCACAGAGCCTAGGAGAGAATTGGGATTTTATAAGATTCCACTATATCACAGGGCTTTGAATATGCATCTCTGAGTTACAACAGAAAACATTGACTGGAGTATTAATCTTTAACCCCTTCTTATTTTCAAACTATTTCTAAAAATCCTTTATTTTGATCTACATTTAAAAACAAATAAAAAGTGTTTTGCAAGTTCTAATGATTTCCAAGAATATTCCCTTAGCTACAGGTCTTAGTTACTGAGCTAACATTATGACTGAAACTACAGATTGACAGGGTTTTCTCCATCGGTCTTCAGAAAAGATGACCAAATGCATAAGACTTGAGGGAATTATGAGTCTGTGTACAACAGGACTTCAGTTACTAGAAATTCTATATTCTCTGTTGGTTAGTAAAACTCTTCTTGGTTGAAAGGAAGAGCAATCAGCTCAAACTAGGATGCAGAAAGGAACCTGCTAGATTTTCTGTACCTAACCACAGTGTTAGAAGGACACATGTATAGTCATGCTTCAGTGCAACTGAATATAGGGTGAGTACCAACAGCTCCTCTTTCTTCTCTGCTTCATTCTGTATGTTGGCTTCATTGATGCAAATTACATTCTGCCACAGAGCTGGAATCCTGGCCACCAGCAGCTCTGAAGCCCTGTATCTCTCACTTTGCTTCTCCAGAGAGCCTGAAAGTCAATCTCTATCCAAATGTGAAAAGCATTGAGCAATACTGTAAATTGACTCATCTTGGATGAGGAATAAGGCCCAGAGCTATCAGTGGTCACCCCAGGGCACTGTCAGTAAGTCTACGGTGATACCCAAATATTCGAACCCCACATTTAACCTAGGAGTGGGACTGTTCCCAGAAAATTGGAGCTGCTATTCTGTGTAGACTAAATATTAGTCTTTTTTTTTTTTTTTACTGAAGGATAAGGGGCAGAATTTTGAGAAAAGAAACTTCATGAGGAAGCATTTGTAAGGGATGAAAATTACTTCCTGCTTCTTGGTGAGGAGGTCTCCTGAGGGTGAAAATTCTAGGAATGAGTAGCAAGTAATCTCATTTTCTTCCTGAAGTTTGATTCAACTATCTTTCTTCCTTTAAACTCTCAAATTATAATCCCAGGTATAAAGTGTGTTCTCAGTAAACCCTTGTAAACTTGACTTAGAGCACTTAGCATCTGAGCTCCACTGTCCCACACATCATTACCCAAGGCGGGGCTTCAGTATTCACAGGACATGATTGTGGTTTCTCATGTCTGTCAAGTCATTCTGTATATAAGCTTTGTGACGGGAGGAAATGGGAGGTAAGGATAAAGGGGATGTCCAGCTCAGAGTCTCCAAGACCTTAAATGTCCTGACTGAAAAGACCCCATGATGTGGTTAGGATGGGCCTGATCCTCCCTGTGTATTCAACCAGGTGCTTCTCTATAAAATTTCTATAAAATTTGGTATCTCCCAGTTTTAAACTTGTATTTGAAGGTCCAAGAAGGCAAATTAGCGTTTGCCAATACTCGATGATACTCGAGTATTTTGTGATACTCCATGTTTTTTGTTTTGGAACGAGGCCAAGAATGTGTCCATGTAAGATGTCCCAGTTTGTCACAATCCCTGGAAATCGTGTCAAGGGAACTGGCATTGAAGAAAAGTGGACTGTTCCATGGAAAGAAGCAACTCCTTCGTTACATGTTCGACTGTCATGCCCCCAAAGCTTGCAGATGTCTATTCACACAAAATATCTTTATTGCCCTGAATTGAATTAATCCTCGCGGGGAAACTGAGAATCCTATCCTACTGTTCTTTTTCCTAGCCTCTTGGCATCAGAAAGACCTTTATGTTCATCTAGTTCAGTGTTTCTCAAACTCTAATGTACATCAGAATAATTTGAAGAGTTCGCTGAAAATGTAGATTCCTGGCGCCATCCCAGACGTTCTCGTGCAAGAGATTGGTAACGGAGGGCAGCAAGGAATCTGTATGTTTTCTGACAATCAGTTCAAATAATCTGAGACAGGCAGCCTGCAACCACGCTGTGACAAATCTAAGTCTGGCTCCATCTTCCTCCCAAAGGGTTGCCTTTTCTGTCAGTGGACATGTATGCTCATCAGCTGAGTAACCACCTGGCAGGGGATTTGTGGAGAGGATTCCAGCTAAGAAGTAAAGCTGAACCACAATGAACATTTTTGAGTCCTAAAACCTACGTTTTGATCTTTTCTATAACATCAGTGATTGATCATTACCCACACTCTCTTGTAATATTCCTGGTGAGATGGTGCCCACTACATTACAAAATTGTCTTATTTTATTACTAGATGAATCTAGTTAATCATACTTGATTAAATGAAAGTCATCGTCACACTGACCCCCGTTCTACTCTCTGTGCTAACAGAGCACATCTCCTGCTTTGTCTGCAATGCAGCTTTTCAGGTATTTAAAGACATTCATCACACCCCACTAAGGGTTTTCTATTCCAAGATGAACTCTGCTAATTGTTTTCATCACTCTACGACATGGTTTCCAGGTTTTGATCCCCCAGGTTAATCTTCCAGACTCGTTCTGATCATTCAAACATGCATGTAAATCAACACAGTGATCTAGATAGAGCTTAACTACTGGGGAAAACTAGTGTCTGGGTTTTGAGGAATGGGATGGTGGAGGAGGGAATGCGGACAGATTTCGGCCATTGCCACCTCAAACTGGGAGACCATACTTTTTTTTTTTTTTAACATCTTTATTGGAGTATAATTGCTTTACAATGTTGTGTTAGTTTCTGCTGTATAACAAAGTGAATCAGCTATATGCATATGTATATACCCATAACCCCTCCCTCTTGCATCTCCCTCCCACACCCCCATCCCACACCTCCAGGTGGTCACAAAGCACCGAGCTGATCTCCCTGTGTGATGCGGCTGCTTCCCACTATCTATCTATTTACGTTTGGTAGTGTATATATGTCCATGCCACTCTCTCACTTCATCCCAACTTCCCCTTCCGCCTCCCCGTGTCCTCAAGTCCATTCTCTACGTCAGCGTCTTTATTCCTGTTGGGAGGCCATACTTCTGACTCTCTAAAAAATGGCACTGGCCTTAAGGAAAAAAGTCAAAAAAATTTTTTTTTTGGCCCACATAGAGTCCCTGATAAACAAAACTCAGATTGTTTTTCTTTCTAGGAACTTCTGACAAGCAGGTTTTCCTCCATCTGACTTGAGTACTTGTTTTTTCTGAACTTACATGAAGTCATGTAAATGAAAGAATGCATTTACTTTGGTCAGTAAGGCATTCTTTAGACCATTCATTCCACCCCCAATCCCCATTCCATCCCCAACAATTTTCTCAGTGTGACCTAGACATAGAATAACTGCGAGTCCATATATTTTGAAAATTTCTAACATGTAATATAGGGTTCCTTTAAAGTTTATCTTTTGCCCCCCACCTCCACTAATGGTAATTATGTGAGATGATGGATGTATTAACTTGATTGTGATAATTATTTCACAACATTATATATATATATGTGTGTGTGTGTGTATATATATATATATATATAATCACATTGTACACCTCAAATTTATAGAATTTATTTGTCAATTTTACCTCATTAAAGCTGGAAAAAAATCCAAAATTCTGAGGGCTGAGAGCTAGCTTGCTTTGAATGTGGTTTCAGATAGGCAGCCACACAGACCAGCTGAATCATGCCGGCTATGTAAAGGTCTTTCTCCCCATGACAGAGTAAATCTGTCCAGAAGTGGGACCGGGAGTACCGGTCATTCTACAGAAACAGACATCAGACAAGACGATTAAATCCACACCAGCATGCAGAGAGCCCGACTTTTGACTGCTAAGGTACAACACATCTCACAGGCACCTCATCGAAGAGAAAAAAAAAAAAGAATTATTTTTATTTTCAGAAAGATAAAATGGAATTGATCTTCTGGTATATGGAAATTCTTTTTCTTAATTTTCTAAATTTTTTGAATCCTGACAAGCTAGGGAACACCTTAGGTCCTTCTTCCTCCAATTCCCAACTTTCCTAAGACTGATCATCCCAGAGCTTTTTATATTTTTATTTTACGGCCGCTCAAACAGACCTTGTGTTTTCCTCTGCATACCTAAGTCCCAAGGCCTTGCTATGTATACAGTGTGGGGTGCAAATGCCATTTGATTAATGCGATTATTCCACACAGTTGCAGATAAGTTGCAGTTAAATATGAGAATACAATTAATGTAAAAATTTATATGCATTTCCTGTTTACCCTCCTCAGTATACTTGTTTCAAATTATGTCACGATTATTTTACTGTCTATGTAACATGGAGGTTATACCATGTTCCCCTATTTGTATCTCTATATACATTGTATATCATATATGTAGCTTATATATGTAACATAAAGCTTATATGTGTATATCTCTTTTTGTCTCTCTATCCTTTTCTCCCTCTCTCTCTCTCTCTCTCTCGTATAGGTATGTATGCATAAAAATTTGGCTTATGTCAGTTTTCCCGGCTTTAGTTTAGTGAGATCATTGTTGTTAATTTCAGCTGTGCTTAGAGCGAGGTGATTCAGGTGTAAATTAAACATCTAAAAGTTGTGTAACAGATGAAGGCTCCTCTAAAATATGAGACAGAGTGACCAAATGTCTTTTCCTCAAACTTGCCATCCAGGTCCCTGAACATCTTTATCTAAGAGACTCACTCTGAAACCCCTATTTAGAATGCCATGTACCTCAAATATATATTTTTCCATTCTAAGAATACAACCATTAGGGTGTCAAGAATTCATTTTCAGTTTGGGGTTAATATTCATCTAAGTCTTTGGCAGGGACAAGGCATTTTGATAATACGAATGCCTTTCTTAATTCCTCACAGCACCATTCTGAACTTTTTCTGATCAAAAAAGAAAATAATTTCTCTTTTCCATTAAATATTCAGTGGGAAAATACTAATCTGAAAGAAAATTGAAATTCTTTCCGTGGCACACTCAACAAATGACAGTTTAGATTATATTAGAAATACTGTAATTCTTTTCAGGTCAGTTAACTGAGTAAAAAATGGAAATCTAAAATGAAGCTAAAACATTGTATTAAGTATTACAATGTGTGCCTCCATCCCTCAGCAGCATGGGATGGTGGAAGGGCTGAAGGCTTTGGGGGCAGAACAGACTCAAGGGAAAATCTGACCTCTGACACACACAGCTGAGTGGCCTTAGATGACATTCTTTGTGAGTCAGTGTTTTTCACCTGAATCCATCAGGTCTCTGGACCTTCCACCAAGTGAAGGCTCTGATGAGACATTTCCAAGTCCAGAACTAAATCTAATGGGCCCTGGACCAGCATGATTTCCTCAAGGGTGGTAAACCTCCCCCATTGATGGAGACCCTCTGGATAGGATGCTCGTTGGTGATGCTAGAGGCTCAGCCCCTCTGTGGTCCTTAACGGGCTCCATTGCTCTGGACTGCGTTTGGGGCTGGAATACTTTCTCCAAAAAAGGCTGAAATGATTCTCTGCGCAGCTGTCTGTTCTCAAATAATTCTTTTGTTTGTTTATCTATCCCAGTAAGACATCCTTCAGGGCTCTTTAGTATTTGAAAGAGGTATTTATTCTGCTTTTTTCTTATCTGTTGTTTGCTTGTAAGTGCCCATGTTAGAGTGAAGTGCTACCAGAGCACTGCTAATTGTTCTGCTTTAGGTTCATCTTTCTCCTGCTGCCCTGGTGGCCACATGATTGAGTCCTCTTATCCACAGTGACCCCTCCTTCCCATCACCTGGTGCTGCATGCTATGCTTGGGTTCATGGTGGCTTCTCCCTTTTGACTTGTACCTGCATGGACCTGAAGCAGAACTGCAGCTTCACAGCTTCCTAGCCTCCTATTGTAGGTCACTGGAATTAAAGTCAGTGAGGGAAGAGTTCTTTCTTTCAGACCCTCCCATCCTTCTCTACAACCTCCCTGAGGGACTCTGTTCTCATCCTTAGAAGCTTATTGGTGGTCCAAGGATCACTTCCCTTTTTAGGCTCCCATTTAAGTGTCTCCTATCTAAAAAAGGATTCAGGCCCTTCTGTATCTTCCTTAAGGCCCCTAAGTGTGAAGTTAATCTAGGGCTTGGCAAACTGTGGCCTGGCAGCCTAAAGCCTTATTGGAATACAGCTGAATCCATTCCTTTGCCCAAGGTCTATGGCTGTTTTTGTTCTGCAAAGGCAGACTGCAGTAGTTGCAACAGAGACTGTATATGTCCCATGGAGCCAAAAATATTTACTCTCTGGCCCTTTAAGAAAGTTTCCTGATCCCCGAGCTAATGTAAAGGAAAAACACCTGAGATAAAATGGCAGTGGTGATGATGACTAGTGGAACTGTTCACCACAGATACCCCATTGTCATTTTAGTGGGACTCTTGCTGTTTAAACCCAAAGGAGTGATTCAGCCAAAGAACACAAATAAGTGGGGAGTGGTGCTATTCATGGCCTCTTGTAATTGCTGGTAGGGAGTTGGCCACTTCTCTATGATATATGTCAGGGTTCTCAAAGTGTGGTCTCCAGATCATCAGCATCTCCTGGAATCCTGTTGGAAATGCAGAATCTCAGGCCCCATCCCAGACCGATAAATCAAACTCTGGGGGTGAGGCCAATAATGTGTGCTTTAATAAGTCCTCTAGGTGATTCTGATGGATGTTAACATTTGAGAACCACAGATGTATGTAAAAGGGTTTTGCAAACTTTAAGGAGTTAGATAAGTAAAACATTGCACATTCTGTTACATGTTGAACCAGACTTGATGATATGGAAAGAAGAATTCTTTCTATTGAGGTAGAATTCTTGTTCTTTTCTGGTATTGAAGAAGCTAAATAGTGATGTCCAACATGCCATAGTGATGAACACATAGAACAAGGTTCCTGGGGTCTAGATTGCATCTGGAGAGAGAAATAAAAAGGTGAAGTTTATCACTGGGTAAATGGTTCAAGCAAAGAAGATTCCTCTGCATAAACTGTCCTTCACGATCTTTCAGGCTTTCTACTTGAGATTAATAGTAATCTGCAAATGTTCTTTAAGCAGTGGGTTCAGCTGTAGATATGATGATGATTCCCATTTTATAAAGAAATCATAAGATGGAAATGAAGCTTAGACATTAATTTATCCAAGCAAACCCAGCCAGTCAAATGACAGAACCAGGATATGCCCCCAGACTCTCTGTTGACAGAGGTAGTGCTCTTCTATAACACATGCTTTTCCAGGATGGAACAAATGGAAGGTTCTTCAAGACCTTAAGCAATGACACCTGTTAAAACTGCTTCTGCTGAACTGTCCTGCATTTGTCTAGCCGAATTTGGACTTAAGTGGATCTCTCACTGAATATGAAGTGATCAGAAAGCCAAGTGTCTAGCAATAAGGATGTGGGTCCTCCAGAGTACAATGCGTTCTAATAACCTCAGGCAGGGTGGGAAATGGGGGGGGGGTGTGCCCTACTAGATTCTCTGTGCTGCGGTGACCCCCAAGCATGTGGTAACCTGGGGAAAATTACTTCATTGCATCATAGCTTGAATGAACTCACGTAGACCACAGATGCTCCCGGAACAAACCCGTTTCACCCAGGGAGACTTCTGGGGAGGATGAAGCTTGGCAAAATACTTTTTAAAAAGTCAGTATTCCTATTGTTTTTCCTCAAATAAATTGCTGAAATTATCCCTCGATATAATGTTCTTGAGGATATACAAATAGTCTACAATGATAGCACATAGCAAGTATTTCAGAATAAAAATCGAAGAAGCATCTCAGTGAATTGTGAACTCCTAGAGGATTCTTCACATCCCAGTGCATGCCACAGTGCCTTGAACACAGAAGGTGCTCAGCATATGTTCAGAGAATGATACATCTGGCAAGAGACATTAATTATTATAGTGATGCTAGAAAGAGATTCCTAAGCACAGGAGTCTATTTTCAAGACTATTTTTAACACACAAAAGGTCCTATACTATTATGATGGATGTTAATAAATGGGTATGCTACAGATGTTGACAGCATCTTAGTCTCTTGCCTATAAACCATCGCCTTGTAAACAAGTCTTTTATTCCCCTGCACTGCTTCACTGTGGCCAGGTCACAGTAACCTTAGTAACAGTAACCTTAGAAATGCAGGTTGCTTTTGCCATTTGATGGGTATCTTCCCTACTGCCTTCTGCCCATGCCCTCCAGCCCAGACACCCTTATGGTGCAGCACGGGGAAAACAGTGGCAGGGGTAGGGAAGAGTCACACTGCACCATCCTCTAGCCTAGACCTGGCCGCCCCTAGTCTAGGACCAAAGCCAAGACGTAAGAACACACTATATTAGGCTTTTCTTGATGCTGTGCTGCTGCTGTCGGTGAGAATGTGAAGGAGGATGATGAAGGGGCTTAAAGGGGAAAGAGAGATGCAATCTTAAGCTCTGCCAGACACAGAGAACTTCGGAAAGAGTCCAAGTCAGCTTGGTGTAGATTGGGTCACCACTGCTGCTAAAATAATTTCAGTGAAAGTCCAGATCTATAGAAAAGATATAAGTAAAAGTGAATCCAAATAAGGTATTGATCTTACTTCCCACTCACCTCTCTTCTGGTGATAAATCACCCTCATCTCAAATTGCAGCTCCCCTATGAAGAGGAGAACTTTATTTCTTGACCACGAAGACTTAACAAAGTGGTCTCATCCCTTGTATGAAAGGGGCAGGCATTTCAGTGATTGAAATGGAGGAGCTGAGGACAGGGTAGTGACGTCTTGCAGAGCCCCACTGTGGTGGCAGTGGTGGGGACCTCTGTGAGAACAACCGCACTTCCATGAGCAGTCATGGTCCCACAATAGACGTGACCACATGTGGCAGGGTTAAGGGGCTGGGGCAGGTGCTTGGGCCCCAAGGGGAAGACACTGTTGGTTGCCTACCAACCACTGTCTGACCTGTCTCCCTTGTCTCAAAATCTTGTCTGGACCAGATAACAATGCACTCAGCAAACAGTGGCCCCCCTGGGCTATAACTGATGCACTACAATTGATTTAAGCTAGTTGTGGTTACCTTGTTTTCCTCTTCCTGTCATTGATTCAGCTGCAGGCACATGACATTATTCTGGCCCTAGAGACCTAAGGAGAAATTCACTGGAGGCTCCTGGGAAAGATTTTCCTACCTAGTTTTACCTTTTTAAGGAAGGGGATTATCACTGCAGGAGAAGAGGTTTTCTCTCTCAGAATCAGTTGTATGAGAAGGTGGTGATACCTGGGCCTGAGACTGTCTTAGTTTCCTAAAGCTGCTGTAACAAATTACTACAAACTTGGAGGCCTGAAGCAAAAGAAATTGATTCTCTCACAGTTAAGAAGACCAGAAGTCCAAAATCAGTATCACTGGACTGAAGTCAAGCCCCTGGAGGCTCCAGGGGAGAATTCTTGCCTCTTCCAGGTTCTGGTGGCCGTCAGCATTCCCGAGCTAATGGCTGTATCACTCCAAGTTCCACGGTCATTATCTGAAAATCTTTCTCTGCTTGTGTTCACATCTTCTTCTCTTCTATGTATTGTCAAATCTCCCTTTGCCTACCTCTTATAAGGATACATGTGAGTCCATGTAGAGTCCGCCTGGGTAGTCCAGGAAAATCTCCCCATGTCAAGATAGTTAACTGAGTCATATCTATAAAAACCATCTTGTACTATATAGAGTAATAGTTCCAGGTTTCAAGGATTAGGATGTGAGTTTGGGGGTGGGGAGGGGACGTTTTTCCGTTTGCTGCAGTGACTATGAGGATAGAGCCAAAAAAAAAAAAAAATCACTTAGAAGCCTCTCTGGAAACCTAATGCCACTGAGTTTTTGAGTTAAGCAGCCTTGGATACAGCTACCACTGGACTTCAGGGGTCACATGGTTGAGGAATCGTCCAACATCAAAGATGACCCCAAGGGTCTTGGGGACATCCAGGTTATCTGTACAGGCCTGGGCGTCATCCAGGGGCAGGTGCACACCTCAGTGAGCTCAGCCTCCTCTGCCAGGCACCCGACCCTATCCCCCCATGCTGCCATCCGGAGCGTGTGTCACCTCTGCAGAGAACGTATTCTGGCTGGAGCAGTCAGTCCCACGCCAGACTTGGATGTGGCTACCCGGTTGCTGATCAGATCAAAGAGGGCCAGGTGGTAGCCACGCTCCTCCCAAGCCTCCCTGATGGCCCTTTTCTCCAGCGAGAGCCCAGGCTGGTCCATGAGCCTCGCAGCTTGGATGCCACCTGGGCCGGGCAATGCCGTCCGCAGCTCCGGAGGCTGTCAGCATCCTCGCCTGCTTAACCGCTGGCCAGACCCACTTTACCAATACCACGCTCCTCTGAGGAGAGTTGGACACGAGAGTGGTCATACTGTCATGTTTTGGTGAGGTCCCATGGCCTCAGGATGTCACTTGGGCCGCAATGCCATGTGAGCAGCCACAGGTAGGGGCCGCATGGTATGGGGTGCAGCACGGCCTGGGGCGGACATGGGCAGGGTCTGCCCTGGACTCCAGCCCCTCGCAGCCTTCTTTTTATATACAATAATTTACTCTCATTTTTAAAACCATGGTTTATGAGATATCTTGCTACTTGAACTTGAAAATACTTGGCTTGGGGAAAAAAAAAAAAACATTTGAGATAACTTCTCGGCAATTTCTTAAAATATCCAGGGGAGAGCAAGGGGAGGAAGTTACATTTTTGAGGCTGGTTGATTTTTTTAGCATATAAACTGTTAGGAGTTGAGCAGGGTTTCTCAAAGCTGGCACTGTTGATATTTTTAACCAGATGATTCTTTGTTGTGAGGGGCCGTCCTGTGTGTTGTAAGATGTTTAACAGCATCCCTGGCCAGTAGCATCTCTTTCCCCAGTTGGGACAACCAAAAATGTCTCCAGACCTTCCCAAATGTCTTGTGGAAGGAGCAGAGAGGGGCAGGATTCTTCCCGGTTGAGAACCACGAGGCTAATGAGATAATATTGGAGATTCTTAACTGAAATATGTATATATTTTGTAATAAGAGATGCCTGACATCAAAACATTGAGATAACATTTGGAGAATACAACTTCTTGTTGAGGGACTAAAGTTGACTTACGTGGAAAACGTGCCTGAGGTATGAATGCCACAAGATTACTTGTGGTAATATGGGTATAAGTTAGTTGATTGTGTTTAGGTGTACACAACTAAAAGTAATTACATTTGGTTGTATAGAACATATTCATTCAGTGTGTTTTCACTCGAGCCGTTGTTACGCCTCACGCATCCCTGGAAGATGGGAAAACTATCTGAGGACTATTGTGGTTTTTTTTAACATCTTTATTGGAGTATAATTGCTTTACAATGGTGTGTTAGTTTCTGCTTTATAACAAAGTGAATCAGTTATACATATACATATATCCCCATATCTCTTCCCTCTTGCATCTCCCTCCCTCCCACCCTCCATATCCCACCTCTATAGGTGGTCACAAAACACCAAGCTGATCTCCCTTTCATATGCGGCTGCTTCCCACTAGCTAGCTGTTTTACATTTGGTACTGTATATATGTCCATGCCTCTCTCTCACTTTGTCCCAGCTTCCCCCTACCCCTCCACATATCCTCAAGTCCATTCTCTAGTAGGTCTGCATATTTATTCACGTCTTGCCCCTAGGTTCTTCATATCCATTTTTTGGAAATTTATTTATTTACTTAGATTCCATATATATGTGTTAGCATATGGTATTTGTTTTTCTCTTTCTGACTTACTTCACTCTGTATGACAGACTCTAGGTCCATCCACCTCACTACAAATAACGCAATTTCGTTTCTTTTTATGGCTGAGTAATGTTCCATTGTATATGTGTGCCACATCTTCTTTATCCATTCATCTGTTGATGGACACTTAGGTTGCTTCCATGTCCTGGCTATTGTAAATAGAGCTGCAATGAACATTGTGGTACATGACTCTTTTTGAATTATGGTTTTCTCAGGGTATTTGCCTGGTAGTGGGATGGCTGGGTTGCATGGTAGTTCTACTTTTAGTTTTTTTTGTGTGGTTTTTTTTTTTTTGCGGTACGCAGGCCTCTCACTGCTGTGGCCTCTCGCATTGCAGAGCACAGGCTCCAGACGCATAAGCTCAGCGGCCATGGCTCATGGGCCCAGCCACTCCGCGGCATGTGGGATCTTCCCGGACCAGGGCATGAACCCATGTCCCCTGCGACGGCAGGCGGACTGTCAACCACTGTGCCACCAGGGAACCCTACTTTTAGTTTTTTAAGGAACCTGCATACTATTCTCTTTAGTGGCTGTATCAATTTAAATTCCCACCAACAGTGCAAGAGGGTTCGCTTTTCTCCACAACCTCTCCAGCATTTATTGTTTGTAGATTTTTTGGTGATGGCCATTCTGACCGGTGTGAGATGATATCTCATTGTAGTTTTGATTTGCATTTCTCTAATGATTAGTGATGGTGAACATTCTTTCATGTGTTTGTTGGAAATCTGTATATCTTGTTTGCAGAAATGTCTATTTAGGTCTTCTGCCCATTTTTGGATTGGGTTAATTGTTTTGTTGATATTGAGCTGCATGAGCTGCTTGTTTGTTTTGGAGATTAATCCTTTGTCAATTTCTTCATTTGCAAATATTTTCTCCCATTCTGAGGGTTGTCTTTTCATATTGCTTATGATTTCCTTAGCTGTGCAAAGGCTTTTAAGTTTCATTAGGTCCCATTTGTTTATTTTTATTTCCATTTCTCTAGGAGGTGGGTCAGAAAGGATCTTGCTGTGATTTATGTCATAGGGTGTTCTGCCTATGTTTCCCTCTAAGAGTTTGATAGTTTCTGGCCTTACATTTAGGTCTTTAATCCATTTTGAGTTTATTTTTGTGTATGGTGTTAGGCAGTGTTCTAATTTCATTCTTTTACATGTAGCTGTCCAGTTTCCCCAGCACCATTTATTGAAGAGGCTGTCATTTCTCCATTGTATATTCTTGCCTCCTTTATCAAAGATAAGGTGACCATATGTGCGTGGGTTTATCTCTGGGCTTTCTATCCTGTTCCATTGATCTATATTTCTGTTTTTGTGCCAGTACCATACTGTCTTGATTACTGTAGCTTTGTAGTATAGTCTGAAGTCAGGGAGCCTGATTCCTCCAGGTCCGTTTTTCTTTCTCAAGATTGGTTTGGCTATTCAGGGTCTTTTGTGTTTCCATACAAATTGTGAAATTTTTTGTTCTAGTTCTGTGAAAAATGCCAGTGGTAGTTTGATAGGGATTCCATTGAATCTGTAGATTGCTTTTGGGTATTAGAATCATTATCACAATGTTGATTCTTCCAATCCAAGAATGTGGTATATCTCTCCATCTGTTTGTGTCATCTTTGACTACTTTCATCAGTGTCTTACAGTTTTCTGAGTACAGGTCTTTTACCTCCTTACGGAGGTTTATTCCTAGGTATTTTATTCTATTTGTTGCAGTGGTAAATGGGAATGTTTTCTTAATTTCACTTTCAGATTTTCCGTCATTAGTGTACAGGAATGCAAGAGATTTCTGTGCATTAATTTTGTATCCTGCTACTTTACCAAATTCATTGATTAGCTCTAGTAGTTTTCTGGTAGCATCTTTAGGATTCTCTATGTATAGTATCATGTCATCTGCAAACAGTGACAGCTTTACTTCTTCTTTTCTGATTTGGATTCCTTTTATTTCCTTTTCTTCTCTGATTGCATCTAACTGCTTTAGGTGTAAGATTAGGTTGTTTATTTGAGATGTTTCTTGTTTCTAAAGGTAGGATTTTATTGCTATAAACTTCCGTCTTACAACAGCTTTTGCTGCATCCCATAGGTTTTGGGTCGTGGTGATTTCATTTTCATTTGTTTCCAGGTATTTTTTGATTTCCTCAGTGATCTCTTGGTTATTTAGTATTGTATTGTTTAGCCTCCATGTGTTTTTATTTTTTACAGATTTTTTCCTGTACTTGATATCTAGTCTCATAGCGTGGTGGTCGGAAAAGATACGTGATAGGATTTCAATTTTCTTAAATTTACTAAGGCTTGATTTGTGACCTAAGATGTGATGTATCCTGGAGAATTTTCCATGAGCACTTGAGAAGAAAGTATATCCTGTTGTTTTTGGATGGAATGTCCTATAAATATCAATTAAGTCCATCTTGTTTAATGTATCATTTAAAGCTTGTGTTTCCTTATTTACTTTCATTTTGGATGATCTGTCCCTTGGTGAAAGTGGGCTATTAAAGCCTCCTACTCTGACTGTGTTCCTGTCGATTTCCCCTTTTATGGCTGTTAGTATTTGCCTTATGTATCAAGGTGCTCCTATGTTGGGTTCACAGATATTTACAATTGTTATATCTTCTTCTTGGATTGATCCCTGGATCATTATGTAGTGTCCTTCTTTGTCTCTTATAATAGTCTTCGTTTTAAAGTCTATTTTGTCTGATGTGAGAATTGCTACTCCAGCTTTCTTTTGATTTCCATTTGCATGGAATATCTTTTTCCATCCCCTCCCTTTCAGTCCGTATGTGTCCCTAGGTCTGAAGTGGGTCTCTTGTAGACAGCATATATACAGGTCTTGTTTTTGTATCCATTCAGCCAGTCAATTTCTTTAGTTGGAGCATTTAATCCATTTACATTTAAGGTAATTTTTGGCATGTATGTTCTTATTACCATTTTCTTAATTGTTTTGGGTTTGTTATTGCAGGTCTTTTCCTTCTCTTGTGTTTCCTGCTTAGGGAAGTTCCTTTAGCATTTGTTGTAAAGCTGGTTTGTTGGTGCTAAATTCTCTTAGCTTTTGCTTGTCTGTAAAGGTTTTAATTTCTCCAGCGAATCTGAATGAGATCCTTGTGGGGTAGAGTAATCTTGGTTGTAGATTTTCCTCCTTCATCACTTTAAATATGTCCTGCCACTCCCTTCTGGCTAGCAGAGTTTCTGCTGAAAGATCAGCTGTTAGTCTTATGGGGATTCCCTTGTATGTTATTTTTCCCTCGCTGCTTTTAATATTTTTTCTTTGTATTTAATTTTTGATAGTTTGATTAATATGTGTCTTGGCGTGTTTCTGCTTAGATTTATCCTGTATGGGACTCTCTATGCTTCCTGGACTTGGTTAACTATTTCCTTTCCCATATTAGGGAAGTTTTCAACTATAATGTCTTCAACTATTTTCTCAGTCCTTTTCTTTTTTTCTTCTTCTGGGACCCCTATAATTCAAATAGTGGTGCATTTAATGTTGTCCCAGAGGTCTCTAAGACTGTCCTCAATTCTTTTCATTGTTTTTTCTTTATTCTGCTCTGCAGTAGTTATTTCCACTCTTTTATCTTCCAGGTCACTTATCCATTCTTCTGCCTCAGTTATTCTGCTATTGATACCTTCCAGAGAATTTTTAATTTCATTTATTGTGTTTTTCATCACTGTTTGTTTGCTCTTTAGTTCTTCTAGGTCTTGTTAAACGTTTCTTGTATATTCTCCATTCTATGTCCAAGATTTTGGATCATCTTTACTATCATTATTCTGAATTCTTTTTCAGGTAGACTGCCTATTTCCTCTTCATTTGTAGGTGTGGTAATTTTTTCTCTTGCTCCTTCATCGTCTGTGTGTTTCTCTGTCTTCTCATTTTGCTTAACTAACTGTGTTTGGCATCTCCTTTTCAGAGGCTGCAGGTTTGTATTTACCTTTTTTTTTTTTGGTGTCTGCCCCCAGTGACTAAGGTTGGTTCAGTGAGTTGTGTAGGCTTCCTGGTGGAGGGGAATAATGCCTGTGTTCTGGTGGATGAGGCTGGATCTTGGCTTTCTGGTGGGCAGGTCCACGTCTGATGGTGTGTTTTGGGGTGTCTGTGACCTTATTATGAATTTTGACAGCCACTTTGCTAATGGGTGGGATTGTGTTCCTGTCTTGCTAGTTGTTTGTCGTAGGGTGTCCACCACTGTGGCTTGCTGGTCATTGAGTGGAGCTGGGTCTTGGCGTTGAGATGGAAATCTCTGGGAGATTTTTGCCGTTTGATATTGCGTGGAGCTGGGAGGTCTCTTGTGGCCCAATGTACTGAAACTGACTCTCCCACCTCAGAGGCACAGCCCTGACACCTGCCTGGAGCACCAAGAGCCTGTCATCCACATGGCTCAGAATAAAAGGGAGAGAAAAAAGAAAGAAAGAAAGAAGAAGATAAAATAAAAAGTTATTAAAATAAAAAATAGTTATTAAAAGTTTTTAAGTAATAATAAAGAAAAAAGAAAGAAGAGAGCAACCAAACCAAAAAACAAATCCATGAATGATAACAAGCACCAAAACTATACTAAAAAAAAAAAAACGGACAGACAGAACCCTAAGACAAATGGTAAAAGCAAAGCTATACAGACAAAATCACACACAGAAGCATACACATACACACTCACAAAAAGAGAAAAAGGGAAAAAATATGTATATAGTTGCTCCCAAAGTCCACCTCCTCAATTTCAGATGATTCCTTGTCTATTTAGGTATTCCACAGATGCAGGGTACATCAGGTTGAATGTGGAGATTTAATCCGCTGCTCCTGAGGTGCTGGGAGAAACTTCCCTTTCTCTACTTTGTTTGCACAGCTCCTGGGGTTCACCTTTGGATCTGGACCCGCCTCTGCGTGAAGGTCACCTGAGGGCGTCTGTTCTTCGCTCAGACAGGATGGGGTTAAAGTAGCAGCTGATTTGGGGGCTCTGGCTCACTCAGGCCGGGGGGAGAGAGGGGCGTGATGCGGGGTGAGCCTGCGGCGGCAGAGGCCGGTGTGACGTTGCAGCAGCCTGAGTCCTGCCATGTGTTCTCCTGGGAAGTTGTCCCTGGATCACAGGACCCTGGCCATGGCGGGCTGCACAGGCTCCCGGGAGGGGAGGTGTGGAGAGTGACCTGTGCTCGCACACAGGCTTCTTGGTGGCGGCAGTAGCAGCCTTTGCATCTCACGCCTGTCTCTGGGGTCTGCACTGATAGCCGCAGCTCGCGCCCGTCTCCAGAGCTCCTTTAAGCAGCACTCTTAATCCCCTCTCCTCGTGCCCCAGGAAACAAAGAGGCAAAAAAATGTCTCTTGCCTCTTCGGCAGTTCCACAATTTTCCAGACTCCCTCCCAGCTAGCTGTGGCACTCTAGGACCTTCAGGCTGTGTTCACGCAGCCGACCCCAGTCCTCTCCCTGGGATCCGACCGAAGCCTGAGCCTCAGCTCCCAGCCCCGGCCGCCCCGGCGGGTGAGCGGACAAGCATCTCGGGCTGGTGAGTGCCGGTCGGCGCCGATCCTCTGTGCGGGAATCTCTCCGCTTTGCCCTCCGCACCCCTGTGGCTACGCTCTCCTCCGCGGCTCCGAAGCTTCCCCCCTCCGCCACCCGCATTCTCCGCCCGCGAAGGGGCTTCCACGTGTGTGGAAACATTTCCTCCTTCCCAGCTCCCTCCCACTGGTGCAGGTCCCGTCCCTATTCTTTTGTCTCTGTTCTTCCTTTTGCCCTACCCACGTACATGGGGAGTTTCTTGCCTTTTGGGAGGTCTGAGGTCTTCTGCCAGCATTCAGTAGGTGTTCTGTAGGAGTTGTTCCACATGTAGATGTATTTCTGATGTATTTGTGGGGAGGAAGGTGATCTCTACATCTTACTCTTCCGCCATTTTGAAGCTCCTCTATTGTGTTTTTATGACACTTGTGTTTTAGACTTTATTCCATAGCCTTGCCAACCCTTCTGGCCAGGATGATAAAGATTCTTCTGTCTGTGGAATAATCTCCATGTTAATTTTTTACACTTCCATACTTGTTTTGCTTAGGATAACACATGTGCAAACTGGATTTTCTGCATATGTCTACCAAACTCCATTTGTAAATGTCTGTCCAGTGTCCCCATCTCCGAAATTTGTTTGTTTCCTTTGAGCTGTCCTTCTGTGTAACTGAATTCTGTGCATCCTTCAGGAGCTGGCTCTGCCCATGCTCACTGCAGAATGTTTCCTGATAACTCCAGTCAGTACTGCACTCACACTGTTTACTGCTTGGCATCTGTACAACTTCTTCACGTTTGATTGGAGATTTGAGATGGATATAAATCTTAGATTTTTCTTTATTTCCTGTGTGCAAGCCTTGTTTTCTCTGTCAAAGCATCAGCTCCTTGATGGAAGGACTCCCTGTCTTTACTATAATAATCTGTAACCCTCACTCCTCAGCAACTCTGACTTAAAAAGGGTGCTGATTGGGGGCTTCCCTGGTGGCACGATGGTTGAGAGTCCACCTGCCGATGCAGGGGACATGGGTTCGTGCCCCGGTCAGGGAGGATCCCGCATGCCGCGGAGCGGCTGGGCCCGTGAGCCATGGCTGCTGAGCCTGCGTGTCCGCAACAGGAGAGGCCACAGCAGTGAGAGGCCCGCGTAACGCAAAAAAAGTAAATAAATAAAATAAAATAAAAATAAAATAGGGTTCTGAGCACATGGAAGTTACTCCCCAGGCAAGGTACTTGTTGAATGAAGACTATCTTAGTAGGGTAGCAGCCTGGATTTTTATTTCACTCAGAAAAGACTGCTTCCCATGGTGACTGTCTAGCATCGCTCTCAGTCAGGAGTCCTGTTGGAAGTAAGCTGAGATGGAAGGGTTTTATTCCAACCTGGGATAGGCTCTAGCATCGCTCTCTGTCAGGAGTCCTGTTGGAAGTAAGCTGAGATGGAAGGTTTTTATTCCAACCTGGGATAGGCTCTAGCATCGCTCTCTGTCAGGAGTCCTGTTGGAAGTAAGCTGAGGTGGAAGGGTTTTATTCCAACCTTGGATAGGCTCTAGCATCGCTCTCTGTCAGGAGTCCTGTTGGAAGTAAGCTGAGGGGGAAGGGTTTTATTCCAACCTGGGATATGCTCTAGCATCACTCTCTGTCAGGAGTCCTGTTGGAAGTAAGCTGAGGTGGAAGGGTTTTATTCCAACCTTGGATAGGCGCAGGTGAAAAAGTTTGACACATAAATATTACACTGCATATCAAAAAATAAGTCTCATATGTTCAGAAGGCTGAGTTTGCTGAGCCTTGTGTGCTCCCCAAGCAGTTGACTAGAATCATCTATGGCAGGAATTTTCCTGAGGCAGCATCAGTATGGGCAGCTCAGGATTTCGAGGTGTGGTTTCCTTCGCTCTCAAAAGGAGAGTTTCCTTCAAAAGTACACTCCAAAACTTTTTTAATAAAACAAGGTTTTTACTCTCATAAGAGGGCTTTGTTACATTGAGAAAGGGTGCCCTTCTGTAAACAAAAGTGTGGTTGTCCTTAAACTCGGGGGCATTGCTTTCCTGTGAACTCTCAGCAATAGTAAATGAAATTTCCATATTTCATCAACTCCGAGACACATTTGAGAAATACTTTTACATGTATGAATTAGGGTACATCTTGCAATCATAATAGGCCAGTGATATTGGGCTCTAGTGGTCATTTTGCGGCAGGCATGGACATCAGAACTTGCAGAATGAATGCATGTTAGGGACCTGGCAGAATATCCTAGAGATAACAGTTCATCAATTTAAAAATGAATTTTGATGAACTGAGTCATGGCACAGAGTAGAAATGAACACCTATGATGGAGGAGGCATGAAGTGACTGTTAAGAGTCAGATGCAGAATGTGAAGTAGTGATAGAATTGGCTTATTTTTCCTCTTGCTGGATGCCCAGAGTGATGTATGGAAACTGGCTAAGTTTAAGTGAGCTTAAAAGAGCTCCTTCTATAAACTTCTGCTTTTAGATGATACAAAAGCATTGGACCATGTTCTTTTATTGGCAGAATTATTTCTTAGTGATACATCCTGTAATGGTACATCTAACATGCAGTGCTTTCTTAGATTCAGTGAAATCAGCATCAAGGGGGTTTTAATGACATGAAAAAATGAGTCAAAATTCTCATACAGTAAAAAAGACACAATACCTTAAGATTTGGGCACAGAGTTTAAGAACTGGGAAGGAATCCCAATTTCTAATATCCTTAGTTACTATGTAGCAAAGATGTTCATCCTCTGAATGACTCTTTCTTAATCCTTGCTTAAGATTCTTGTATTTTAATTACTTCTGATAATTGGGATTCCATTGCTATCATTAATAAGAAGGGGACTAGTAATATTGGTAGGTCTTCTATGTTTAAAATGTGTTATCTTAGTACTGAAGCCTCAGCTGTCCTGCTTGCTGTGATTATATAACAGAGCTTCCCAACCATGTGCCATGAATCAGTTCAGGTAGAAAAAAATATTCATCCCTTTAGCCATAGAGTCTGGGATGTCCAGAACACATTGGCAGGCTGCTTCTGGCCACATAGAGCCTATATTTTCACTGCAGTGCTGTACAAACATTAACCTTTTTTAGGTACATCCTAACATGGAAAAGGTTGAGAAGCACTGCTCAGATGGACAGGTTGCTAGTAGCTGCTCTGAAAGAATATGGAGTAGACAAAATGAAGAATCCCTTGGTCACCGAGGCCCTGTCACTGATGGCGCAGGTTATGTCCAAAAGTTTCCCAGTAAGAGTCCATACCGTTACTACACTGGTCCAGGAGTATTTGTTTCCACATTTGCAATCCCAAGGAAGTCAGATAAGAATTTATACTCCTTTTGCCACCAGAGTGGAAGGAGGAACTTTGGTACTGAACATGAAAGTATTGAAACCAGCATCAGTTCTACAAAGGGGGTCCTCAGAATGGGGTCTTTGGACCAGCAGAATCGGCATCACTGGAAATTTGTTAGAAAGGCAGAAACTTGGGCCCCAATTCAGACCTCTGAATCAGCCACTCTGGGATGTGATCCCTTCTTCTATCCTTTAAGAAGCTATCCAGATGGTTTTGTTTTGTTTTTGCGGTCCGCGGGCTTCTCACTGTTGTGGCCTCTCCTGTTGCGGAGCAACAGGCTCCGGACGCGCAGGCTCAGCGGCCATGGCTCACGGGCCCCGCCGCCCCGCGGCATGTGGGATCTTCCCGGACCCGGGCACGAACCCGTGTACCCTGCATCGGCAGGCGGACTCTCAACCACTTCGCCACCAGGGAAGCCCTATCCAGATGGTTTTGACGTTTGCTTAGGTTTGAGAACCACTGACCTATAGTTTCCAAAACATAAAAGATAACGGAAAAAATAGAACTCTTGGTCTCTTGCCTGAAATACCCTGGAATGTGGGCCCTAGAATAGGAGTCATATTTCTCCTGTCTTTTTTTGTGACTTTGGGCTAATTACTTAGTTTTATTGGGTCTCAAGTCTTTTCCAGTGTAAAATGAAAGCATGCGATTAGATCTTTTTGTTCCTTGTCATTTTTTTCATCGCCCTGTATTTTAAAATTTCATCAAGTGCTCTGTAGCACCTTCTGCAGACCCATGGAGGTGGGGGCATGAGTGGGAGATGGCAGGTTTTCAGGACCCTTTCATGATGCTGATGAAGGGAGGAACCATCTTCTTTCCGCATGGTCTGGCAGGAGTTCGCCCAAACAGGACTTTTCCTGCTTGATGAGTAAGAAATGACTGTGAAAACAATGTGGGCCTAAGACTTCATTACCAGCCTCTGGTTTCTAATCCTGGCCCTGATAGTAACTCTCACTGTGGTATCAGGCAAGTCTTAATAACTCTTTGGATCTCAGTTCTTTTACTGTAATACAAGAAATCAACTAAGGAAAGAGAGCTTTATGTATCTAGAACAATGATCAGAGAGCAGATAGCCAATAAATCCTCCATTTTCTTTCCTTCTCAATTCAGAAATTCCATTCTTTGGAATTCTTTAGGGTTAAAGATTACTCTGCAGACATTGAGTCTTGATTGCCACATGATTTTTCAGGTTCCTAAGCTTCTCCCCCCAAAGGAAACACTTGTTGACAGTAGTCAGTGTTCTTGCTGGCTTGTGTAGTTGGTAGGCATATCCAATGTAGTCTGCCTACCCACCTTCAATCCGCTATCTATTGCGAGCTGTAGGCACTTTTGACGTGGATGTGTGGATATCAGTAATATGTCTTACTTTAATTAAAATTGTTTTACCCATGAGAGATTAGAAGCAATTTCTTTTTGGTATTTACATATTATTTATTTATGATATTTTTCATAGACTCTCACAATTTTTAACATCAGTGATGTACCAGACACTTTCCAATAGGTTATTCTATTTAATCCTTACAGCAATTGGTGAAATAGGTGTTATTGCCTACATTTAAGATGAAGAAACTAAGACTCAGTTTGAGTAACTTTGCAAAGGTCACTCAGTATGTGACAAAACCAGAATGTCAACCCAAGTGTTTTGCTTTCCAGAGTCAACGCTCTTTGTACAGAAGCAAAGTTTTCCTAAAAACTCATGTTTGCTGGGTAAATGGCTTTAGTGTTTACTTAAGTGTTTCTCTAGTTGAGGAAGGTGCTGAGAAGATGTTAAAATTCAAGTTTAATCAATCAGCCAATTACTATTTATTGAATGCCTGCTGGGTGCAAGGATTGCACTTGGCGCTATGGGAAGTGAACAACAACAAAGAAGATCAAACTGATCATAATGTAGTGAAAGAAGAGAAACACACATAAAGTGATGCTCGACCTGTGAGGCCCCAGAGAGAGTTCCAAAGGAGAGGGAGAGGGGAAGAGTGGCAGGAGACCAGGGCTACACAGCTCCCTTGCAACTGGGCTGGTCAGGAAATGTTTTTTCTGACTTGGCATATGTATCAGGTTTTACTATGCTTCTGGCATTATCTTAATTTCTACAGCAGCCCTGTCCCCATTTTAGAGCTAGGTAAACCAAGTACCAGAGAGATGAATTGAGCCTCACCCATACGTACAACTGGCAAGAAGTAGGAATGGGAATCACACCTGGGTCTTTCAGAGTCCAAGTCTGATCCTCCTTCTATGACACCATTTATTAGAACTAACTCTAGAAAAGACTTGTTAACATTTATGCTTTCCCCAAAGTAGAGTTGTAATCATCTAAATGCCAAGAAATGGGGGTTTGAAGACCAGAAGATTTTATTTACTCATTGAGAGTTTCAAATAGTTGCATAAGGAGTGAGCAATGTTCTGTTGAAGGAGAGGTCTTTGGTTCTTGTGTTTTTTAAGCTGTTACGCCAGTGTTTATTCAGGTGTGTGCTAAGGATTCAAACATTAAAAAGAGCAGTTTAGAATCTTGTACAGCTCTTTAGAGAAAGTCCTACTCCCCAAATATTTATCCATGCACGAAATTGCCTTCTCGTTTGGGAGGGGAGGTTGCAGCCTTGGTTGGTGGAGGCTGCTGAGAGCCCTGGGCAGCCTTGGACAGTGAGGCTGGGCTGACAAGGGGTCAAACCTGATTGGGGGTGGGGAGTAGGCCTCCGAGGGATAAGCGTCACCACAAAGCTCAGAGCAATACCTTCTACTTGGGGAGTCACCAGTGAGGCCAGGCCGAGGAGCAATTTTCAAACATTTCAGAAAGTTCAGGCAGTTGCTAAGAAGACTGTCGCTGGGGTGATGCCAGGAGCCTGGGCAGTGGCATCCGTCTAATTACTTAACTGCGGTTATAACTTTTATGGGCGTCAGCCTGCAGGGCTTTGATGGGAGGCAGCAAAACCAGACAGTTAGCAAGTGAGACTTGCCCACTGCATGAAAAGCAAATGTCACCACAGCCCTGAAGAATGAAGCCACCCCAAAAGGAAGCACAGGCACAAACTGTTAGCTCAAGGAGAAAGTATTCAAGGGGAAATTCGAAGTGCTTGTTTTTATTTTGTTTTGCTGATAAAGCGCATTTTGAAACATGAAGTCCTTTTGGAAAGAATGCAAGTTTTTTCTATATTTTTATTACAGTCATCTAAAACTTATATATGCTTATAGAAAAAAAAGGAAACAGGAATAAATAGAAATTGAATGGCTGAGTTTAAAAAAAAACAGTATTTTGAATAAGAATGTCTAACATATTATCAAAGAGTCATCTAAGTGTAAGGGGATCCTTACTGCTCATGGTACTTCTTGATAATGGAACAGAATTTACCTTCCATGGTAGGCATGGGAATGGTCCCAATTTGAAAAGTCAAAATGTATTAAAATGTCCTTTCGAGATCAAACAAACTAAAAACTTGAAACCCTGTAATACCTATCACAAAGATATATGTGTATCTTTAACACTCAATAAATATTTATCGCTAAATCAATCTTTTTTTCAGAAGGCTTGTGTCAGAATCCTAATCTTCTGTATTCTCATAGTATCTCTGTGTTTCGTCTGGTGTTAATTTTATTCTAATACACAGGGAACTGTTATATACAACTATTCAGTTACCAGAAATACTCCATCACAGTGTCCCGTGCCTGCAACATTATTGTTAAGTGGACATGATATAATATGTATAATTAACAAATATGAATACCGCAAAATGGGCCAGCTAGGAACCAGTTTTTCCTAATGAATCACTGATAATGCAAAGTTCTCTTGGCTGTTCTCATTGTAAAATATGCATGGGTCACTACTTCCTACTTTTTGATTCCACCCTGGTTTATTAGCTTAGATATCATGAAAGTTTCCCAAACGACGCCCTTAAGCTATTTTGGCATATATATAGATAGATAGAGAGAGAGAGAGAGAGAGGCTGGGAATTTAGATCTCCTCTGCTTCAGTCATCTTAAGGGTGGAGATATTAAAACCCATAAGGCAAGCAACTAAAAATAATTCAAGTAATTAAATTTTAGATCCAGAAAAAAACTAGTTATTATCAAAACCAGCCAAGCCTCTTCCTAGTGGATGTGGAATCTGAGGCCAGAGAAGGTCAGTGACTTGTTCAAGCTCGCCCAGCCAGTGGCAGACTTGTGCTGACCACCCAGGACCTCCTCAAGGTTATCAGATTAGTGCTTTACCCACCACGCAACATTTCACAGCAGTTTTTCTGACCATTGACTTGTGTTGTACGTGCCTTGGTAGCCATGCTGTTTTCCCTTGGAGACAGAGGGATGAACTGGATGGTTGATCAAGTCCCCTTCTGGCACAGGGGGCTGAGGCCAGCTGGAAAATTTCTGCAAAGACTGTCATTTTCCTCACCAGTAAATGAGCAGTGCCCTCACTTGCAAGTACCACAAGGTTATAAAAGAAAGAGAACCAACAGCAAACTTTAATCAACTTAGAGACATTTAGATGACTTCCAGGTTTTAGTTAACTTGAGTGTTACGTTAGCATTCTTACAGCCACCAGGCAAAGGTGTGACTCTGACCTGTTAACGGAGGTCCTCTTGGCCCTGTGCTGTGGCTCTCTGAATGAGGACCTTTCATCTCTTCTTATTGGATCGTTCTTCTACCGTCTCCCAGTTGGAGTAATTTCTGTCTCCACTTGGATATGAACAGCACTTTCTTATCATATGTTCTCCTCTTTCCTCAGTGCTTCTGTGTTTTCTTGAATCAAAAAAATCAAGAGGGAAAAAAAAATCTGCCAATGTTCAGTGAAATGATGAAGAAGGCTTTTAGCAGAGCCCTTTTCCTTTGTTCACAATTACTTCCATTTCCTTATTCTACATTCACTACCTAATCTATTCAGTATAGCTTGTGCCCTTTATGATAGGTGGTCTCCCATAGTCTCCACTTGCCCTTGTACATTAGCACCAAGCTTTCTTTAACCCAGTCTTTTTACCTGGACTCCAGACCATATCTGCCTGCCTACCGGAAACTTTCATCGAATGCACCTCACACTCAGAGCCTCCAACATGAATTTCTCACTCCCTCATTCCCTTTTATTCCTCTAGAATCTATGAAGTTACTCAAGCCATGTGCATAAGCTTTCATCATCTCTCTTTCACTATCGTCTCTTAACTCTACTTCCCAAGTAATGCTGCAAAAATCCCTTCCTTTCTCCTCCTATTGCAGCAACCTTTGTTTATCTTTTCTGGAGTCATGTAACTGCCCTCCTTGCTTCTAGTGCTGCCCCCTGAAGGCCAGCATCCATCCTGTTTGAAGTGTCATCTTTCCTAAAACACAAATCTTTTTTCTGCCATCCCCATGTTTATACGCCTTTGACGGCCATCATTGCTTTTTCGGAGTGAGTCAAAATTCCTCTCTCTGATGTGTCTCAGTTTGTTTTGTAGCTGATAGAATAGGTAAATTCTCAACATTGCTTGAAAATTCAGGGCGTTATTAACAGACATTTGATCAGAGGGATGATCGGAGTCCAGGAACACAACGCCTCCACCCCAGTTTTTTTCCTGTCCCTCCTGGTAGGGAAATGTACCAGGCAGAGTTGGGGTTTTTAACCCTGCATACAGGGATAGGATGCCATGCAGATGACTTGAGTTGAGGCTCTTTTCTGTCTGCCTCTGTCGTAACTTGTGTGATGAAGTTAATTCTGAATAGTTTTGTTTCTTGGTGGTCTAATTGACTTTCATTTTAATAGTTGGGCTCATCAGAGCATCAACCCTTTCATTTTAGGCAATGTCATACTGTCCATATATAATGTGCTTTTAATAATGAAAGCATTTGAATCTTACCTAAAATAAGCAGTTCTCCTATTAGTAAACTTTTTAGAATAGTACTAATACATAATTTATATTATTGGCCTTCCGGAAATTTCTCCCAGGGCACTATGCACTGGGAACCAGATCAAAGGGACATTTTCTATCTGTTGCCAGCTTCTCTATCACTCTGTCCCTTTGTTTTTTTAAAGTCAGGTTTATTGTGGTCTAATCTATATGCAGTAAAATTCACCCTTTAGTTGCATAGTTCCATGTGTTTTGAAGGATGTGTACATTTGTTTAACTACCCACCGTAATCAAGGTAGAGAACATTCCCATTACTCAGAAAAGTTCCCCCATGCCTCTTTGTAGTCAATCCCCTCCCCACACCTCGAGCCCCTGATCTTTTGGTCTGCTCTTGTACTGCCTTTTCTATAACATCACATAAATGGGATGATTCAGCGGGTAGTCTTTTGACTTCAGCCGCTGTCGTTTGGTGTGATGCATTTCAGAGCTGCCCGCGTCGTGCACGCGTTACTTTATTCCTTTTTCTTGCTGAGAAGTATATTTCACTGTTTGCATTTCACACTTCGTGAGTACATGTGTGCATATGCCACAGTGTGCTGATCCGTTCTCTAGCTGGTGGAGGCATGGTGTGGTGGATAGACTCTGAGGTGGTCCCCACGGTCCCTGCCTCCTGTGTTCACGCCTTTGATTAATCTCCTCCCCATAAGTGCAGGTGGGACCCGTGACTTCTTTTTAACCAATAGAATATGGCAAAGGTAGTGCAATGTCACTGACCTGATTATGTTACCTTATATAAGATTATCTTAGAAAACTCACTTTAGAAAGTCCCTTTGCTGGCTTGAGAAAGTAAGCAGTCATACTAAGGAAGTCCACATGACAAAGAGCTGAGGGTGGCCTCTGGGAGCTACAGACAGCCTCCAGCTAACAGGCAGCAAAAAGCTGGGGTGCCACAGTGTAAGTGAGCTTGGAAGCAAATTTTTCCCCAGTCAAGCCTTGAAGTGAGATTGCAGCCTTGCAAGAACCTAAGCAGCTAAGCCATGCATGGACTCCAGACCCGCAGAAACTGAGATAACAGATGTGCATTTTTAAAAGCCATTAAATTTGTGTCAACTTGTCATATTTGTTGTAACGGCAATAGAAAACTAATATGGGCTGGTTGTTTCCAGTTTTGGGTGATTACAAATAAAGTGTGGGTATTGACCTATATTTTTATTTCTTCTGGATAAATATCTAAGAGTGGGGTTGCTGAGTCATATGGTTAGTTTAACTTTCTAAGTAACTGACAAACTGTTCCAAAGTGGCTGTGCTATTTTACATCCCCACCAGCAGTGTATGAAGTTCTAGTTGCTCCATATCCACAGCAGCAGTTGGAATTACCTGACATTTAAACGTTTAGCCATTCTAATAGGTAAATAATGGTATCTCATTGTGGTTTTAATTTGCATTTCTCTAATGAGTAGTGACACTGAGCATTTTTATGTGGTTATTTTTCTATCCATCATCTCTTCTTTGAAGTATCTATTCAAATTGTTTACCCATTTTAAAAAATAATAAGTTTTGTCATTGAGTTGTGAGAGTTCTCTATGGATATTGGATATAATCTTTTAACAGATATGTGTTTTACAAATATTGTCTCCCAGTCTGTAGGTTGACTTTTCATTTTCCTAACAGCGTCTCTCAAATAACAGTAATTTTTAGCTTTGATGAAATCAAAGTTAATATTTTTGTTTTATGGATAATGCTTTTGATGTTATATCTAGGAATTCTTTGCCCAATCCAAGGGTACAAATACTTTCTCCTGTATTTTAGTCTAGCAGTTTTATAGTTTTAGGTTTTACTTTTAGATCTCTGATCCATTTTGAGTTAACATTTGTACAAGGTACAATGCATGTGTTGTTTTCCTTTTTGTCTACAAATTTCAATTATTTCAGCAGAATTCATTGAAGAGACTACACCTTTGCAAAAATCAGTTTCACACACACACACACACACAGTTCTATTTCTAGACTCTCTATCCTGTGCCATGCGTTCGGGTATTTGTCCTTTCACCAATAATACACTCTCTTGATTATGGTAGTTTGAAAAAAGTCTTCATAATCAGGCAGTTGATGTTTTTCAACTTTCCTTTTTTTTTTTTTTGGAAATAGTTTTGGCTATTCTAGTTCTCCTTCATATAAATTTTGGAATCTGTCAATTTCTACAACTCTGCCTACTAGAATTTTGATTGGTATTGCTTTTAATGTAGAGACCAATTTGAGAAGAATTCTCATGTTAACAATAGTAGGTATTCTAATCTATGAACACGGTATTTAGATCTTCTTTGATTTCTCTCAACAATGTTTTGGAGTTTTCAGAATACAAACATTACACATATTTCTGTTACATTAATTGTCCCTAAGAATTGTGTATTTTTTATGCTTTAGTAAATGGTATTGTATTCTTAAATTTTCAATTTCTAATTAGTTATTGCCAACAGATAGAAATACAATTGAATTTTATGTACTGAAATCCTGCAACTTTGCAAATTCAGTTTTACAGTTTTTAGCAGATTTCTTGCGATTTTTCCGTATTGATAATTGTGTTGTCTATTAATAGAGATGGGTTTATTTCTTTTCTAATATGTATGTTTTTAATTTCTTTTTCTTACCTCTTATTGCACTGACTGCAACCTCCAATGTGATGCTGAATAGGAGTGGAAGGAAGGCATCCTTGCTTTGTTTCCCATTTCAGGGGAAAAGCATTCAGGCTTTCACTATTAAATATGATGTTAGCTGTAGATTTTTTTTGTATATTACTTGTATAAAGTTGATTGTTTCCTTTAATCCCTAGTTAGAGATTATTTTTTTTAAATCGTGAATGTTTATTGAATTTTGTCAGAACATTTGTCTCCATCCACTGAAATGATCACATGGTTTTCTTCTTTAGTGTGATAATATGATGAATTACATTTACTGAATTTTTTAAAAAAGAATTTTGAATCAGTCTTACATTACCAGGATAAAACCCACTTGGTCATGATGTGTTATCCTTGATGTTCCCAGCTTTAATTTAGCAATACTTGGTTGAGGTCAACTCCTCTTTAATTTTGTCTTCCACTGTGCAATCCATCCTCTGGTCTTTCTGCAGTGCTTTTAGTTTCCTAACCTGGACTTACTGCCTCACATCTTGTCAGACAAATTTTGGGGTGTTTCCTTAGCCCACCAAATGCCCAACTCTAATAGAATTGTATCCTCATTTCTCCCAAGAGGGTTAAGGCCTTGACAGCCATGTTTGTACTATATGACCCTGGCTATAGCTGATTGGACCAACGGCAGGCACCTGACCTAAGTTGGACCAGTCATTTCCTCTTTCCCAGGAACTTGGACCTGAGATTCAAAGATACCAGCTGGTTTGAGCTGATTGCTAGAAGTGAGAACATGTCAAGTCAGGAGCAAACTACCCTTTTGGGATAGCCAAGTTGAGCCAATGCAAGAATAATAGAGAAAATACTTTGGTTTGGACAAACAGAGACAGGAGACAATTGAAGTTCTTCTTTTCTTTGGGTTTCATGATTCAATCCTATATTCCTCCTTCCCCATATATTTCCTTTCTTTCTCAAGCTACTTTTGAATGAGGTTTTCTACTTGGAAACAAAACTGCCTCGGCCAAGTTATACTCCAGTGACTTTGCACGCTCTGTTCCTACAGCTTGGAGTGCCATACTCTAACTGGTTTGCTCCTGATTCTTCTAGAGATCTAAGCATCTTATGCTTGGGTTAAACTTATCCTGACTCTCCTCTCAGGTAGAGGCAGTGTTTCATTATGATAACTATCATTTACCCCTTCTATCACACTTATTAAACATTATTATAATACTTGAGCTAGATTCTGAGCTCCAGGAATTTGGTTTTTAAAAGTATTTTGTGTCTCCTGGGACTAGTGTTTGGCCCATACTTATATCCTGGTAAATGCTTGGAATTAATAAATTTATCCAATGAGTTAATTCAAACACTCTGCTTTTGTAACCACTTCAAGGGCCTTTTATCCCTCACCTTCAGAAGCAAGGGTTAGAGAGGTAACACTTTCAACTTTTCTTTGTCTCTGTCTTCCATAGCAGTGGTTCTCAAAAATGGTTGTATATTAGAGTCATCCGGTGGAGCTTTTAGAAAATCTTGATACTTAGGCTGCTCCCTGCACTGATTAAAGCAAAATCTCTAGGGAAAAGACCCAGAACTAGATTTTTAAAACCGTAATCACTTGGCAGATGAGGCTTATATAATATAAGCAATGCAATACTGATGGCCTGGATCACACTCCCATAAATGCTGAAGTAATTGACCTTGGGTGTGACTGGAAGGCAGGGGTTTTAAAAGCTCCTCAGATAATTCTAATATGAAGCCAACTTTGAGACCCACAGTCCTAGCAGTGTCCTTATTCTCTGGTTCATAGAACAGTTCTTTAGGAACTGAAAATGCATGGCAGTAATGGAAAGTTACACCTTCAGTGTTGCATGGGAAGCAGGTGGGGAAATCTAAAATTTAGATCATATGGCCTCATTTTGCAGGCCAGGGAACTTGGTACTAATTTCATGTGTCTGATGCAGGAATATCACTTACACACCTGCCCCAAGTTTTTCCCTCTCACAAACTGAATCATAACCCTGGTTATAGTTCACAAGGATCCATAGCTTGGTAAATACAAAGTAGGCCACAGATACTGAAGGGTGGTGACTTGGAAGCTGCTGACAGAAGCAGCCCATATCCTTCATTGCACTGTCCTTGGTGCTGACTTTGGTAAGGAAAGCGGTGCCTCTACGTCTTGTTGATTCCTCTGTTTTGACTTTAGGAATTAATGGTGTTTCTTTGCTTAACTTAGAAATTAATGATGTTTACACTGGTGAGGGAAAATTAATGCTATTGCATTGTTATGAAACACAAAGTAAGAGTAAGAAATATTTAGGTTAGTAATCAAGAACATATCTTCTGATGAGCTTGACTTGCCGCCTTTTAGCTAGTTTTATGCATGACTGCTTCCTAAGACTGCCCAGTGGGTTACAGGTGACAGAAAGGAACCAAAAATTATGATCACTTTACTGAGGCATGGCAAAGCTGCACATGGGTGGAATGGAACAGTGAAACAAACCCAAGTTACAGGTGACAGAAAGGAACCAAAAATTATCACTTTACTGAGGCATGGCAAAGCTGCACATGGGTGGAATGGAACAGTGAAACAAACCCACGGTGGGATTTCTTTGTTCTCAGCATTCATTCTGGGCCTCCCTTTGTAATTTGCCTTTTGAGCACCGTAGAATCAGTTATTTTTGTACCTAAATTTTTTCTTGTTACTCAGCTACTATGGTTTTACTGTTTGATGTCTCCCTAATTGTCATCCTTTCTGGACTCAAGCCTGATCTCTCTCAGGTACTTGATTTTGCAAAACCCAGAGCCTTCATCCTTGTTGCTGTTGGGCAAACACTTACAAAGCAATATCATAACATAATCCCTTAATAACACAGTACTCTGTTTCACATAATTAGAATATACATTTCTTGCCTAGTCCTTTACTCCTTCTAACCAGCCTGCCGTAATGATAGTCCTTATCATAGTGGAGTTCTGCTAGTCACGTCTCAGCGGTTTAACCAGCCAAATATTTACTTCATACTCATGGACTATGTTGATTGTTGGTTGACTAGGTTCGGTTCTGATTTGTCTACTCCCAAACTCAAGGTATTAGAGCAGCCACTGTCAACAATATTGTCAGTATCTGTGCCAGAGGGGAAAATAATGTAGAAAGTTATAGACTAGCTCTGTCATCACTGGTCACATTTCACTGGCTAAAGCATGTTTTAAGATCATGCCTATTTCAAGGAGACAGAGAGGGACCTTCAAGGTGGCAGAGGAGTAAGACGTTGAGATCACCTTCCTCTCCACAAATACATCAGAAATACATCTACATGTGGAACAACTCCAACAGAACACCTACTGAATGCTGGCAGAAGACCTCAGACTTCCCCAGACAAGAAACTCCCCATGTACCTGGGTAGGGCAAAAGGAAAAACAGAGACAAAAGAATAGGGATGGGACCTGCACCAGTGGCAGGGAGCTGTGAAGGAGGAAATGTTTCCACACACTAGAAGCCCCTTCACTGGCGGACACGGGGGTGATGGGAGGGAGGAGCTTCGGAGCCGTGGAGGAGAGCACAGCAACAGGGGTGCGGAGGGCAAAGCGGTGAGATTCCCGCACAGAGGATCGGGGCCGACCGGCACTCACTAACCCGAGAGGCTTGTCTGCTCACCCTCTGGGGCGGGTGGGGGCTGGGAGCTGAGGCTTGGGCTTTGGAGGTCAGATCCCAGGGAAAGGACTGGGGTCGGCTGTGTGAACACAGCCTGAAGGGGAATAGTGCACCACAGCTAGCCGGGAGAGAGTCCAGGAAAAAGTCTGGAACTGCCTAAGAGGAAAGGGACCATTGTTTCGGGATGCGTGAGAAGGGATTCAGAGCACCGCCTACACGAGCTCCAGAGATAGGCACGAGCCACAGCTATCAGCGCAGACACTAGAGACGGGCATAAAATGCTAAGGCTGCTGCTGCAGCCATCAAGAAGCCTGTGTGCAAGCACAGGTCACTATCCACACCTCCCCTCCCGGGAGCCTGTGCAGCCCACCACTGCCAGGGTCCTACGATCCAGGAGCAACTTCCCTGGGAGAACGCATGGCGTGCCTCAGGCTGGTGCAACGTCACGCCGGCCTCTGCCGCCGCAGGCTTGCCCTGCACTCCGTACCCCTCCCTCCCCCAGGCCTGAGTGAGCCAGAGCCCCCGAAGCAGCTGCTCCTTTAACCCCATCCTGTCTGAGCGAAGAACAGACGCCCCCAGGCGACCTACACACAGAGGCGGGGCCAAATACAAAACTGAACACCAGGAGCTGTGCGAACAAAGAAGAGAAAGGGAAATCTCTCCCAGCAGCCTCAGGAGCAGCGGATTAAAGCTCCACAATCAACCTGATGTAGCTGCATCTGTGGAATACCTGAAGAGACAACGGATCATCCCAATATTGAGACAGTGCACTTTGGGAGCAACTGTAGACTCGGGGTTTGCTTTCTGCATCTAATATGTTTCTGGTTTTATGTTTATTTTAGTTTAGTACTTAGACATTATTATCATTGGTAGATTTGTTTATTGATTTGGTTGCTCCCCTCTGTTTTTTCTAATATATATATATGTTTTCCTTTTTCTCTTTTGTGTGTGTATTTGTATGCTTCTTTGTGTGATTTTGTCTGTATAGCTTTGCTTTTATCATTTGACCTAGGGTTCTCTCTGTACCTTTTTTGTTTTTTTTTATTATAGCTTTTAGCGCTTGTTACCATTGGTGGATTTGTTTTTTGGTTTGGTTGCTCCCCTCTTTCTTTTCTTTTTAATACTTTATAATTTTTTTATTTTTAATACTTTTTATCTTAATTATTTTAGTTTAGTTTAGTTTCTTCCTTCCTTCCTATCCCTATTCTTCTGAGCCGAGTGGTTGACAGGGTCTTGGTGCTCCAACCAGGTGTCAGGCCTAAGCCTCTGAGGTGCAAGAACTGAGTTCAGGACATTGGTCCACCGGAGACCTCCCGGCCCCATGTAATACCAAACAGCAAAAGCCCTCTCAGAGATCTCCATTTCCACGCTAAGACCCAGCTCCACTCAATGACCAGCAAGCTACAGCGCTGGACACCCTATGCCAAACAACTAGCAAGACAGGACACAACCCCACCCATTAGCAGAGAGGCTGCCTAAAATCATAATAAGTTCACAGGCACCCAAAAACACACCACCGGATGCAGTCCTGCGCACCAGAAAGGCAAGATCCAGCCTCATCCACCAGAACACAGGCACCAGTCATCTGCACCAGGAAGCCTGCACAATCCACTGAACCCACCTTACCCACTGGAGGCAGACACCAAAAACAATGGAAACTACACACCTGCAGCCTGTGAAAAGATCCCAAACATAGTAAGTTAAGCAAAATGAGAAGACAGAGAAATATACAGCACATGAAGGAGCAAAGTTAAAAACCCACCAGACTAAACAAATAAAGAGGAAATAGGCTACCTATCTGAAAAAGCATTCAGAGTAATGATAGGAAAGATGATCCAAAATCTTGGAAATAGAATGGTGAAAATGCAAGAAACGTTTAACAAGGACCTAGAAGAACTAAAGAGCAAACAAATAATGATGAACAACATAATAAATGAAATTAAAAATTCTCTAGAAGGAAGCAGTAACAGAGGCAGAAGAACGGATAAGTGACCTGGAAGATAAAATAGTGGAAATAACTACCACAGAGCAGAATAAAGAAAAAAGAAAGAAAAGAATTGAGGACAGTCTCAGAGACCTATGGGACAGCCTTAAATGCACCAACATTCGAATTATGGGGGTCCCAGAAGAAAAAGAGAAAAAAAAAGGGACTGAGAAAATATTTGAAAAGATTATAGTTGCAAACTTCCCTAATATGGGAAAGGAAATAGTCAATCAAGTCCAGTAAGCACAGAGAGTCCCATACAGGATAAATACAAGGAGAAACACGCCAAGACACATATTAATCAAACTATCAAAAATTAAATACAAAGAAAAAATATTAAAAGCAGCAAGGGAAAAGAAACAAATAACATACAAGGGAATCCCCATAATGTTAATGGCTGATCTTTCAGCAGACACTCTGTAAGCCAGAAGGGAGTGGCAGGACATATTTAAAGTGATGAAAGGGAAAAACCTACAACCAAGATTACTCTACACAGCAAGAATCTCATTCAGATTTGACAGAGATATTAAAACCGTTACAGACAAGCAAAAGCTAAGAGAATTCAGCACCACCAAACCAGCTTTACAACAAATGCTAAAGGAACTTCTCTAGGCAGGAAACACAAGAGAAGGAAAAGACCTACAATAAAAACCCCAAACAATTAAGAAATTGATAACAGGGACATACACGTCAATAACTACCTTAAAGGTAAATGGATTAAATGCTCCAACCAAAAGACATAGACTGGCTAAATGGATACAAAAACAAGACCCATGTATATGCTGTGTAAAAGGGACCCATTTCAGACCTAGGGACACATACAGACTGAAAGTGAGGGGATGGATAAAGATATTCCATGCAAATGGAAATCAAAAGAAAGCTGGAGTAGCAATTCACATTACAGACAAAATAGACTTTAAGATAAAGACTATTTCAAGAGACATAGAAGGACGCTGCATAATGATCAAGAGATCAATCCAAGAAGAAGATACAACAATTGTAAGTATTTATGCACCCAACATAGGAGCACCTCAATACATAAGGCAAATACTAACAGCCATAAAAGGGGAAATCAACAGTAACACAATCATAGCAGGGGACTTTAACACCCCATTTCACCAATGGACAGATCATCAAAAATGAAAATAAATAAGGAAACACAAGCTTTAAATGATACATTAAACAAGATGGACTTAATTGATATTTGTATGGCATTCCATCCAACAACAACAGAATAAACTTTCTTCACAAGTGCTCATGTCACATTCTCCAGGATAGACTGTATCTTGGGTCACAAATCAAGCCTTGGTAAATTTAAGAAAATTGAAATTGTATCAAGTATCTTTTCCGACCACAATGCTATGAGACTAGATATCAATTATAGGAAAATATCTGTAAAAACTACAAACACATGGAGGCTAAACAATACACTACTTAATAACGAAGTGATCACTGAAGAAATCAAAGAGAAAATCAAAAAGTTCCTAGAAACAAATGACAATGAAAACACGACGACCCAAAATCTATGGGATGAAGCAAAAGCAGTTGTAAGAGGGAAGTTTATAGCAATACAATTCTACCTCAAGAAACAAGAAACATCTCAAATAAACAACCTAATCTTACACCTAAAGCAATTAGAGAAAGATGAACAAGAAAACCCAAAGTTAGCAGAGGAAAGAAATCATAAAGATCAGATCAGAAATAAATTAAAAAGAAATGAAGGAAATTATAGCAAAGATAAATAAAACTAAAAGCTGGTTCTTTGAGAAGATAAATTGATAAACTGTTAGCCAGACTCATCAAGAAAAAAAGGAAGGGGCTTCCCTGGTGGCGCAGTGGTTGAGAGTCCACCTGCCGATGCGGGGGACAAAGATAAATTGATAAACTGTTAGCCAGACTCATCTAGAAAAAAAGGAAGAAGACTGAAATCAATAGAATTCGAAATGAAAAAGGGGAGTAACAACTCACACTGCAGAAATAAAAAGGATCATGAGAGATTACTACAAGCAACTCTATGCCAATAAAATGGACAACCTGGAAGAAATGGACAGATTCTTAGAAAAGCAGAATCTTCCGAGACTGGACCAGGAAGAAATAGAAAATATAAACAGACCAATCACAAGCACTGAAATTTGAATGCACTGAAATTGAAACTGTTATTAAAAATCTTCCAACAAACAAAACTCCAGGACCAGATGGCCTCACAGGTGAATTCTGTCAAACATTTAGAGAAGAGCTAACACCTATCCTCAAACTTCCAAAATACAGCAGAGTGAGGAACACTCCCATACTCATTCTATGAGGCCACCATCACCCTGATACCAGAACCAGACAAAGATGTAACAAAGAAAGAAAACTACAGGCTAATATCACTGATGAACATAGATGCAAAAATCCTCAACAAAATACTAGCAAACAGAATCCAACAGCACATTAAAGGGATCATACACCATGATCAAGTGGGGTTTATCCCAGGAATGCAAGGATTCTTCAATATATGCAAATCAATCTATGTGATACATCATATTAACAAACTGATGGATAAAAAACTATATGATCATCTCAGTAGATGCAGAAAAATCTTTTCATAAAATTCAACACCCATTTATGATAAAAACCATGCAGAAAGTAGGCCTAGAGGGAACTTACCTCAACATAACAAAGGCCATATATGAAAAACCCACAGCGAGCATCATTCTCAATGGTGAAAAACTGAAACCATTTCCACTAAGATCTGGAACAAGACAAGGTTGCCCACTCTCACCACTATTATTCAACATAGTTTTGGAAGTTTTAGCCACAGCAATCAGAGAAGAAAAAGAAATAAAGGAATCCAAATCAGAAAAGAAGAATTAAAACTGTCACTGTTTGCAGATGACAGGATACTTTACAGAGAAGATCCTAAAGATGCTACCAGAAAACTAGTAGAGCTAATCAATGAATTTGGTATAGTAGCAGGATACAAAATTAATGCACAGAAATCTCTGGCATTCCTATATACTAATGATGAAAAATCTGAAAGTGAAATTAAGAAAACACTCCCATTAACAACTGCAACAAAGAGGATATCTAGGAAAAAACCTACCTAAGAAGACAAGAGACCTGTATGCAGAAAATTATAAGACAGTGATGAAAGAAATTAAAGGTGATCCAAAAGATAGAGAGATATACCATGTTCTTGGATCGGAAGTATCAACATTGTGAAAATGACTATACTACCCAAAGCAATCTACAGATTCCATGCAATCCCTATCAAACTACCACTGGCATTTTTGACAGAACTAGAACAAAAAATGTCACGATTTGTATGGAAACACAAAAGACCCAGAATAGCCAAAGCATTCCTGAGAAAGAAAAACGGAGCTGGAGGAATCGGGCTCCTGGATTTCAGACTATATTACAAACCTAGAGTAATCAAAACAGTATGGTACTGGCACAAAGACAGACATATAGATCAGTGGAACAGGATAGAAAGCCCAGAGATAAACCCACACATGTATGGTCACCTTATCTTTGATAAAGGGGGCAAGAATATACAATGGAGAAAAGACAGTCTCTTCAATAAGTCGTGCTGGGAAAACTGGACAGGTCCATGTAAAAGAATGAAATTAGAACACTCCCTAATACTGTACAGAAAAATAAACTCAGAATGGATTAAAGACCTAAATATAAGGCCAGACACTATCAAACTTTTAGAGGAAAACAGGCAGAACACTCTATGACATAAATTACAGCAAGATCCTATATGACCCATTTACTAGAGAAATGTAAATAAGAACAAAAATAAACAAATGGGACCGAAGGAAACTTAAAAGTTTTGCACAGCAAAGGAAATCATAAACAAGATGAAAGAGAACCCTCAGAATGGGAGAAAATATTTGTAAATGAAGCAACTGACAAAGGATTAATCTCCAAAACATACAAGCAGCTCATGCAGCTCAATATCAACAAAACAAGCAACCCAATCCAAAAATGGGCAGAAGACCTAAATAGACATTTCTCCAAACAAGATATACAGATTGCCAACAAACACATGAAAGGATGCTTAACATCACTAATCATTAGAGAAATGCAAATCACAACTACAATGAGATATCACCTCACGACAGTCAGAATGGCCATCATCAAAATATGTACAAACAATAAATGCTGGAGAGGGTGTGGAGAAAAGGGACCCCTCTTGCACTGTTGGTGGGAATGTAAATTGATACAGCCACTATGGAGAACAGTATGAGGTCCTTAAAATTCTAAAAATAGAACTAGCATACGACCCAGCAATCTCACTACTGGACATATACCCTGAGAAAACCATAATTCAAAAAGAGTCATGTATCATAATATTCATTTCAGCTCTATTTACAATAGCCAGGACATGGAAGCAACCCAAGTGCCCAACAAGAGATGAATGGATAAAGAAGATGTGGCACATATATACAATGGAATGTTACTCAGCCATAAAAAGAAACGAAATTGAGCTATTTGTAGTGAGGTGGATGGACCTAGAGTCTGTCATATAGAGTGAAGTAAGTCAGAAAAACAAATACCATATGCTAACACATATATATGGAATCTAAAAGAAAAATAATTGGTTATGATGAACCTAGGGGCAGGTCAGGAATAAAGACGCAGATATAGAGAATGGACTTCAGGACACAGGGAGGGGAGAACGTAAGCTGGGCCAAAGTGAGAGAGTGGCATGGATATATATACACTACCAAATGTAAAATAGATAGCTAGTGGGAAGCAGCCGCATGGCACAGGGAGATCAGCTCGGTGCTTTGTGACCACCTAGAGGGGTGGGATAAGGAGTGTGGGAAGGAGACGCAAGAGGGAGGAGAAATGGTGATATATGTATATATATAGCTGATTCACTCTGTTATATAGCAGAAACTAATACACCATTGTAAAACAATTATACTCCAATAAAAATGTTAAAAAAAAAAAAAAGAAAAAAGGTGGCAGAGACACGTAATCTTAGCTCTGCCCAGAAAGAAAAATGGGGACATTTGGAGAACACATGGGAAATCGTGTTTTGGGTATTAGGATAACAGTTTACCCAGAAAAAACACTAAGAATTACACATAAAAATAGCTAAAAAGACACATTAGCTAAAGACACATTTCTGAAAGCAGCACTCTAAAATGAGAGACTGTTTCAGGCATTTCTAAAGATGAAGTGAGGGTTAACAAGGTGAGTGTGGATTTGACCTTGGAAAAGAGGCCTAAATATTTAGGGCCCACATTAGAAGTTTGTCTCTGTAATTAACACTTAAATTGAGAGCCAAAGAATAAAACTGTTGGATGCAATAGAAAGACAAGTTTGAAACCTACACTAATAGATGAAGTCACTGGGGTCCAGACAGGGGAAGTGTTTTTTCCCCCTAGTATTCCAAAATGAGTAAGAGGCAGAACTAAACATAGAGCCCAGTTCTGATTCTGGGTCCAGTGGTCTTTATGTCATATAGTAGTATTTGTCTTAATTTACTGATTCTAAGGAAAGTTTGAAAAAGTAGGTTCTCATGTTTTCCAACTATAATAGCTATGGACTCAGACTATGTAAACTTGAAAAAGGTTTTCTTCCAAGTGTTCTTTCTGACTCTGCTCTTTGGCTGAGGACACCATGCAATTTCTAATAGGACTTAGAATTCCTTGCTTATGGCTTCTAAGTATTAATTTGCAGTGTAGATTTTTTCCCTGCATTTTGTTTAATGGATGAATTAGGTTTGATCAGCATTCTAGTAATGTCTTATAAAAGTATAAGTTTAGAGTACATAATCTGTCAGCTTGTGAGAAAATCATTTTCAGGCGAAATAAATTCACCCATCAGAAGATAGGATTAGTCAGGCTTGACCTGCCAAGTTGAATCAGACAGTTCTATAGCATCAGATGTTCCCGGCATTGACTTTTTAATGAGAAACGGGTCTGTAAGATCTGTTTTACTCCTCTGTAAAATATTTTATGAATTTGAACAAAGCTTTCCATCATTTAGATACTGTCAGGAGCTAAAGATGGGTCCAAGTAAAAATTAGCTTTCGATGGCCTGGCCAGGGGGAACATGTCTAATTTGTTAATGTGCTGACCCTCTTTCTTCCCTAAGCCAAAAGGCTTAAAAGACCATACACTAGTAAATACCTTTTAAAAAGAAAAGAAAAAGACCAAAGCAACCCAGCAGAAGCTCTTTGGAAAAAATCTCATAAAGTATGCAGTCCCTCCTGCTGGCAGGGGAGGGTTGGGAACAAAGCATCTGGGCCTCTTGGCTTTCATGTCACATCCACAGCTCCAGTCCTTAAATGCAGCTTCAGGGCTTGACAACTAGAGTTGACTAGTTAAGTGGGTCGTAAGTTCCATCTTTAAATCACCCAGCTGTTCTCTTTTCTCAAGAATAAAACCAACGCAGCTGGTAGGTGGGAGTTTCCCACTGTGACCCAGGAAGCCAAGGTCTGGAGACAGGTGTGTAGGGGGAAAGTGCAGGGGGGGCGGGGAAGAGGGAGCAGCGAGGGGGAGGCAGGGGCCTAAACCTTCTCCTGGTCTACCGGAGCACTGTGCTGGGGCTGCGCGGACAGGGGTGGAGGTGCCCCAAGTCGTTATTTGGAAGGAAGCTTATTTCTTGCTGTGCTCTGCAATCGGGGAGGAATGGAGGGACAGGGCATAATAGGATCATTGAATGTTGGAGCTGGAAGAGGTCCCATGAACTGAGTCTAATCACTTTGGAGATGATGAAGTAAAGGTCCACAGGGGGACCTGCTTGGCCCATGGACACAATTGGAGCCTAGTTATTCTAACTCCACTGAGATCTCTTCTTTGTCTAATAACTCGCAAGGCAGTATGGGACAGATGCATACGATCCAGACCCTGGCATTAAAGACCCTGCAAGATCACTGGGGAGACAGTATAATAATATAAACAACTTATAATAAATAATGTTGCTAGGCACAGAAGTCCTTATTGCTATACCACTGAATATGCTGAATGCACCTGAACAAGGTACTTAACCTCTCTGTTTCTTGGGTGCTACCTCTGTAAGAAGATATTAAATATTTACATACACACAAATATAGGTAGTAACTAATAGAATTAAATATAAAAATTTAATATTTAGAGAACTTATGCTCATGGCCCTGGGGATGGGGAGAGAAGGTCTATAATTTACTTTGGAACTTTCCCCAACAGGGCTGTTCACAGATCAGAGAGAACACTGAGGTTCTACTGTGGCATTTACCCTCTCCTGGCCCTCCCTCAAAACAGGGTCCTTCTCTGAACATCTGTCTTTGGGGTCTTACTTACCTCTGATGTATTCCTTTGTGATAGACCCCCATACTGCCTTTACCCAAGACCTTGGTGAAGGAGTGTGTTTCTCTCACTCTTTGAAGCACACAAGGTGACAACATAACTAGTCTAACAGAGTGATTGGTGTTAGAAGGTGAGGGTCAGAGAGGAAGTGGCTACTCTTACTTGTCCTCCCCTTTGCAAGGTGACAAGTGATTTAGTGGGTACCTTTGTGGTCTAAGCCAAAAAAATGAGACAAATTATAGTAACCGAGGACTATGTCTTGAGAACTCTGACAATCCTTTAAGGATTCCTGCATTGATTCAGTGAGTCCCCTTGTCTATATATAAACATTATGGAAACAGGTGTAGAATGGAGCCGGGAAACCTGGATTTTATTCTTCCCTGTGCCACAGCTGTGTGATCTTGGTGAGAACTTATATCTCTGATTCCCAGTTTCTTCATCTTTAAAGGAGACAATTTTTCTTCTCTGTGTGACCTATAAGGTTGTTAAGGGAGTGTAATGAAATAATGTATGTGAAGGCACTGACTATAAAGAATATCACACCTGGGAGGAAAGGAACCCTCCGGCACTCACGGTGGAAATGTAGATTAGTGCAGCCACTATGGAAAGCAGTATGGAGGTTTCTAAGAAACTAAAAGAACTACCATATGACCACCAATTCCACTCCTGGGTGTATATCTGAAAAGAGAGAAAAACACTAATTTGAAAAGATACATGGACCCCAGTGTTCATAGCAGCATTATTTACAATAGCCAGGACATGGAAGCAACCTAAGTGTCCAGTGACAGATGAATGGATAAAGAAGATGTGGCACATATGTACAATGGAATATTACTCAGCCATAAAAGGAAATGAGGTTGAATTATTTGTAGTGAGGTGGATGGACCTAGAGTCTGTCATGCAGAGTGAAGTCAGAAAGAGAAAAACAAATACCGTACGCTAATGCGTATATATGGAATCTAAAAAAAAAAAAAAATGGTACTGATGAACCTAGTTGCAGGGCAGGAATAAAGACGTAGACATTGAGAATGTACTTGAGGACATGGAGTGGGAGGGGGAAGCTGGGGCGAAGTGAGAGTAGCATCGACATATATACACTACCGAATGTAAAATAGCTAGTGGGAAGCAGCAGCATAGCACAGGGAGATCAGTTTGGTGTTTTGTGATGATCTCAAAGGGTGGGATAGGGAGGGTGGGAGGGAGATGCAAGAGGGAGGGCATATGGGGACATATGTATGCATGTGGCTGATTCACTTTGTTGTACAACAGAAACTAACACAGTACTGTGAAGCAATTATACTCCAATAAAGATCTATTCAAGAAAGAAAAGAATACATTTCTATAATAATGTTTCACTCCAAATAAGGTGAATGCAGAAAGGAAACTAGTAGTTGAAATATTACTGCCTAGTTTCTTTCTGTTTTTTTTCTTTTTAAATTACAATGATATTTTATTTTAAATAGTCACAACATCTGACACTTCAAAAAAAGATACCACTAATAAATAACAAAAGTGGAAATATCAAAGTTACAACAGACAGTGTTTAGCTGAGAATCACTTCAACAGAGTAAGACTCGAAAGATATCAGACAAACCAATACTTGTTTGGAATAAGGTGTGCGACTTTCTTACTGTATATAGGCTTACAGACAAGGCCCTGGTTCCACGTGATCAAGGTTACAGTCATAAAACCTAAAGTTTTAGCACAGTTGTGCTTCAGACCAAATTTTCAACAGTTGTGCTTGTCTACACAGGATGTCATGGACTGCCCCCTGCAAAAAATGACAACTTGAAAGACTTCTTTCAAGCATTACCGGTATCCGATATATATACATTCTTAACATTTCTGAAAAGAGAGCAAAATTAATAGGTGCTGGCATTCACATCTGACATCTCAGGTTTTATGACTGACAAGTCTTAATGCTCCTGGACTTTGAGGTGTACAAGGTAGCAGTATTTTAAATTTAAGTAGAATGTGGGGAAAATTAGGATTAAATGGGCATTCATTTCTTGACTGTAGCACCATTAGCCCTCAGTTAGCTCTTTATAGGGAATGGTTAAGCCATCAAAAACTAAACCAATAGTTTTTATATGAAAATGCTTCTCCATACTAGTAACACTTTGAAGTCACTAAAAACTAAGTATTTACCTTGAAATGAACTGACAAACAGAACAAAAACAAATTATGAAAAATGCTGATCACCTAAATGGATCCACGTCCACCCTTTGTGTCTGCTTCATACATTCTACCCACCCACACAACTCCAAAAAAGGTTCAGGTTATTATGTCCCAAAGTAATCTATTCCTGAATTACTTTTAAAGAGACAAACTGCTCTGTAGTGTATAAGCTACTCAGGTCTACACATTCTAGAATGATGCACTTCCATTGTCCTAGCTCTCAAATTTGGAAATCTCCTCAGGTTCAGTCTCCTTTTAAAGCCTTTCCAAATAAACAGAATTTGTGATCCCTAGATTCAAAGACAGTACAGGTTACATGACACCTCCTTTTTTTTTTTGGATTAAATAAAAGCCACAGGATTCTGAGTGGCTAAAAACTAAATCTGAATTATGTGTGTCTGCATTGAGTAAACATATTTTTAAGTTCATTCTGCTGGACTTCATTAACTACTTCAGGTTCTGCAGGGCTCTTCTGAACCCTTGCCATGGCAAAGCTTATCCCCTGGGTTAATCCAGCTTGGGTAATAGTAGCAACCTGGACCATGGAACTTCGAATCTTTGCAAAGGGAGAGACTGCTCTGCTGCTACAGCTCTCTAAAGGAGAAGGAGTTACATGAAGCCCTCTCTCAAGTTCAAGTGTGCCAGATTCGGAGCCGGGGGTCTTTTGAGATACAACTGAATGCACTGGTTCAACTGACAAAAGCTGTGGGCCTGTTGCAGCAAAAGACACATCTAATTGAGACGGTAGAGAAGGTATCTGTTCCATTGATTCAAATTGAGTGTCTTCGTTAGAAACTTGATTGGTCATGTGATTTCCTCCCTCACTAGCCTGAGAAACAGACCTGGTTTCTGACAGCTGGCTCATTTTGTTTTGTGCATCTTGGACAAATCTGTGGCAATAAATATCCATGGGCTTGGCAAAGCCAGTCAGTGTTGTTTATGTTGTCAGCCGAAGGACTTTTCTTCAGAGAAGACTCATAGCCTTTTCCAGGACCACTTTCATGAGCAATAATAACCACTGAAGGAACATGAATGCTAATATCAGTGTCGCTCATAGACTGGGATCGACTGCCTAATCGAGGTATTGAAGCAATACTACCACAGCTAGGAAGCACATAGTCTACTGGCCCTGCATTCTCTAGAGAGTTAGCTAGCTGCCTGTCTTCATCAGACTTGGAATTCATCAGAGTAAGGAATTCATCAGAGTGGTATGAGTCATTATCTGAAGACATTTCCCCATCTGACTGCCTGGGCTTTCTTATCCATCATACTAGTGTTTTCCATGATTTCAAGACTCCCAAAGATTTACTTTAAGTTTGGTTTTAGAGAGTTAACTTTCATTTCAGGTTTTGTAAAGTTCCCTAGCTTTCGTAGATTGCCAATATTTATATTGGATTTGGTCTGTTTCACTTTTTGATTTAGAGATGAAAATTTGCTCATTAAATTTATTTTCCCCTGGGCCGAAGAGCCTTGGTTTTGAGATCTGATGCCAATGATGTTTTCATGAGGTTTACTGCTCCTCCTCTCAAGCTTTCTCTCTGTTATAGGTACATCTGATCCCATGGCTTGCTTGGTGATCTGCAGCATCTCTGCAGTATCTGCAGAAAAGATGTTGAAGGGTATCTTTTCCATCCTCTACTGGATTGTGCACTACAGCTCTCAGGGTGTGGAAATAGCCGCTTGCTTCTTTAGATCTGTAGTGCAGTCGCGTGCAGGAGAACTTTGCTTTACTGAAAAGAGTGGGTTCAGGACCTATTTCAGTTTTTTCCAGGTCTTCTGGACCTAGTCGTTGATACTGGTTTACTTTGTCAACTTCATCGTCATAATAGGCTACGTAGTAGGCAGAGGCAGAAAGCAGCAACAGCATGTCCACACCTCTGTGAGTAGCATCAATGAAGGTGTACTCTTAAAACTGTTGCCTGAGCCAAGCCATAAAAATTACCTCAGGACACGTATTTTAATGTGAAGTAAATTCTAAACCTACTAATTAGTGTTACTTTATCCTAGCTTCTATTTTGACACTAATATTTGCATGGGTCAAACATGATCTCAGTCGAAAGCATTTTGTCCAGAACGAAAAGCACTTGGCACGTAACAGGCAGTCGAGAAAAATGTCAGCCCTCCACCCCGCCCCGCCCCGCATTTTTACCAAAGTATAAGCTGCAGTAAATAGTTAGTTTCCCTCCCCGCCACCGTCCACCCCACTTAAACAGAAAAAATCCCCCAAAACAAAAAACCCACACTTTTTTTTTTTTTTTAAACACGGACAAGAAAAAAAAGAAAACCTCTTTCAGGGCTTCCCGGCCATGCCTGCAGCTTGGAAGCAAGGGCTGCGCTCCTCGTTTTTCTCTTCCCGTCAGTCAGGCATCCCCTCCTTCCACGCGATGAACACAAACACCGCCAACACCGCACGCAGCCTCGCCCCCGCGACAATGGTCGCGTAAAAGCCACCGTCATCAGGGGACATTAACAGGAGGCTTTGGAAAAGCAGTAATTTACAGGACAAATACAACCTCACAGGAACTTTAACCATAAGTCCTACAACAGGGAGAAAAATCTTGAAAGTCTTCGCCAGGCTGCCTGCCTTCGGGCTGGGGCTCGGCAGCGTTGCCCGTGGTGTTCGCCGGCCGCTGGGCGGTCGGAGGAGGCCGGTGGGAGCGCGGCCTCGCGTCAGTCCGTCCGTCCGTCTGTCTGTCAGTACACCAGGAGAAGCTCAGTCAGAGGCGCCTGCAATAGAGCTGACGCCTAAAGCGACTGCGGAGACTGGGGCCAACTGCCTCTCTCTCTCTCTTTTTTTTAATTGAAGTATAGTTGATTTACAATGTTGTGTTTCAGGTGTACAACGTAGTGATTTAGTTACACACACACAAATATATGCACACACACACACATATATATATATATTCTTTTTCAGATTATTTTCCATTGTAGGTTATTAAAAGATATTGAATATAGTTCTCTGTGCTATATATTTATTTCATTTATTTTCTACATACATTTAGTTCATTTATTTTATTTGTGGTGGTGTGTATCCGTTAATCCCAAACTCCTAATTTATCCCTCCCCCATTTCCCTGTTGGTAACCACAAATTTGTTTTCTGTGTCTGTGAGTCTGTTTCTGTTTTGTAAGTAAGTTTAGATTTGTTTAGATTCCACATATAAGCAATTTCATATGAAATTTGTCTTTTTCTGTCTGACTTACTTCACTTAGTATTTTCATCTCTAGGTCCATCTGTGTTGCTGGAAATGGCATTATTTCATTCTTTTTTATGGCTGAGTAATATTCCATTGTATATATGTACCACATCTTTTTATCCATTTATCTGTCGATGGACATTTAGGTTGTTTCCATGTCTTGGCTATTGTAAATAGTGCTGCTATATACATTAGGGTGCATGTATCTTTTTGATTTAGAGTTTTCTCTGGGTATATGCCCAGGGGTAGGGTTGCTGGATCATATGGTAACTCTATTTTTAGTTCTTTTAAGGAACCTCCATACTGTTCTCCATAGTGGCTCGTGCCTAGCCTCTTTTAATAAAAATTAGCTGATATTTTTGAGCCCTTAGTATGTGTTAGTCACTGTTCTGAGAGTTTAACATGCAATCTCACTTCATCTTCACAAGGGCTTTTTGAGGAAGGTATAGTCTTAAGCTCCATTTTATAGATGGAAAACTAAGGAGTACAGATGTTATTTGCCCAGAGCTCCACATTTAGGGAGTGATGGGCTGGGGTTCAATCCAGGCAGTCAGCCAACAGAAACTATACTATTAACTAGAGATTTCTGGGAGTCCCTGAATGTAGGCATATGGGTAGTTCTGTACACCATGATGTGACTTGATGGGCTGGGTGAAGGCCACCTGCCCATAACTTTCTCCCTGTGCAAGTGTCATGATGGTTCAAATCCACCATATTGGTTTCCTAGGGTTCCCATAACAAATTACCACAATCTTGGTAGCTTAAAACACATTTGTTCTTTCCTAGTTCTGGAGGATAGAATTTGGAAATCAGATGTCATTCGGGGCATACTTCCTCTGGAGGCTCCAGGGGACTTTCTTGTCTTTTCTACCTTCTGATGGCCTTTGGTGTTCTGTGACTTACAACAGCGTCACTCAGTCTCTGCCTCCACCTTCACATGACCTTCTTCTCTGTCTTCTTCTCTTCCTCTAAGGCACCAGTCACTGGATTCAGGGCCCACCCTAAATCTAGGATGGTTTTGTCTCAAAATCCTTAACTATTTACATCTGCAAAGACCTTATTTCCAAATAAGGTCACAGGACATTACACGCACCACTTAAGATATATTCTTTTAGATTTAGAATCACTCTGTCCAGAGTCCAATTTTAACAGTCAAAAAGTAGGAAAGACTTTTTGTGAATGGATGCATTTTGGGGTCATTTATTCTGGGGGTACAGCAAACCAGGAGTCTTGAAAGAAGACAGGAGGTGAAAATGAGACACAAAAAAGGGCAGATGAGAGGGAAGGAATTGAACACAAGTTTCAGTTTATTTTGTAGTTTGGATAAAGGTTTTGCTGAGAGTATATTCTCCTGAGTGGCCTTCATAGAAGGGGATAGAAGACGCAGTCAACCACCCAGTGAAAACCTCCGTCTGCCAGTTTTCTAACATGGGCTCTAAGTTGCACTGGGGCCTGCATAATTTTTTGAAACTATGTTCAGAAGTACAGACTGTAAATCTCACTTGCAGGAACAAAAACAATTTCTAATTGCATAGAAAGCAAATTGCCACCAGCAAGGCGAGTCCACTGCCCCCTCATTTTATGGAACATGTAAATTGTCTCTCTTACTCTTAAACCTCCAAAATGTCACTTTGCATCTGGCTCTCTCCATGAATATTTTTTGGAGCATTTTAGGAAAAGCACTGCTCAATGACTAAGAAAGGATTGTACTGAAAATGAGACCAAAACCATATCCCACTGAGATCTCAGTGACTGAAGGCCAGCCATTTACGTCTCATTGCCTCGGTCTCTCCATGAGCCAGTTTACCTCCCAGGGATCCTGTGAGTATTACAGATACACATTTAGACAAAAGCAGGCAACCTCAATGCCAAGAACACGTAGGGAGCTCTGTGTAGTTGTGTGACTAACTGCATATATGTGCCACGGTGGGAGGTGTTACCATCTTTCTAAACAGGCAGGGGTTTGTACACGTCTAAGAAGCAGGTCTTGTGTAGTAAGATATCGCCAGTGCCCTCATCCTTATACTGTACAAGAAGAGGCTCCAGAGCTAGCACTTAAACGTGTTAAACTGGAAAGAGTACTGTACTGAGTTTGCAAGTGTTAAAAGCGTCTGGATTTTAAACTGATGAAGATGATGCCGAGTTAAATGACTTGCCCAAGGTCAATGATTGCATTATGCCATTTAGATTAAAATGGAAAGGCTTGTATTATAATGTTCATTCATCCAGCATTCATTCCATTATTCTACCTTCAAAATAAATCCTAAATCCAATCACTTCCTACCATCTGTACCACTACTGGCCTTTTCCAAAACATCATTCTTCTTGCCAGAGTTTTTGCAATAGCCTTTAGCAGTTCACACTCTTCCTATCCTTGTTCATCCCCCAGCCTCTAATCTGCATAGAAATCTGAGTTATCCCTTTAAGCTGTTAGGTTATGTGCTTCTATGCTCAGAACGTTCAATGGCTTTTCGCCTTAGTGAGAGCAAAAGCCAAAGTTTATTAAATGATCTGCAGTGCCTTGCACGACCTGATTAGTCTCCTAGCTTTCCCTGCTTTGTTCACTTCAGTCCAACCATACTCACTTCTTTTCTGTTCTTTGAAAATGCCCCAAATGCCCTTATTTCAGGACCTATAATGTCTTTTTTTTAAAGGCAGCCTCAAGTCTTGCTCCATCGTCTCCTAAAAGTCTCGGGTCTTCCCTCACAGCACTTTATAAAGTAGCACCTCTCATACCCTTAATCTTCACCTACGCTTACCCTAAATCATTGCTATCTATAGCATTTATCACTTCAGAATATAATATATATTGATTTACTTTTCATTGCCTGTATCTCTCTTAAAAATGTGAGCTTCATGAGATAGAGTCTAGGACTGTTTTTCCACCTCTGTATCCCCAGTGCCTAGAAAGGTGCTTACCATGTAGTGGAAATTTAATAACCCATTAGGTAATTGAATGACCCCCATTTCCTTGGACCTAATGGGAAATGACAGTACTGCCTTTGCTTTACTTTCCTTAGGGTTCTCTCTGTGTGTATGTGTGGGGTCATATAAAGTCCTAGAAATGAAAGAGCTTCATAAACTGTTAAAGTGCTATACACAAATATGAGATGTTATTATTTCTAGGCTATGGTCTCAGGTGATTCTAGAGCAGAACTTTGCCTTGAATTCAAGAGAGTGGGGTGGCATTCCCCTGGATAACTTTGAGATGCACTGTGAATTATAAGCTAATTTAAAATATTAGAATCTGTGGATTTGTAAAGAATATAAAAGTTAAAATAAGCCTAAATTTAAATTTGGTATTTAAATTTGTTTCAGCCCATCCCTGACATCTAGCCTCTGCTGGGATGCTGCAAGTGGCTGGGGGTTACTCCGCTCTTCTTTAAGGCAGTCCTATCTGGTGATGGATATTGCAGTTGCCAGAACATTCTTATCTGTGGTAAGTTGGTTTCTGCTCATCTGTGACATCCACACAGTAGTTCCCTTCCCCCCAGTCCCTGCTGCTGAATCCATGTGGAAATCTTCTAGTCTGACCCTCCAAGGTTTCTCTCTCAGCCATCTGTATCAGTTCAACTTAGGACATACCTCTTCCCCCACTAGAAATCTGAGGACTGCTGCTTTCTGAATACACTAGACCATTCTGACAAGAACGGCAGTGATCATTGAAGCTACAGTTCAGGAAAAACGTGTGCCAGCTGCCTCCCACCAGGGCTCCTTGTGCTACTTTACTGCTTCCATGACAGGGACATACCAACTATCAGACATTCCCTCCGGGTCCCCATTTCGTCTGTCCTCAGTTGCTCCCAGTTGTAACCACTTATTTTCTTGCTTACTTCTTTGCCCCGATGCTCTCCCAACCCTCCTCTCACTCTCTGCAGGGGGAGAAATTGTTCATCTCCTACCAAAGTGGCCTGATTCCCCCACTGATTTTCCTAGCTCTGAGAGTAACTGGCTCTGTGACCTTGAGCAAATCATGTCTTCTTTTTGTAACTGGCTATTCTCTCAGGTCTTCCCCAGATCTGCAATGTTAAATTTAAAATTCCGAGTGAATCCTTGTTCTAAAAATCAGAATGAAAAAATGCTTAGACTCAAACCTGGTTAAGAATTTAATTGAATCAATATTTGAGCACGCATCAGGGGCCATATGTGTATAGTTCTAGACACTAATGTGGGTACAGAACAATCCTGACCTGCTTTCAAACCAATTAGTGTGCCTAGAGAAATAGATCAGATGTGTGAAACAAGAACCATTAATTTTGGAATTAAATTCTACTTGGAAAGATCAAAAAGGAAAAAGTGATAGAAAACTGTTGGCTGTCTGTCTTGGAAATTTGAATTTCATATTGATTCATCATGGCAAGGCTTCCTGGTGAAAGGCACAGAATTTAGAATCAGAGTGCCTGGTTCTAAAACTTATTCCCCTTTTCACTAGATAAGTGGAAAAGGGCCACATTATTTGATTTCTCTATTGCTCAGTTTCTTTATTTGTAGATAGGTATAAGATTACTTTGTAGATTTGTTCTGAGGATACATGCAGTAATGTATACAGAGTCCTGGGCAAAAGCCTGCACGTAGTGTGTGTTCATTGAGTGGTTGCTCTTTCTATTCTTGTTGGTGTCCTTAATCCCTTTATTTCTTAGAGTCTTGTTGTTTTTCCTGTGTTGTTTTTCTTGTGTTGTTTTTCCTTTGATATCTGTTCTCCTCCTTTACTAGTGTTTCTAGTGTTTCATACAGTCCTTACGATCTCAGTGCTTGAAGTTCTAAGATACTTTCAGAGTATGAAAAAACTCAGCACATAATTTTCAACTTTGGAAGACTTGTGGTAAAGTTGGTGGAGTCATAAGCTTGGGGATGGAGGTGTAAGTCCTAGGATATGATTGTAGCTTAGGGTGATTTAAATTATATAAGTAGAAAAAATCAGGTCCCTATAAAAGATATGTTATTATTTCTTTTTTCTTTGAATTAGTTTGTATTAAACAAGAACAGCAGGAACTTTTTTATATTTCAGGCAGAAGAATTGTGTTGGCTAAATATGGTCACGACTCTTTTGTGAGCGATCAGAGATTTTTCTCCTTTTATGATTGAAGACATATTACCAAAGAATATAAGGAAAATACCTTAATGCTAGATGCATGTTATTCAAGGTCCTGAGTATGGCATCAGAGTACTTTTGTTGAGGAAAGGAAAGGGTAACCATAACGTTCAAATTTAGGCACACATAATGGTCTTCTAGTCAATGGTGTTTACACTAGAAATGAAATATTCTGTTTCTGGATGTTGGTCTTCCTTGCTTGAAGATTATACTGCTTTTACCCAGTTTCTAGCCTCTCTTTGTCTCTGGGTGAGGAGAAAGGTCTCATTGTTTAGTCAGTCTCCCTCCCTTACGCATCCACAATTGCATTAGGTGGTTGGATTGACAACGGCACAAAACCTCCCTACAATAAGAATTCTACACTTCCACTCGTGTTTGGAGGCAGGGATCTCTTCCATGTACCCCTAAGCCCCTACTGATAATGATAATTATCAGTACTGCCGGCAAGATGTAGTTTTCAGCACCAAGGAGAGCTCCTACAAAGTGAGTTACAATGAAAAAAAGCATTATTCTTATCTTGGGCAGTGTAGGTCTATACTATTGGAATCTACTTCCTGGGTCTATGTTGTTCTCACTTGTTTATTCACCAAAAATATTTCCTAAGTGCTTACTAAGTGCCAGGAATAATGCTAAACCCTAGGGATATGATGGTTAACATGGCATGTGCCATCTTGTCCCATGATGCTCTAGACCTCAAAGGACAAGCACTCTCAAACTAGCCTATAATCTTTTAGGGTCAGGTGGCAAACAGTCCCTTAAAAGTGGAGTCATTTCAATACTTAACAGCTACTTACTTGGAGTCTCACAGAAAGGATTTTTATATCTTTTGGCTACTTATCAGTATAACCATTAAGTCTCTTTTATGGTCAAAAAGCTATGATGATGAACATGAAGAAAAGTGAAGTAATAAAAACCCAAGCAGAGGCTACTGTACAGTGTCACTTCCACTATATTCTGTTGGCTTATGCAGCTCTCAGCTCTGCTCAGAAACAAGAGGAGGGGACAAAGGCTTTACATATTGATGATGTGATCTTGAGTGGAATGATCACACTATAGAACAGCATGTGGCATGGGGTATGCTGTGGCCATATTTCGAAGATATGTACTCTTCTAGTTCATTTTATCTTTCTGTAATTAGTCCTAATATATTTAATTTTACATATGGTAAAACTGAGTCTGAGGCTACTTAAGTATTTAACTTTCACATATGGAACTTCTCAGGGAAAAGTAAAAAAAATCCTGTATCTATCACAGATTTTCTTATGATACACAGAGATTCTGTTTTGGTTACTAATGCTAATTATATTGGGATCCAAAGACTCAGTAAATATTTGTTAAGTGACAGAATGAACAAAGGATTGAATGAATATAGATTGAGGTGCCTGAGTCTTCCTGGGTGTTGTAGACATATATAAAATATGTTTTTGATATTTAATGACAACATTCTAAATTTTATGGTTTGATTGTGTATTGATGAAAATCATATGAGCAATAAGGTCAGGATTAGTTGGTTACTAGACCTATCTTGTATCACCTTGGGAAAGGCAATTGTTAAATATTCAGGAATTTTGCCTTCTGGTGATTAAACAGTTGGTAACGGAAAGTATGTGCACCACAAAATTGACAAATACTATCTATAAATATAAGCTTATTTTTTGTTTTCTTTTGAGCGGTACTAGTTTACCAGAATACCACTGGACCATGGTGCTTAAGAGTCTTTGCCTCATTGGGGTGACATGATTCCCACTCTATAGAAGTATAGACAGTGTAGTATAAATATACATGGTAAAGTATAACTGTATATATAGAAAATTACAAGTGTCGCTGTCATAAATTGGCATTTAAGGTGTTTGAAGACCTTATTCTTTAGATCAATGATGTGCTTCGTTTTAAACAAGTTAGTTACAATTGTGGTGAAGTTGGAAAAATATACAGTAAAGCAATAGTTATGTCCTGAAAACTCTCACGAAGGATTGAACGTCCCTAAGAGGGGAAGAGAGGGATGTCAACTGAAGATGGTGTTGACATTTTGTGAATTCATCTAGAAATCTTGAAAGAAGATGAAGTGTCTCAGTATTCTATCTGCATTAGATCAAATACACATCTCTCAAGCTAGCTGTAGAGTCGTCATTCTTGGGGACAGGCCAATACAATACCAAGCAAAGATGAGCAATATTTTGTTCAGGATCTCAGGATACATCAAAATATCTTCTAGATATGCAATTATGTAGTAGTCTAAAAGGTCAAAGAATGCATTATTCATGAAATGCTGAAATACCTATATTGTATTATTGAAACTGAACATATTGTGATATATCTAAGGGGGGTATACTGTATACAAATCCCTGTCATCCTCTAAGTTCCCTCCATTTTCTGAAACAGATTATACATTTTAAAGGAATCTATTTAGGTAGAAATTATAGCTATTAAAATTTTTTTAATAAGTTGTGTATTAGGCTATGTTGAATAGACTGAACATCCAGAAGTTGTTAGAAAAGATGAAGTTCTGCACTATTTTAACAAATAAATTTAGATCTCTGTAAGGAGATCAAGTCCACATATAACATTTTTGCCTATGCGGTCTCAGTATGCCCTGGTCTAGGCTCATAGCAGTAAATACATATCTTTCTATAGGTTACACATTTGGAGTACAATGTCAGTAGTGTGTGGTGTGCAAAATGTGGGTGGTAGGTTTCCTAGCCTATGGCGTAGAACATAATCTTGAAGACATGATACTTCTTGGGAAGGATTAGTGCAGTTTTCATAATTGTTACCTTGTGTACCCCACTAGAGTAGTTTTAACAATTTTTAACATCAATAATTAACATTTTGTTTTTCACTCTCTCTTCTCCATTTCCTCCATCTCTCCCTCTTCCCCACCCACGTGCCATTTATTCTTTTGATGAATCATTTAAAAATATATTACAGACATTATGGTACTTTATCCCTAAATATGTCTGATACATGTCCTAAATATAGGGACATTACCCCCACTATTTACATTACCATTATCGTACCTTAAGGAAATTAACAATAATGTCTCAACACCATCTAACATCCAGTCCATATTCAAATTCTCCGATTGTCCCCTCCCAAAAAAGTTTCAGATTTTTTTTTTAGAAAACAAAATCTAATCAAGGCTCCTAGTGGTGCCCCTGTTGAATATTACAGTTGAGAAAATAGGCTAAAAAAATTAAGGTCATGCAATCAATCATATGCTATGAGTTGGATTTAAACTGACTGGCTCCAAGGCCCTTATTCACTTCATGCTGTTGGAGGAGACTCCCAGGGACTATGAGGGAGACAGAGACACAGAGACAGACAGGCTGACTATACCTCGAGGTCACATCTTATTGGGTTATACTTTTACGTAAGCTTTCGGTGAGAGAAAATTAGGTGGCCGTGATCCTCTATTGGTTCAGACAGAATATAGGCTAGAGGTTTAGCCATGTTGAAAGAAGACAAGAAGAGAGTTTTATTTTTGTTTCTGTTTTTTAAAAACAGCATGAGTGAGAACACCCAGTTAGCTGAAGTCTTTTGGAGACCTGAAGAAAATGCAAACGTTTGATTTGGGCACTTCAGGACTTTTTCAGTTCTCGCTGCTCCTTCTTAGACCTTAAATGGCCAGTGTAAGTCATTGCTGTGTAATCCTGAAGAAGGAATGTCAGTGTTTTCTATCTGGGGGGGCCCCTGTTTGTGTCTGACTCACCAATGAGGTCCCACTGGATAATTTGGAGCTTTCACCAGCTTTGTGATGATGAATTTTTCTAATATTACAGAGTCCTAGTTGTTGATGTTTCTTTCTCCATAATTTGAGAGCCCTTAGTAGTACTTTGCAAATTTCCAATAATTAAGCTACTTTTCAGAGTTCTCTCATCTCTTAGGATACTTCTGTTGTGCTTCTTTTGTTTAAATAAGTGATATGTGATCTTCTCAGTGATGTAGACTTGGCCCATCATTTGTGCCAAGGCAGTTACTTGGTTATATACAACAAGTTAAGGTGCCTTAGGGTCTGAGATCCATTTTAGAGCAGCTTAAACTCCCCTGGTGAAGCCATACTTCTATCTACAGCTTTTCAAAGCATGTGAGTTAGTTTCTTGTGGAATTAAGCCTGCTACTAAGTCCCAAAGTCATGTTGTCTCAATATTCATCTCGCAGTATATAACCTCAAACTTTCTCTAAAAGATAATCTTCATTCCTGAAACTGTCCATGAGGAATTATGGTATTTCACAAATATTTTTACTTAAAGAATGTGAAGTTGTTAACAAGGACTATGTAAGAGACAATGCCTCCAGCACAGGTCTGTGCTATTTAACATTCTGATTTCTAAGCCCTAGCACCTCCCCTATGATTGGATGAAGACTCAGAAATCCCTTGTCCTGGAGAGATATTTGGGGCTCACAGAACTTTGGGTCCTGTTTCTCCTTTGTGAAGTGAGAATTTACTCTCTTCATCGTGATGGTGACACTGGTAGTCTGCTATACTTAATATCAGAGACACAAGCGAGAGAAATTTTTATTAGTAGTTCTCTTGCAGAGATGAATAGTATTTCCCTTAGGTCTGCTTCAACTAATACGTCAACCTCCCGAGATAATGCAGAAGTAAAATCATGTCATAATTACTAAATAACAGGTATCTAATTTAGCATCTTCTTATACTAGATGCAGAAATATTAGGCTTTCTATTAGTTGGTATTATGGAGCTCCATGATAATGTTGACCCCTCTGAGGGCATATATGTCCCTAACTATTTGACAGTTGCATTGGTTTGTGTTGAAAAGAGGTGTCAGTACTCAGATAACTGCAGTGACGAAGGAGTTAACAGAACCAGAAGCCAACAAAGTGAGATGCTGGCAGCAGATGGTGTTGTCAAATAGAGGTATAATTGCATTTTTTAAAATCCCTTCAAAATAGTCTCTCAAGCCTACTTAGATGACATTTAGCAGGCTCTGGAAATCACTTAAATGGGTACAGAAATAAAAGAATTACACAGGAAAATGTCACCATCTGAATTTGTCTTGAGTCTTATTGAGTCAAGACATCTGAGGCTCTTGTTAATACTTTGGAACTATTTACAGCCCATTCAATAGAACGTGTCATTGTTGCATTAAGTTTAGCTCATTTTGTGGGGAAGGTCTTTTGTGGCAGTCTAGAGAATGTAATGGATTTAGTGCACTAAAATATGAAGTCTATGGGAAAAGAAGTATAAATTATCTTAAACTCAAATACAGAGAAATCTCACTGGAGCTTTTAGAGAAAGGTAATTAATGCAATTGAAAACTACAGGAAAAATAGCCTCCTTTTGTTTTTTCATTTTATAGTTTGTCACTCTTATTGAATTTTATAGTTTGTCACTCTTATTGAATATGACACAGCAAGAATGAAATGTAAAGTGCTTTTATAGCATTTAGAGATATTGGCAATATTGATAGGGAATATAAGATTTTTTTGATTGGGTGAGGGTATAGTATATATGAAAGACCTGAGAAGTATACTCACAAAAATTTAGAGCTAGGACATGTGCAATTATTAAATTTGACTTTTTTATTTTACAGGTAAGGAAAGTAAAGCCCAAACATGAGCCTGAGCTAAAACTCTTATCTGGCTTCAAGGATATAAACCCTTTGCAATTATTCAAAGTTTAAAAGATTTTACGGGCAAATATATCTATATGAACCAGTTATCTTACTACGACCATGAGTATAAGCCAACCCCAGCATTTTGCCCTAGCAAAATCCTAGCGGGGGCAGGGGATGGTACTGATGAGGGCATAGGCTTGGTATCAAGCCCTGACTCTATTCCTTATTAACTTAAATGAAGTTACTTAACTTGTCTGGCCTTGTTTATTTTGGTCAAGTACACAGTTATTACCATGGTCCAAGAGCTGTCTTTCAATGGCAGAACTATGGTAAATGCTGAAGAAGACATGGTTTTACCTCCAAACTCTAGGAACCACCTTTTTGATTCTCCAATTGTGGCTTGCAACAGGTTATATACAGAATTATAACTTGTCACAGTTTTTTTTTTAAATATCACTGGATCTGTTAGATCAGCAGTCCCTAACCTTTCTGGCAGCAGGGACCAGTTTCATGGAAGACAATTTCTCCACGGACAGGGTGGGGAATGATTTCGGGATGACTCAAGTGCATTGCATTTATCGTGCACTTTATTTCTATTGTTGTTACATTGTGATATATAATGAAATAATTATACAACTCGCCATAATGCAGAATCAGTGGGAGCCCTGAGCTTGTTTCCACTAGCCACTCACTGATAGGGTTTTGACATGAGTCTGCAAGCAGTTGATTTATTATGGTCTCTGTGCAGTCAAACCTCTCTGCTAATGATAATCTGTATTTGCAGCCGCTCCCCAGCACCGCCTCAGCCCCACCTCAGATCATCAGGCATTAGATTCTCCTAAGGAGCACGCAACCTAGATACCTTACAGGCGCAGTTCACAGTAGGGTTCACACTCCTATGAGAATCTAATGCTGCCGCTGATCTGACAGGAGGCGGAGCTCAGGTGGTAACGTGAGCCATGAGGAGTGGCTGTAAATACAGGTGAAGCTTTGCTCGCTCGCCTGTCACTCACCTCCTGCTGTGCGGCCTGGTTTCTAACAGGCCATGGACCAGTGCATATCCGTGACCCAGGGGTTGGGGACCCCTGTGTTAGATCAGAAGTAGCAAAGATACTTACATTAGAGACTGAACAAACTGAAAACTTTTTGTTGTTTTATGACATTGGTTCCCAAACTCTGATCCCTGGACCAGCAGCGTCAATATCACATGAAAACTTTCAGACATGCACATTTTTGAGCCACACTCCAGACCTACTGAAACAGAAACCCTATGAGTAGGGAGCATCAGAAAATTTTAAACCAGAAGTCTGTTTAAGCAAACTCTCCAGGTGATTCTGATGTGCGCTAAAGTTTGAAAATCACTGTTCCAGAGCACAAAGTTGTCAACTTTTTTATCATCTGGTACATGGGTCAGAAAAACATGTCCAGATGTGTTAAGTTTTGCCATCATAATACAAATAGACATATTACAATTGTAGAGTGGGCAGGGAGTTACTTGTCTTTCTCCTTAGGGTGTATTTCTTGACATCAACCAGATCATTCCCCCAGAGTCTGCTGAAATGTCAGGCCACTGTATTTTTATTGAATCATCTCCTACCTGCTGGCATGTAGGTATTGTACCAAGTCACTTAGGAACTGTTAACTCCAGTTTACTTAGCATGTCTCAGCATGAACTTATCATTTTATTGGACAAAACTGATATCCTGTAGGGATGGAAAGATGACCAGGACCCCCATAAACTAAAGTGTGGCCAGAACCAGATAGCTGACATAACCCTGAAAAATAGTGAAGCGTGGTACACCTTCTGTCTTTTCCGTGGGAAATCACCTATGGAACCTATGGTTACTTCTCAGGTCTGCCACCCATTACATTATCCAACCTATCTTGCCTTTAGAAGAAAAGTGATGGTACTTGGCCATCGCCACACAGGGATCCTAGCATTTCCTCTGTGTTTTCTTAGATTTTTTTCCCCCCGTAATTGATTTCTAATCTCATAATGTTGTAGTTGGAAAAGATGCTTGATATGATTTCAATTTTCTTAAATCTACCGAGGCTTAATTTGTAACCCAAGATGTCATCTATCCCGGAGAATGTTCCATGTGCACTTGAGAAGAAAGTGTATTCTGCTGCTTTCGGATGGAATGTCCTAAAAATGTCAATTAAGTCTATTTGGTCTACTGCCTCATCTAAGGCTCGTGTTTCCTTATTAATTTTCTGTCTGGATGACCTGCCTATTGGTGTAAGTGGGCTGTTAAAGTCCCCCATTATTATTGTGTTACTGTCAATTTCCCCTTTTATGGCTGTTAGCATTTGCCTTATATTTTGAGGTGCTCCTATGTTGGGTGCTAGCATCTCCTCTGAAATAAAGACACCAACATTAATTGTGATGACTTTTCCCAGCATCTCTGGCATATAGGAAATAATTTCCAAGATTCTTGTGATCTCCACAATAAAGTAATTTTCAATGCATTGTTGAAAAAAAATGTCTTCTGAGTCCTCTTAGGGAATATAAGAGATGAGTGGCTTACACAGAATAAATTCACTCCAACATTTCTATCTCTCTGATTCTGCATTCTTTTTGTATATTGTATGTTAAGGAATTTATGGCATCTCAGCTTCATTTACCCTGGGCTACTACTGAATCCAGGTTTTGGTCAACCAACTGAGCAAATAATTAGAGGCACTGCCGGTTGTTTTTGCCAACACATTGAATCCAGTGTCTGATAACTGCACCAATATCGATGCATTCACCCTATTTCAAATCAACTTTCTACTCCTTTGTCTAGTGTCCTCAGAACCTATTCCTATACATGTTCTCCAGATTTTAAATTATCAATACTCTAGAAGTTTCTTTGACTAAACCTTTCCTCCAGGGTCTGATTTTTGTCATATCTCTGAGTCATCCTAGTTGTTTGGAGCTCTCATGGGGCATTTGAGTAGAGCCTGATGAGAATTGCATCACTTCTGTAAGACAGATGCTACAACCTGGGTCATTACAGGGTCTCCAAGCAAGGAAGAAACCACTGAAATGGCAGGGGAAAAGGTCTCCTGCCAGGGGAGTCATGATAGGTGTGGAGTGTCAGGGTATTTTTCCATCTATATCTTCCCATATTCCCCCATCCCAAATTCTCTATATTTGCTTCTTTCTTACTATTTTAACTTCCCTAAAGAGACCTGATGAATTCATCTGACATTTTTCACTGACCTGCAGGATCAAACACTGAGTGATTTTTCAGCTATCTTAACCCTGCAGCTATAAGAGATAAGAAATTATTTTAGTACATCCATAGAGAGTTCCTGATTTTTTTGGCCTGTGCCTTAAGCCAAGAACTTAGTATTTGGCACTTGTCATGCTATTTCTTTAAGTTGTCCAATACTGTTAGGAGCATATCCCCCAATTGTACAATCCCGGAATTTCTGAAGTTCTTCATTTAAAAAAAAATAGAGGCCAGGGAGTTCTCCCTAAGCCTTGCCTTCAGTGGACACACCATTCCAAGTGACCACAGGAGATAACTTCAATTTCTGCACTGTGTGTCATGAGCTGCCTCATTCACACATCATCGTTTCCCTGAGGCCGTATTTTCCCTTTTCCCTGAGGCCTTATTTCCTGTATCGATCAGGTTTCTTAACTGCAAGCACCATAAATCAATATATGCTAACTTAAGCCCCCCCCAAATTAACTAAAACATACTAGGCAATCCATAGCATCTCTAGAAGATTCGGGGAACCAGGCCACAGTTATGAACAGTGTAAAAATTATTTTACGGCTCTTGACGTGCCACCTGCCCCATTGTATATAATATGAGCGACAGCTGTACTATGACAATCAGGTAATGGACAAGGATGCTAAATGTCTTTATAAAAGCTTTCAGCATGGCTGCTTTGTGTCTTGGGAGTTTAATTAAGATTGTCCTTTTGGGTTCACAGAGGCTAAGTTTGCTGCATTTCATGGCACTGTGCTATTTATTGCTTCAACAAATATGCTTTTGCTATTACTTATCTGTTTCTTCTTTAGACTATCATAAGGAACTAAGGGAAAACACACCAGAGAGTACTCACTGCTTGCTCTCAGGCTCTGTATAATCCAAAGGGCAGAGAAAGAGAGACATAGGCTTTTATTGAGCATGCATTATGAACTTGGGGGGCATTACACACATTCTCTTATTTACTCCTCTCAGTAGCCCTGTTGGATCTCCACTTGATAGGAAATGGAGTCTCAAAGGGTATGTAATTAACTTGTCCAAGGTCATACAGTTAGGAAAGGGTAAAATCCAAATCATGCCAAACCTGGCTCACGATTTGAGGGTTAGATCTCAAGAGTCTGAAGATCTAGTGTAGAGAACATAGTGAGGGATATGAGAATTTGGCCCCAAATCAAAAGATTCTGACCTTAGCTTCAGAGGAAACTAAAAGAGGAAACTTTTAGTGGAAGGAAACTTGTGGAAACTTCAAAGAGGATATTGGCAGAAAAGCTGAGTAGATTGTCTTTAAATTGTCAAGACTAGAGTGAGTCTGTGCCTGAAATACTGGCTGCCCCTCTTATCACTGAACTTCCTAAAAGATAAAGAGAACCCATTGCTCAGGAAAAAGGCCAGGTGGGCAGTCTGGACACATCATCTCATGAAATGAGCCAGCCACAGGATCATGTCCTCACCGGTACCCATGGGACCTGTCCAGCACAGAATGGCTCATAATAACTAACCACCTCCTTGACTATTTCCAGATCCAACTTACTAGTGGGTTGATTGATCTGGCTTATGTTGATTGGTTCAAGGACTGAGCCTGCATGTGACTGAAAGCCCAGTAGCCCACTGGGATTTATCCTGAAAAATCCAGGGACTGGTAGAGGGCAGCAAGAACCACTTCTCATCAAAGAAACACAGGTGCTCTGGTCAGAAGTAGACACTGGCACTAGATGGATTGGAGTAGTTTGTGGGGTAAGTGCTGGAGTGGTTGTGACGATGGTGGCGACTGGTCACAATTGTATTGGTGGTCATGGCAGGCGCAGGGCTGGCATATGAGAGATCTTACCAGTGTGATAACTGTGATACTCTTAGAAAATCCCTAGAGGAAAGTTCCTTAGGTAAGGCACCAGAGTGACTCCGCATTTACTAGGTAGAAATACCTCTTTTGGACTTCATAGCTACAGTTATGAGGCCACATTCCTTTCCAGTACAATTACGGGTGAAAAAATCCTGCTGGCTGTCCATAATAAATCAACTGAAGAGCTTTAAAATTCTTACATTTTGCCATCCTTTTGTATCTTCCAAACAAACTTTTGTACCTTATAGGAAATAAAGTAAAACTCTTTATTGCCTTATATTCCCGAATTTTAGCTATACATGCCTATAAATATATATTACATACATACATGCATTGGTTTATATTCATATTTACACGTGCATATTTAATCATAGGACTTCAACTTTATTTTTTTTAATTTATTGAAATATAGTTGATTTACAATGTTGTGTTAGTTTCAGATGTAAAGTCATTCAGTCATACACATACATATACATATATAGGTTTTTTTTCAGATTATTTTCCCTTATAGGTTATTACAAAATATTGAATATAGTTCCCTTTGCTATACAGTAGGTCCTTGTTGGCTATCTATTTTGTATACAGTAGTGTGTATATTTTAATCCCAAACTCCTAATTTATCCCTCCCCACCCTTTCCCCTTGGGTAACCATAAGTTTGTTTTCTAAGTAAGTCTGTGAGTCTTTTTCTATTTTGTAAATAAGTTAATTTGTATCATTTTTTTAAATTAATTTATTTTATTTTATATTTTTGGCTGTGTTATGTCTCTGCTGCTGCGCACGGGCTTTCTCTAGTTATGGCAAGTGGGGGCTACTCTTTTGTTGCGGAGCAGGGATTCTCATTGCAGTGGCTTCTGTTGTTACAGAGCATGGGCTCTAGGTGCATGGACTTTGGTAGTTGTGGCTTGTGGGCTCAGTAATTGTGGCTCATGGGCTCTAGAGTGCAGGCTCAGTAGTTGTGGTACACGGGCTTAGTTGCTCTGCGGCACGTGGGATCTTCCCAGACCAGAGCTCGAACCTGTGTCCCCTGCATTGGCAGGCGGATTCCTCACCACTACACTACCAGGGAAGCTCCATATTATTATTTTTTTTAGATTCCACATATAAGCAATACCATATGAAATTTGTCTTTTACTGTCTGACTTACTTCACTTAGTATTTTCATCTCTAGGTCCATCCGTGTTGCTGGAAATGGCATTATTTCACTCCTTTTTATGGCTGAGTAATATTCCATCGTATATATGTACGACATCTTCTTTATCCATTCATCTGTCGATGGACACTTAGGTTGCTTCCATGTCCTGGCGATTGTAAATAGTGCTGCTATGAACACTGGGCTGCATATATCTTTTCAAATTAGAGCTTTCTCTGGATATATGCCCAGGAGTGGGATTGCTGGATCATAGGGTAACTCTGTTTTTAGTTTTTTAAGGAACCTCCATAGTTGTTGCACCAATTTACATTCCCAGCAACAGCGTAGGAGGGTTCATTTTTCTCCACACCTTCTCCAGCATTTATTATTTATAGACTTTCTGATGATGGCCATTCTGACTGGTGTGAGGTGATACCTCATTTTAGTAGGACTTCAACTTTACACCTAGATTGTGGATTCTTGGTCTAGGGTGCTGTTGCACTTGCCTTCTAATTTGCCTATGAAACATTGTATAGTATTTAGTGCAGTGTGTGTATCTTCTCAGAGGCATTATTTGTATTTTTTGCCTATGTGACAGGCATATGAAATTTTAAAGAGAGCATTCTTAGTCTCCCCTACTCTGGGGAATCTAATGATATAGTGTCATCTTCTGTTTTGAGATTGGAAGGGAATTGGGAAGCATTGTGGTTTAGAGCTTGAATCTTGGCTTTGCCATTTAGTAGTTGTGAAATCTTGGGTAAGGAATGCAACCACGTGGCTCAGTCTCTTCATCAGTAAGATGGGATTAATAATTCTTCCTCCTTCAGGTTGTTGAGAAGAATAAATGAGCATAGATGTTACCTAGCATGGTGTCTGGCATGTAGTGAATATTATAATACAGTGTCTGAACTGGAAGGAATCTTAGAATTAACAATGTAGACCAACCTCCTCCTACAGATGAACAGTATGGGGTCCAGAGGGATAAAATAACTCATCCAGAGTTTTCACCTAACGAGTGATAGAGTTTGAACTACAAACAACTACAAAGATTCCCATGCAATTCCAAGGAAAAGTCAATGTCTTATTGTCAGGGAGCAGATGAACCATGCAGTGGGGTAAAATGGAAAATACTTCTTTTTCCATTTCCAGAGTTGGAAGAAAATTCTGTTATATTAGCATGGCTTCCCAAATCAGAAACCCCCTTTTGGATATTGGAATATATATTTATTGCTTGACATCTGAGCTCTTTTTCTAGAATTTCCAGTTAGCAAGCAATTTAGGAATTTTAGAAAGCCTGAGTTGACTTTTTTAAAAGACACATTTATTGAGATATAATATGCATACTGTAACATTGACTTCATTTAAGTGTATGATTCAAAGATTTTTAGTAAATATATTAAGCTGTGCTACTATCAGCATAATCCAGTTTTAGGACATTTTCATTAACCCATTAAGATCCCTCGTACCTGTTTGTGGTTTACATTTTTCACCCCCAGCCCCAGACAACCACTAATATACTTTCTGTCTCTATAGATTTGCTTTTCGGAGCATTTCGTATAAATGGATTTATGTAATACATGGCCTTTTTTGTCTGGTTTCTTTCATTTGGCATAATGTTTTTGAGGTCGTCCATGGTATAATGTGTACCGTGTTTTGCTTCTCTTCATTGCCGAATCTGTGTCGACTTTAAATATAGGTTCTATTGATAAAACAGGGAAGTCGGCCGGGGGGCAAGAAATCATTTCAGCCTCTCCAAATTTGTCACCGGATAAGCCCAATTCTACAGTTACCCAAGGAGCAGCTTCCCACAGGGAACTCACCAAGGTTGAGTCCTCTGGCCGTCTTCCCAAGCTGCGGGGAGGAAATGTTTACATCCTTGTCTCTGATGATTGTACCACTAAATGGTTGGAAAATTGCCCAAGTAGGAGGTGGCAGCTCAGATTCCAGCGGGTTAATAACAGCCTTGAAGTACGCATGAGTGAGCGGACAGCGATGCACCTGCCATTGAACTTGGGAGTTTGGGGAAGGGCATGAATCCTCACAGGGAGACCATAAAATGGGTTGTATAAGTGTCACAGCTGGGAGTGATCCTGGCAGGGGGCAGGTGTATTTCCTGGCTTTTCTGGTTGTGAGACCAAAGTAGGATTGGGTTGGGGTTCAGCACACAGGTTCAGAAGTCAGAGGGAATGGGTTGACTGTGTGAGTTTGGGCAGACGGTGAGGCCTCTTGGAGCCTTTGTTTTCCTCATTTGTGATGGAATATATTGTCCATACATTATAGAGCTGTGAGCGTTAAATGAGATGGTTGCAGGCAAAATGCTGAGTAAGATTTTAGCGCCTAGAAATTATTTAGTAGACTTTGGCTCTTAATTTTTATCTCTTTGACACTAAAACGTCAAATCTATTCCAGTGTTTGGTTGGCTCCCTTTCTAAATGTCTTGAAACTAAAATTAATTATCTGGAATTAAGAAAGTCATAAACTTCTAAAATAATAAAAAGATTCAAGGGATTAACAGAAACAGTTGTACCTTAGAATTAATAAATTAGTTGGCTTCTTTATTCCCCTCCATTTCCTTGCTTTCACTCAACTTCCCTCCTTCCTTCCCTCCTCCTTTCCTGATAATATAACTGAAATCATAAGTATAATTCCAACCGCTAATATTTATGGCATCCATTTTAGATCATAAAGCATTTTTTAAAATAACTTCACCACATTTGGTGCTCACAGAAGTTCTGGAGAGAGCCATCATTCTCATCCCTGTTTTAGCGTTGGGGATAATGTGATCTGTCCAAAGTCACACTGCTCATAAATGGTGGATCCCACCAGCATTATTAGATACTAGGAATTAGATATTGTATTCATTTCCTAGGGCTACTGTAACAAGTTACTACAAACCGGGTGGCTTAAAACAACAGAAATGTATTCTCTCATATTTCTTGGAGGCTGGAGGTCTACAATCAAGGCGTTCACAGGGTTGATTCCTCCTAGAGGCTCTGAGGGAGAATCTGTTTGATGTCTTTCTCCCAGCTTCTGGCAGTTGCTAGCCATCCTTGGTGGTCCTGGGCTCTAGCTCTGTCCTTCCAGTCTCTGCCTCTGTCTTTATGAGGCATTCTTCCCTGTGTGTGTGTGTGTCTTCTGTGTTACTGTGTCTGAGTGACTCTCTTCTTCCTCTTAATAAAAACCCCCGTCTTTAGATTTAGGGTCCATCTAATCCAGATGCCTCATCTTAACTAATTATATCTGCACAGCCTTTATTTCCAAAGAAGGATACATTCTGAGATTCCATGTGGAAGGAATTTTTTGTCGGGGGTAGGGGAGAGGCACTTTTCAATTCCCTACAGACCTAGAAACACAATTCTTAGTCTAACGTGAGAGATGGGCATTTAAATAATTATCATGGATGTAAAGATTCATCAGTAGGTTAGAGACTGAGAACAGCAAGGAGGAGATTCTGGGTAGAGGTCACGCTGGAGCAATGGGTTTGTTGAGTAGCTGCCTCCTTCAGGCCCCACAGAGAAACTGACAGGGAAGGTGCAAACACCAGATGTGTTTCAAGAAATAAAGGACCTTACATGTTTCCCAGAGGAGTAGAAAATAGTGGAGTCTTTTGGAAGCTCTCAGTAACTTGGCTTATAAATCATTGAGAGATGACCTACTTTGATTTTTGTTCATTTACTCGAGCTGGGTGGAGTCTGGAAGAAAGGAGCTCAGCTGGTCTACCCAGCAGAGAGGAGAAGAGAGGGGAGGGAGTAATGGACAGGGTGGGAAGGGGAGGACATACTACCCCCTGAGACACCAGGGTTTGTACTTGGACTCCTTGAAGGAGAACAAAATTTGACCTTCCAAAACTTCCAATGGAGAAGGTGGAGCTGTCTGAAGGAGTGAAGGGCATATGATAAAGTCCCAAACAGGCATCTAATATAGAGGTAAAACTCCAATAAAATATCATCTAAAGGGTGTTTGATAAGCCAAGAATAATAACTGTTGCATTTTACAGGATTGGTTGGCAGGAAAACCTTAAAGAGTGAAGGGGCTGAGTTCATGGAAGGGGAACTGGGGAGTCAGATTCCGGCTCCAATGTTGGATGGGAAACTCTGGGAATAAAATGTGTACAGACAGCTTTATGGAGTGATGTCATGCTGGGTCAATGCTTTAGGCCTGTGAGAAGAGCACAAAGTGTTCATGGATCCCATGGAATCAGAGAGATCAGAGACTGCATCTGCCATGGTCATTGCTGTGTTCCCAGTGCAAGAGAGTATCAGAATTTAGCAAGTGCTCAGTGAACATTTTAAGCACAGGAGTTGAAGGGGCAATTCGGAGGTTCCAGCATAGTTTGGGAGCAGGGCAGAAAAGAGCAGAGTGAGTGAGTGTCAGCTAGGCCTCTACCACAGGCAGATTTAAAGATGCTACTCATCTGGGTCTAAATTCCTAATCAGCATCCTCAAATCTGCTAGGTGTGCTCTGAACAGAGGCTAGCCTGGTTCATCCTCGCTGACCATGGCAAAATTCTAGAACTGCTCTATTTCACTTGTTCTTAGCATACAGCTCGATCTGCACTTGACACTCTCAGATGCCAACTCTCTCCTCTTTTTTCTAGGTCTACATGTTGCCTTTGAATTAGATTCAACATTTTGTTCCCAGCTGGAACTTTGTCTCCCTCTACTTTGTTCCAGTCATGGATACCTGGAGTCTTGAACCCATTTACCGTTGAGTACCACACTGGGTACTGTCTTTACCTGGCTACCCCTGGACTCAGGATTGGGACCTGGGCAGATAAGGCCTGGAGAATAATGAGATGCACATGCAGTCCCATATAATAGAGGACTAGACAAAGGAGCCTGTTCTGAGAGGAAGAGGGGAGAGGAAGCTATTGAGTTTTGGGGAAATTCGTCTTTATGTTTGAGCACAGCATTGATAGCAGGGTTTTTATCCACTGTTTTCTTCGTTTTGAAATAATGAGGTATCACCCGTCCCCACAATGTAACCCGTGAAAGTACCACAAGACTTGAGTTTTATGAAAAATAGGATGGCTACATTGCAGTTCATTCATTCAGTAATCGATTCTTCAATGTCTACCATGTGCCACGTGCTAGGCTTCACACAGGGAAATAGAGAAGAGGACACAGAATTTGTACTTCTTCTCCCCCATAGATTCAGTAGATAGTAGGGGCTCCTGAACTATGTACAGTTAACTAAAATACAGGACAGAAAAATGGAAGGAGGGGCAGAAAGATGACACTGAGTACGGGATTCCAAAACTGAGGCCGAAGCCAGCTGCAATGTGGCTTCCCTAGCCAGCTGACCCAAAGGGTGGCTGGACAGGGAAGCCGGTTCTCTTGTCTAGAATTCTAGATCAAAGGCTGCATTCTGCCTGGCCTGGGAGCGCGGCTCACAGTGGGATTGCCTGCCTGTACCTCCAGACAACTGCTCTCCAAACTTGCCCAGGTGATTGACAGAAGCACACAGTTGACTGTTCTGTAATTAACCCTGCCCATGGCTCCCCAGGTCACCCTCCTGGCAATCGGCTTCATCAACTGTTGCTCAGCAGGATAAGCCCCCTGCTCTATGCTCTTTCAGTACGGGAGGTCTTGTTTATAAACTGATGTGTCCCTGAAGAGATTTCTTCCATCCAAAAGCAAGGAGGGATATAATAAGGGCCTTTTGCAGATTTTCCACCACTGAAACCACAGAACGAGAGTAGAGAGAGACATTAACCTACATAGTTTGTCTCCTGGGGCCCAGCTGGGGTATTTTCTTCTGTATGTTCGTCCATTCTCTGTTTGCTGAGCCCCAAGACGTCAAGCCCCAGAGCTCTTTCTGTCTCCAGTGTTTCTTCCTGCCCATTTACTTTTTCTTTTGGCCCTTTGGCATTGAATTCATTTCTACATCACACGTGGAATGACGATTTGCTCCCCACTTAAGAAGGTGAACTAAGACCCAGTGCTTGGTCCCAGATTGTTCTCATTATTTGCCGTGAGGCAGACATGCCTTTTTCTTTCCTAAACCCCGCAACACTCACAGGTAGATTTTTATTACAGTATTTGCATATGTGTCCTTTTTTTATCTTTTAATAAACGATAAACACGATGTAATAAAAATAACCTTTGAGTCAGAAATCTCAAGTCCAGCCATAAGACTTAGTATTTATTAACTGTGTTGACCTCTCTGATTCTCATTTCCCTTACGTAGAGATGACAGGGCTGCTCTGAGGATTCAACTAAAACAGCACAACGCAGCAGCAAAATATATGCTCAGGAAATGTCTGTTCCCCATTGCTTCCTCTTCGTCCTCCCTGGAGAGAGAAATGACATTTGTCCATGTCCTTTCCCTTTCAATACCTTCATCTAAGCCTTCCACATGAAAGGCACAGAGTAAAAAAGTCCTCGTTGTCTAAAACAAGTAAACTGAATGAGTGAATGAATGAATGAATGAATGAAACTATGTCTCCCCTTTTCAGAAGCAGGGCGAAAGGAGGAGCATAGTAAGACTTAGGAACAAGGGCAGAAAGCAGAGCCAAAGAGGGCTTTCCATTGTGCAGTCTTTTTTTAAATTGAAATACAGTTGGTTTACAATGCTGTACACTTGAAACTAACACAGCAAAATGATTCATATATATATTATACACTTTTTCAGATTCTTTGCCATTATAGGTTATGACAAGATGTCAAATATAGTTCCCTGTGCTATACAGGAGGACCTTGTTGTTTATCTATTTTATATATAGTAGTGTGTATCTGTTAATCCCAAACTTCTAATTTATCCCTCTTCCCCTTTCCCCTTTGGTTTGTTCTTTATGTCTATGAGTCAGTTTCTGTTTTGTAACTAAGTTAATTTTTATCATTTTTTTAGATTCCACATATAAGTAATGTCATGATATTTGTCTTTGACTTATTTCACTTGGTATGATGATCTCTAGGTCTATCCATGTTGCTGCAAATGGCATTATTTCATTTCATTTTTTTAATGACTGAGTAATATCCCAGTGTGTGTGTGTGTGTGTGTGTGTGTGTGTGTGTGTGTATACATACCACATCATCTTTATCCATTCATCTGTCAGTGGATACTTACGTTGTTTCCATGTCTTGGCTGTTCTAAATAGTGCTACTATGAACATTGGGGTGCATGCATCTTTGTGAATTAGTTTTCATCTTTACCAGATATATGCCTAGGAGTGGGATTGCTGGATCATATGGTAGCTCTATTTTTAGTTTCTTAAAGAACCTGCATACTGTTCCCTATAGTGGCTGCACCAGTTTACATTCTACTGTGGAGTCTTGAAGGACACCACTGCATGTGAGCACATGAACCCAGGAGAGAGCTAGGTCTGGAATGGTGAGTGAGGCTGTCCATCTGGTTACACGAGGGCCACTTCCAGACCCTTCTGAGACAAGGTCTGTTGAACAGTGAAATAGGCCTTTTGTCTGACTTTGGGTCCTTGTCTAGGGGTCCAGCTCCTTCTGGCTACTTGGTGGGTGCCCAGCCTTTCCTACTGGTGAGCCTCAGTGTTCTGGGCTCACACCACACCCTTCTTCCAGTACATCCTTAAACTCAGGCAAAAGGGGCACATGCCCAGGCCCCTGTACTTAAGAGAGCTCCACAAATAACCACGAAATAAAAAATTTTTTAAATACTTTGTTACTGCTATCATTCAAGATCTAGCAACACCCATAATTCTAAACAGCTATTCGTTGACTATCACTGTTCAAGCCCAGCGGAAAATTTTCTCCTCGTCTCTTCCACAGTATCTTCAAAACAAAAGGTTACTACGAAGGAATAGTTGAAGGTTTATTGGTTGTGACGTGGCTGGTGTCATAGATTCTGTTTTGGCATGCAGGAAGGATTTTGAGCAGAGGTGGTAAGTAAAAGACATTAGTCTGTCAAATCTTTCAGCATGAATGCAATAAATTCTTGAATAATGAACCATCATTTTCCAGGAGTCCCAAGTGTCCATTTTCTTACTTCTCTTCATGTTCTAATCTGTAGTTTTAGAAGTAGTCAAGGATTAACACAATATCCTTGACAGTTAAACATGATGGGAAAAGGAACACTTTACAGTTTGGGATAATTTCTAATTTAAAGTTGTTTTAAGGTAGTTTAGATATAATGTGCATGAAGCGTAATACTGATTTTTACATTACTCTGTGGGCTTAGATATTGCTTTAATTCATAGTGAAAATCCTGGTATAAGTCATAGTGAATTGTGTATTGAAATTAAAATATAATATTTTTGCCATATGATTTGTTCTTATGTGTACAAAATTTAAACATGGTATGTACAATTCATTATTCATTTCTGAATCTAAATATTGCTTTGAAATTGACAATTCCATTTACCAAGTACAAGAGCAGAGTTAGTACTTGCATGACCCTGATAGTGAGCGCCTCCTTAAATTTTGCACCCTACGTGCCTCACCCTAATCCTTGCTCTGCTGTAAAGCTAGTAAATATTGCCTGTTTTGCAGGCCATACAATCCCATCAGAACTATTCAACTCTGCCCATGTAGCACGAAAGCACTCATACACAGCATATAAATGGACATGGCCGTGTTCCAACAAAATTTTATTTACAAAAGCATGCAACTGACCTGACTTGGCCCATGGGTTATAGTTTGCTGATTTTTGGTTTAAACAACAAAACATTTCTTTTTCATGCCACTTACCCATTTTGGGTCACTGGTTTCTTCCCCACATTGCTTTCTGAAATCCAGGTGGATGGAGCTGTGATCATCTTGAATATTGGTTATTTCTGTGCCAGGGGAAAGGAAAGGGCTTTTCACTTGCCTTAGCAATTGAGTGCTCAGAGCCAGAAGGGGCACATGCCTTATTTCAGCTCACAATTCATTGGCTAGACTTAGTTCTGGACCCTCATCCTCCCACAAAGCGGTTGTGAGAGCTATGACAAAGTTTCAAATTGGGTATTGTGAGAGGACAGACAAGGGAGAGAGAAAATCTAATTAGTGAGTATAGGGAAGGAGTCACAAAAGTTACATTTGTTCTGGGCTTCCAAGCATAGGTATGTTTCACAAATCCACTTTGAAATTAATACAGACAATAGAATTTACTTGTTGTATGTGTTTCACAGAGTTAATATGGTGTATACTCTGATGTATGTGTATACATATGTGTATGTATTTCTATGTTTTTATTAACAAACTATACATGTATTTATATCTTATATCTTTATGTTATTTGTAGACAGTCTATAGTTGGGGCCAGCATTTTTATTCATTCTGAAAAAAATCTGTCTTTTAACTATATTTCAGCATTTATTGATATAGATGATAGATCATCTTGCAGTTTGTTTTCTATTTGTTCCACCTGACTTTGCTGTTCCTTTTTCTCTTTTTCTGCCTGCTTATGGATTAACTGATTATTTTTTATAATTCTCTTACCTTTGATACTATCCCATTAATTAAACCTGTTGGAAAACTTTTAGTGATTTTCCTGGAGTATACTGCATATGTTTTTTTAATTTAATTTAATTTATTTTTTATAGAGCAGGTTCTTATTAGTTATCCATTTTATACATATTAGTGTATATATGTCAATCCCAATCTCCCAACTCATCCCACCACCATGCCCCGCCCCCCGTCACTTTTCCCCGTTGGTGTCCATATGTTTGTTCTCTACATCAGAGTCTCTATTTATGCCCTGCAAACTGGTTCATCTGTACCATTTTTCTAGGTTCACATATATGTGTTAATATATGATATTTGTTTTTCTCTTTCTGACTTACTTCACTCTGTATGACAGTCTCTAGATCTATCCATGTCTCTACAAATGACCCAATTTCGTTCCTTTTTATGGCTGAGTAATATTCCATTGTATATATGTACCACATCTTCTTTACCCATTCGTCTGTCAATGGGCATTTAGGTTGCTTCCATGACCTGGCTATTGTAAATAGTGCTGCAGTGAACACTGGGGTGCATACGTCTTTTTGAATTATGGTTTTCTCTGGGTATATTTCCAGTAGTGGGATTGCTGGGTCATATGGTAATTATATTTTTAGTTTTCTAAGGAACTATACCACATATGTTTTTATTATTTACAGCCTATCTTCAAATAATAAGTTATTTTACTTCCAATTTCTCACTTTCTTAATTTTTGCTTTTTTTATCATACATTTCATTTTTATATACTCCATATACCCAAAATACGTTGCTATTATTTTTTGCCATAGTTAATTATCTTTAGAATGATTAAAAATGAGAAAAATGGGTCCTTTATATTTACCTGCTTTTGAGATATTTACAATAATTTTATTACTTTTTAACAGATCCCTGTCTCTGTAATGCAGATCTCCAGGTAATAAACTCTCTTAAAAAATTTCTGTCTAAAATGAGTTTATTCATTTTTTAAAGATATTTTCACTGAGTTTGGAATTCTTTCCTCACCATAAAGAAGTTATGCCATTGTCTTGTAAAGTGTGTAATTTTTGACAAGTCTGCTATAATTTTTATATTTCTTTCATGCTTGAAATTCTGGCTGCCTCCAAAAATGTTACCTTTGATTTTTAGTACTTGGAATAGGAAGCATTTTAAGTTTTTTCCTGTTTGATATTTATCTCATTTGTGGTTCTCTGAGATTCTAGAAAATGTTTAGCTATGATTCCTTCAAGTATTTCTTCATTTTCTTTCTCTTCTCTTGGAATTACATTTGTGTTTGGTATTGCCCCTCAGCACTTAGATACTGTGTTCTGGATTTTTCCCCTACTCTGTTTGCTCTTTTAGAGTTTGCAGTTTCTATTCACCTATCGTCAAGTTCACTGATTCTCTCCTTGGTTTAGAGTTCACTGATGAGCCTGTGGCAATCTTCTTAATATTTATTACCATGTTTATTTATGCCTAGCATTCTCATTTTACTCTTTTCTTGCTTTTTTTTTTTACATCTTTATTGGAGTATAATTGCAATACAATGGTGTGTTAGTTTCTGCTTCATAACAAAGTGAATCAGTTATACATATACATATGTTCCCATATCTCTTCCCTCTTGCGTCTCCCTCCCTCTCACCCTCACTATCCCACCCCTCCAGGCGGCCACAAAGCACCGAGCTAATATCCCTGTGCTATGCGGCTGCTTCCCACTAGCTATCTACCTTATACTTGGTAGTGTATAATCATAAGTTTTGGGTCATCGTGTCTCCATTGTCATTTGTTTCCAGGCATTTTTTAATTTCCTCTTTTATTTCTTCAGTGATCACTTCGTTATTAAGTAGTGTATTGTTTAGCCTCCATGTGTTTGTATTTTTTACAGATCTTTTCCTGTAATTAGTTGAGTGAAGCTGGCTGCTGGTGTTGAGATGGAGATATCTGAGATATTTTCGCCGTTTGATATTACGTGGAGCTGGGAGGTCTCTTGTGCACCAGTGTTCTGAAGTTGGCTCCCCCACCTCAGAGGCACAGCACTGACTCCTGGCTGCAGCACCAAGAGCCTTTCATCCACACGGCTCCTCAATGTGGGATGATTCGTTTTCTATTCAGGTATTCCACAGATGCAGGCACATCAAGTTGATTGTGGAGCTTTAAGCCGCTGCTCCTGAGGCTGCTGGGAGAGATTTCCCTTTCTCTTCTTTGTTCTCACAGCTCCCAGGGCCTCAGCTTTGGATTTGGCCCCGCCTCTGCGTGTAGGTAGCTGGAGGCGTCTGTTCTTCAATCAGACAGGACGGGTTTAAAGGCGCAGCTGCTTCAGGGACTCTGGCTCACTCAGGCCGCGGGAAGGGAGGGGCACGTAGTGCGGGGCGGGCCTGTGGTGGCATTGGCCGGTGTGACGTCGCACCAGCCTGAGGCGCGCCGTGCGTTCTACCGGGGAAGTTGTCCCTGGATCCTGGGACCCTGGCAGTGGCGGGCTGCACAGGCTCCCTGGAAGGGAGGTGTGGATAGTGATCTGTGCTCGCACACAGGCTTCTTGGTGGCGGCAGCAGCGGACTTAGCATCTCATGCCCATCTCTGGGGTCCGCGCTTTTAGCCACGGCTCGCGCCCGTCTCTGGAGCTCCTTTAAGCAGCGCGCTTAATCCACGCTACTCGCGCACCAGGAAACAAAGAGGGAAGAAAAAGTCTCCTGCCTCTTCGGCAGCTCCAGACTTTTCCCCAGACTCCCTCCCGGCTAGCTGTGGCGCACTAACCCCTTAAGGCCGTGTTCATGCCGCCAACCCCAGTCCTCTCCCTGCGATCTGACAGAAGCCGAGCCTCAGCTCCCAGCCCCGCCCGCCCTGGCGGGTGAGCACATGAGCCTCTCGGGATGGTGAGTGTCCGTCGGCGCCAGTCCTCTGTGCGGGAATCTCCCCGCTTTGCCCTCCGCACCCCTGTTGCTGCGCTCTCCTCCATGGCTTCGATGCTTCCCGCCTCCGCCACCCGCAGTCTCTGCCCGCGAAGGGGCTTCCTAGTGTGTGGAAACATTTCCTCCTTCACGGCTCTCTCCCACTGGTGCAGGTCCCGTCCCTATTCTTTTGTCTCTGTTTATTCTTTTTTCTTTTGCCCTACCCAGGTACGTTGTGGGGGGGGGGGGGTTTCTTGCCTTTTGGGAGGTCTGAGGTCTTCTGCCAGCGTTCAGAAGGTGTTCTGTAGGAGTTGTTCCACGTGTAGATGTATTTCTGGTGTATCTGTGGGGAGGAAGGTGATCTCCGCGTCTTACTCTTCCGCCATCTTCCTCATTGTACTCTTTATTATAGTTTCTGTTTCCGTTAAAGTTTCCCATTTCCTCATGCACGATATCCACTTTTCCCCCTAACGTATTAATTATATTTAACTATGGTAACAATTGTTTTTTAATTCCATGTTTAATAGTTCAACATACGATCATCTATGATTCTGATTCTTTTTATTTTATTTCCTTTTGATAGTGGGCTGTTTGCACTTGCTTTTTGTATGTCTTGTTTTTTTTGAGCAAATGTTAGATATTGTGTGTAAGAATAGAGATGGAAGTAAGAATATATATGTCCTCTATTGGGCATACCTCTTTTTCTGCTACACTACTATGGTAGGATGTTGACTCAATTTAGTCAGTAGTTGAGCTGGATTTGGATTTTGTTGTTGTTATTCTTACCCTCCATGCACATTGACTTCAAGTTTCTTAATACTTTTTACTTAGGATAGAGTTTGGTTTGCTGGAGGTTTTTCCTCAGCGTTCCTCCTGATCATCAAATTTGGCCTCCCCTATACACTTTCTTCCTCAAAAAAATCTCTCTGTCTATGCTCCTGACCTTCCTCTGCCAGTAGAGTGCTGTTGGTTGTTACTTTGTACTTGATAGCCTGGTAGTTAGGGCAAGGAATCCTCCTGGTAATCTTGGTGTAGCCTCAGACTCAATCAGGCCCAGTGTGCGAGTCTTAGGAATATGTTTGTCTCAGTGATCCTGCCTCTCCCCGAGAAGTAGGCCACCCATGATCTGAACCCAGGATGGTTTCTCACTTGTCTCCAATACATTCTGTTCTTCACAGGCAGCTGCAAGGGATCTTCAACTGTGCCCTGGGGCCATAGTCTTTGGTGCCTTTCCCCAGCAGCTTAAAGCGCTTTTTTCTGAAGGGAAAAGTATACAAGCAGGGCTTTTCTGACTTTCCCCTCCTTGAGGCTCACAGTGAGGCTAAGATTTTCCCACATTGCCTTCAGTCTTTTGCATGAGCCTTCATGGAGGCCTGGGAAGAAAAGCCTGAGACGGACAGTTCATGTTGTGTTTGTGGCTCCCTGCAACCAGGGTTTCTATACCTTCATGCTTTTTCACATTCAGCATCTAGCAATTCATTAAAAATTTGAGCCAAATTCTTTGTGTCCACTAGTATGGTGGCCCCATCTTCCTCTTATGCTCTGCCACAGATAAACCAGTGCTTGACTTTATAATATTTTGGCTAACTGCCTGCGCTACAACTCAAGCTCCCTGACGTACTCAAAAAATTTTTGTAACTTTACAGATTAAATGGTTTTTTTCTATTTGTTATGGTGGGAATAATGTTCTTCCTGACTTTCTATATCCTAGTCAGAAATCTGTTTTGGAATGACGTCTACTTTCTTTGATGGTTGTGTTCTGCTTTGCACACTTCGGACTGTATTAGTTGAGAATGAGAATCTCATAGGATCATTCTCATAGAATTATTTTCTAAGGCTTGACTACAGTATCTAGTTTATAACAAACTGAGTTATGATTATGCTGTGAATTTATATGAAATTACTTTGTCAAATTATTCCTAAGCACATTTGATTGAGTATTCTTTTGTGGTTAAATCCAAAACCTCATCCTTAGATAGCTAATGACTTAGGTCATGATCCTGTCTGTCATTTTCTAGCTTAGTGATCTGTGAGCAAGTCACTGGGCCTCTTTGTTCCTCAACTTCTCTGTAAAATGAGGATGCTGAGCTAGTGATTTCTGTGGTCCACCATCTACTCTAAGGTCAATGATGCTATATTAATCCTCCTTTATCCACATAATTGTTGTACAGGTATTCTGATTTAACAAAGAAACAATTCAAGAAGAAGCCAATGTTATATACTTTGGCGCTGAATTCTGAGTACAGCAAAGTACTGAATTGTGGAGCTTGAATTTGTTCTTGAAAGAGAGTGATGGTAGACCAAAACAAGGAATAGATGGTATATTTTCAGCATGTAGAATTCTAATCCAAAATTGCATTGTCTCTGTCTCTTGCAGAGGGCCTAATTTAGCCACTCTTTAATAAGCTGGATAAGTCACATGCTATTGAGTATATAACTCAAATTATTTTAATAATCATCGTGTGTATATGTATGAGAAAGGGGAGAGGAAGAGAGAGGGAGAAGCAGACAGACAGAGACACACACACACACACACACGTACGGGCTATTAAAGAGCTGTGGATTTGGTATGTCTGAGCATCTAAAGAGTTGGAATAAGATCTGAGGTCTCTCACCTTTAACATCAGCGTCTGTTACTGTGTCATGTTCCCTATGTAGGAGTTGCTACTCCCATCACAGAGTTGCTTTAAAGAGTGAGTGCCCTTTGGCTCAAGAACTTTTTAAATGTTAGAGTACATGTTCTCTAAAGCTATCTTTACTGGAGGGCAGGAAATTCAGCACAAAGTTTGGAATCACATTTCATAGAATACAGACCTTAGAAGTATAGTCGCCTCTTTTTTTTAATCCAATGGTTCTGAATAAGAGAGGGCATCTCACTAGCTACATAGAAAGTACAAGAAAGGATTCTTGACCAATGTTAATCCCATTTCGGAACACCTGTAATACTTATATATTACTCAAGTGGTTTAATTGATAAATAAATTAGTATAAATTGACTTAAGGTATAAATAAATTTTTCATATTTCTACCTCTTAAATGCTCAGCAAATGAATGTTAGGAACATAAACACTCAGCAAATATGTTTTAAAGCTTAATTTTGTTGAGATTTTTAACCTTCTTGACAATTAGAGCAGTATCTTCTTTATTTTAAAATAAATGTCTGTTGACCAACGATTGTTCCAAGCATTTTTCTAGACACTGGAGAACTAAATGAAACGGACAAATTCCCTGTCTGCAAGGAGCTGAAGACATGTGATAAATAAACAAAAACATTCAAATGGTGAGAGATTCTATGAAAAAAAAAAAAGAAACAGGATGAGGGAGTCTAGACAGTCACTTGAGAGGGGTGTGCCTTATTTTTATACAAGGAAGTCTTCTCTGAATAAGTAACATCTGAACAGAGAGCTGATGAAAATAAAGGAGCGAGCCATGAAGATCTCTGCAAGATAGTTCCCATGGTAATATTGTACAATTGCACATATAATATGATAAAATATTGCATTGGATTGAATTCATGAATATTAATAGGCTAGAAAAGGTTGAGGTTATTGTGCTATCTCTGTTTGCTCTTGATTAGGAATTTGAGATAATTTGTGAAGAAACCCGCTTTTCCTGTTTCCCGGATTCAGAGACAATAGACATTGAGAATTTGTTTCTTAGGAGGCTGATCTTACTAATACGACTCCCAGTGAGCAAGCCTTTTCTTTCAGAAGGTTGAGATTATCTGAGAGGTGAAAATATAGCTCCTGATACACTGAATTCAAATGGAAAAAGTAGTGGAATGAAAGAAAAGGGCACAGTCCCGGATAGTGTATGAGGTGGGTAGTATCAAGTGGAAAGTAGAGTAAGCAGAAGACTTGCTTTAAAGATCCCAAACAAGAAAACAAATTCAAACAGAGACAGTGGGCTCCAAGGTGTGACAGCTAATTTACCAGGAAAACAAGGATTCAGGAACATGGGAGTTACATTTTAAAGCCGTTGAAGAGAACCCATCAGTGGGAAGGGGGTAATAAAATCAAAGGTGTAGACAGACCTAGGTCTCCTTGGCCCATAGAAGGTCAAGTGCTGATGCCAGTCCCCTGAGTGAGGAGGGATTTTTCCTAGTTTAATTGCACATACAGTAATACAAGCTCTTTTAGTTATGAATGTTTTATTTATGTTCATACTACATTAATTGTCATTTCATTAAGGAAATAGAGAGTAATCGGTAGGAGCACTGACTTTGGAGTCAGACTTCTTGGTTTTGAAGCCTGGCTCTGCCCCGTCTAGTTATGTGACCTCAGCTCAAGCTTCCCCATCTCTCTATGTCTCACTTTCCCCATCTGTAAAATAGGATCATAATAGCACACATCTCCTTGGGTTATCGTGAGGATTAAATTAATTAAAATATCCAATGCATTTAGATAATATTGGTGTTGTTTATATTTATCCCTTTTGATTATGCTTCAATTTAGGAAGCTAAGCATAATATTGTTTAGCACGATACCTGGGTGTGCAAGGACCTTGCTATCCTTGTTCACTACTTTGACATCTAGGCTGAGAATGACAATTTGCTTGAATCTACCTGTATGTAATGACTGGATGCAAAAGGGGCTGCGGTATAACCATTTTTTTGAAACTTAAAGAGGGATGACAACAATTGCACAATTACAGTTTCACCATTAATCACTAAAATATGTCAGCAGTCTCAGGCTACCTGAAGATTAGAATGATACAGGTGTTACTTAAAATAACAGAAGCTCTATCAGGAGAGGTACTGTGTCTATCCTGATTGCTCTTGTAGCTCAGCATCAAGTTCAGTGTAGAAGCTCAGCAAAGACTTGTTAAAAGAATAAATACATGTGTATTTTCACCAGCGTACCCAAACTTAGAAACCCAAGGGTCACCATTAACAGTTAGGCCTGGCCCAACTGACGTCAGAATGACCTTCAGATCCAGATTTCAAAATACAAGACAGAACCAGTCACATTTAGAACAAGAAAATCTCTAATGCTGGAGTGCTGTCACCTGGCTTTCATCATTAACCTTATTCAACGCGCTTGGATTATTATAATCAAATGGTCATTTTTTTAAAAAGTAAGTTGCCCCTCAAATATAAGAACTGGTCCACTGGTCCATAAGTTTAAACACATTTAAACTAATGTGTTTGGGGTGGTGAAGGGCCTCTTCTAAACTAGGTCTCAGACAGCTGCAATTTTAACACTGGGGACGTGGGAACAGACTTCCAAAGCAGCCATTTGAAAGGGTGAAGGTGCGGACACTCCTTTGGATGTGCAATTTCTAGAATGTTTGTTAGGAGCTCATTCATGCTATCGTTATGCCTCACATTGCATCTGTGAAAGAATTTTAGTCTAAAATAGAACCAGAGGATATGAATAGAAAATTTCATGCACGTGCCCTCAGGAGAATAAAACTCAAGGACTGAGAGACTGACTTACAGAAAACTGATAATATTGGAATTTTCTTAGACAATAGGAAGCTAGTCAAGGGTTGCCTCATTTCAACCTTGGGAAACTTCACTTATGGTTTCCAGAGGCATGCACAAGGAATGACCCAGGTTGGGTTGGTCCCAGAAAATAAGCTGAATTGAACTTTGTATGTAGCAGACTGTTTTTGTCTGCTCAGGGAATTTTCAAAGCTGGTCTCTATTTGTTTTGATGTTAACAGACTAAACTCTCTACTCTCTACCTGCCCTGCCCATAAATACAGCCTATTCCAAACCCTCAACGGACCTGCCTGTAGCTTGCTACAGTTGGCATGTCCTGAATTGCAATTCCATTGCTATTCCCAGATAAACTCATCTTTCTGACAATTTTGAGCTTACCTCATTTTACCTTTTCATTGAGTTGATACATCTCTGAGAAGAACAAATGAAAAAAGGTGTGAATTTAGAGTGAATGAGTGAATCACTGCAAAGCTCTGAAAATCTCTGGAACTCTTGAGAAAGTATGTGTGAATATTGGTAAGTTGAACTTTTTTTCAGTGGGTACATTATCCAGCTGGAATTATCTTTTAAAATCCATCCTATGCATTTTGTGAGAGAGAACAATTTTACTTCCGGTTGAGTTTCCTGTTTCATGATTTAAATGATTTATGAATGAAGGCTCTATGTTCAGACATATTGGCCCTTGGCAGGTTGGTGGTCCGATCCATTCTCAGGAATTAGATGATGAATTCAATTTTCAGGCCAAAAAGAAATTACCATTTAGCATCAACTAATATGACAATTTAAAAATGGAATTGACCTCAAAATGTTTAGTATAGTGTTCAGTATGGACAAAGATACAATAGTTATTCTCTAGAGCCAATGGTCCACTTTGAGTGCAGCAGAGTCACCTGGACATCTGACTCAGTAGGTATGGGTAGGGCTGGAGAATTTGCATTTCTAACAGGTTCCCAGGTGCTGCTTGTTCAGAGATCACACTGTGAGCAGCACTGCTCTTTAAAACAAGAAAAAGAAAAAAAGAAAAAGCTATATTTTAGTTGAGCTTAACGTTATCAAACAGATATAAATTATATCAACATTTCTCAGGCAGGAAATTTGAACTGGGGTTACATTTACATATAGACTAAGGGGTATGGAATATGTAATATTCACACCCCAAATCTTGAATATCAGGTAGCAAAATTAACAATTATACCCCCAAACTCTTGCTTAATAACCAGAAATTCCTGTTGATTGAACATAAAGATAGAGTACATTTCAAATGAGGCCTTCTGGACATTTCAAGTTATTGGTAAAGAAGAGTTCACTTTTAATAAAGTAAATGAGCAGTAGTAAATATAAGCAATGAAATCATGCTTAAATCATGATAATTTGCCTGTGCACTGAGATAATTTAAAAGACTTCTAGGCTAGTCCTTGTGTCTAGAAATCCACAAACTAATGAAAGGAACATGTTCCAAACACATAGAACAAACAGCAACAGTAAGAAGCAATGCATTATTGGGTCCATAATGGGTGGTACTGAGAGTCTGCTTTACAGAATTATACAGAGGGAGGCAGATACTGGGGGCTCAAGTGGCCAGGCTTCACGGAGGACCTGACATGGGCTTTCACCCAGTACTACTCACCAGTGATGCCAAGTAAAACCAAGTATTGAGAAGACTCTGCCCATGCAATTTTTTCTGCCTCAACATTTCCTGTGAGGAACGTTCCCAAAGCAATGAAGCAAGTTAATTAAGATGCCAGCTGCTGCCACAATTTCTGAGCAGACTAGCACCGCACAAGATTTTGGTGTAACTAGCTGGTGTTTGTTCCTGCCTGCAAAAGCTGTGTTTGTACAACTGGGGCAGAGTCCAAAAGGACTGTAAGAAATTAATTAGATCAGTTTGCCAAGCCCTTGTCATCTGGGCCCAGGACCAGGGAACAGGATAAACCCAATGAATACAAATCTGTACCCATATGTAAAAAGATGGTGGTTATGATTATGACTAATATAATGATCCATTTTCACTTTATCAAAGCTTTGATGAATAAATTATTAGCTACAAATAGAACACGGGTCAGGAATTTTATGATGGAATGCGAGAGATGGGAAATGTTTATCCAGGTATCAGTGGTTCTCTAGCCATAGCCCAGTGTCTCAATAATCACTTGTGATGTTTACAAGCAATAGAGATTCCAGGCTCTCATCCCTGAGTCTGATTCAGAGTATATGGAATGTGTCCTGGAAAACTGTTATCTTTTAACCAGTTCACCTAGTGATTTGGTTTCACAGCCATGTTTGGAAAACATTGGTCAAAATACGCACACAAGATGTATATGCAACACTATGCCATGCACGGAAAGTGCTGAAAAGACTTGTAGGCTAGTTTTTGTCTAGAAGCCCACAGTCTGGTGAAATGAACATGATCCAGACATATCGGGTGATCAGCAACAGTCTTAAGCAATACGTTACTGGGGCTATATTGGGTGCTACTGAGTCTGTTTCAGGGCAGGGAGAGAGGAACAGACCATTAAGCTGGAGGTGACCAATTCATTTCCCAGATATCACAGTCAAAGTTGATTGGGGGTCTTTAACTTCTGCTGCAGCATGGCATAGCGGAAGAGTTACCAGGCTTAGTCTTCTTGGTAGGAATTTTTAATACTCAGAGTGCCTAGGGGAGTGTCTGACACAGAGAGGGAGTTCAGTACAGATGTAAACAATCATATGCAAAGCCAGCCTAGTCAGTCATCCAGCATTGCCAGGAGACCCGATGACGTCAGCTCATACAAGTGATGTGCACAGTTCAAATGCTTTATCAAAACACAGACGGGGTTGTCACTGATATTATCATCATTTATATTTTACTTTTTAGCTAATTAGTTCTCTCTGGCCACCACAAATGGCATACTCAATTGGCGTCATTGTGCTATAAGCCGGTATACAGAGAGACTAATACACTGTTATCAGTTTAACATAAAATTCTATATCCTGTGTGACCAGACAGCGAGAAGTTCCCCGCTGAAATGTACTGAATCAGATGCCTCTTACCTGCACCTTAGCCGCTGCTGTGGACCCAGAGCCAAAGAGGTGAGAGCACATCATCATGAGGTCACTCTGTCCTCTCTGCTCACACCTCGTTACTGCACCTACCTCAGCAGATACTTGTAATGAAGTTACAGCTGTAATCTGTACCTTCCTTCATGTAATCTGTGGCTCAGTGTTGGAGGCATACATACTCTGAGTGTGCGGGTGGGAGGCACCCTGAGGGCACAGAACATCTATTACCCTGGAGCATGCGAAACAGGGAAACAAATGATAACAGCAAAATGTTAATGCCGCAAATGAGCTGCAAATGATGATGTAGCGCTTGGAGCATTCCAGCTCATCTTGTGATGAGGCCGGGCCTATTGTTAGCTTGATATATAAATGTGCCTTAGAGAAGTCTTGCAGGGATGTTTGTCTCTCAGTGATAGAAAGAACTCATTAGCATATGGAGCGTTCTCTGGTGACAATTACCTGAGGATGCATGTGGACCACCTTTGCGCAGACATTGCAGGGTAACTGTGCTTACGGGGGTATTTTGACAAACAAGGCGAACCTATTATCTTTATCCATGTACAATATAGCAAATCAATTGGACAATTAGTAGTCATAACTTGAATGTACGTAAGGAGGCATCTTGCATCCCAAAGTACTATACCAACAAAATAAGGGCACTAATGATCCACTAGTGAGAGATGGAGCCATTCTCTTCACTATTTCCAGGTGGCAGAAAGAGAATGGCATAACCAGATGCAAGGGAAGAATTCACCAATGGAGAATGAGCTGGAAGCCATAACTGGTTCCATACGTGGCTGCTTGATTGCTACCAAGAAAGGAAACCCCATGTTCCATTTGTTGATCACAGAAAGCAATTGACATCACTAGATAGATTAGATATAACTTTAATTATAGCAAGATAATGGAGTTGAAGCTAATACCAGACTCAATTTCTGTCCCTCTATATTTAAAATGGAATATTTACGGATTTGGGGGGCTGGATAGGAAGGAGGAGACCACGAGGATCAGAGAGAGAGGGTCTTCATTTTCATACTAAAACGTCTTTCTCCTCACAAGGAAGCCTAATCAGACATCTTGGTTGCACGTCACCATGTGATTGTCAGCACTCCCATGCTGTGACTGGAATAGCTCTTCCGGTCCCCGTGTTCTTGAGTAGGCCCTGTCTCATGCCTCCTTCCATCCTGCTGCAGCACATAAACACAGAACTGTTAACAAAGGCAATTAGTATACATCCCCATCCTGGACAGACGCTCCTAAGTGTTAGTGTTGAAATATATAACTCATAGCACTCTGGACTTTGATAAGTTTCGAGAAGATAATTTTCAAATGATTGAATAACATGGTAATATCTTCTTTCACTATAGATTTATTCATATAAAGTACCTGAGTATTATAAATAGTCGGCTAGTTTTCCCTAAGCAGGGGAGGAATAAAAAAACATCATTAGCACCTTCTTGATAGCACAGGAATAAAGTCCTTTATACTCATACTGTGCCAGAGCATATGGGGGAAAGAGAGCTAGACTTCTGAAGATCCTTATCTTAGGCAAAGACTCTTCTTTGATAGACTCTTTTCTAGAGAACCTCTAGGAAATAATTACTATCCTCAACTTCAGGCATAAATTTCTTTATTTGTGTTCTATGACTTCCTTATTCTATATAAATGTTACCTAACTCTGGTTGATATTACATTTTCTAAACTATCCATTTGACACTTCTTTGAATTTTATTTATTTTTTTATACAGCAGGTTCTTATTAGTTATCTATTTTATACATATTAGTGTATATATGTCAATCCCAATCTCCCAATTCATCCCATCCATTTAGCACTTTTTTTTGCCCATCTAAAAATTATAAATTTTCTCCCTGCTTTAAAAAAAATCTGCTCAATGTATATTAACTTTTGCAGGTTTATTGAAATAATTTTTCTAAAATATTGCTTCTACAATGTCATTTACCCATTATAAAGATTCTCAGGATTTTCTATTGCCTCCCAAATAGAATCCAGATATGCCTTTCTAGATTCCAAAATCTTCTCCAGACTGATGCCAATTCCTCTTCCTAGAATTTTGTTGCCAGTATCTCTGAGGACACACACATCATTCTAATTAGACTGCTTCATTATCATCCCCAGAAACCTCCACTTGCATTCTGGTCTCTGTCTCTTTAGCTCCTATTGCTGTCCACCATTTAGAATATCCACCTCCTTCTAATCCAGTTATCGTATATAAATCTCATGTAGCTTTTAAGATGCCACTAAGCACATATCCTCTGATCTGCAGGAGGTAGGGTACACTTGGTCAGGGCATGAGGCCGAGTAGCCAGGGAGCAAAAGGCCCCAACTGGTGTAGAGGTTTTTAGCATTCTCATGGTGCTTGGGAGATAAAAAGTAGAGTTCGGAACCCATCATAAATGGAAACTCTAGGAAACCATCAGAATTCTCATATGAGTATGTGCTTGAAATAGGGACAATCCAGAAGTAGGCTGAGCTTTGCAGGGTGCAGATTGGCCTTGAGTTACGTCAGTATAGATTCAACTGAGGTAATACTGCCAGAAGAGAGAATGAGTCCTATCTGAAGGAAAACAAACTTATTCAGAGCTTCTATAAATTTTCGTACATAAACAGGATTCAGTCAATAATTACGAGGCATAAATAAAATGACTGCAAGAGAAGACATAGACAATAGAATCAGACCGACAAGTGACCTAGCTGTTGGAGTTATCAGACACAGTCTTTAAAATTACTATAAGTAATGTATTCAATAAAATAGATGGAAAGATCTTGATTTTACCCAACTTTATAAAAAAGGAATCAAAACTGAAATGCTAGAAGAGAAAAGCTTAATAATGGACATTAGGATTCCAATAGCTTGGTTTAACAGCAGGTTGGGTACAGTTAAGAGATTAGTAAATAGGAAGATAGGTCAGTAAAATATGCCCAGAGAGAAAAAAAAGGATGCAGAATATAGACAAAGAAGTAAAAGACATAGGGATCTGTTGAAAATATACAGAGAATTAGGTTTTCAGAAGGAAAAGAGAAAGACAATGGGAAAAAGTAACATTTGAGGGAATACTATTTAAGAAAATCCACACCTAAGGAAAAATACCAAGCCACATATTCCAGAATCTCTGTGAACACCAAGCAAGATAAATTTTAAAAGGACACATAGATACATTGCTATCTAGTTGCTAATAACCAAAATAAAATATAAAATCCTAAAAACAGCCAGAAGGGGAAAAAGAACCTAAATTTTAAATGAAAAGTAACAAGTGTGACAGCTAAATTCTCAATAGAAATGAAGACTATATAATGACACATTTAAAGTAATTTTTGTTTTGGGGGGCACTGCACGGCTTGCAGGATCTTAGTTCCCCAACCAGACATTGAATCCAGGTCATGGCAGTGAAAGCACCGAGTCCTAACCACTGGACTGCCAGAGAACTCCCTAAAATAACTTTTAAAGTGTTGAAGGAAAATGACCAATAATAATAATTATTCTTAAGGATTACAGTGTATGTAGAATTAAAATACAGGACAATAAAAACACAAGGCTAGAATATGGTTAATGGGGCTAAATTGTTTTTAAAGGATTTTGCATTGTCTGTTTAGTGACAACTTAGACAATGTGGCCTATGTACCATTATTATAACTTCTTAGTAGAATTTCCTACAAGATAGCAGGCTTTATAAGTCAAGGAGATATGTTGTCATCTTCAATGTAGCCACCAAAAGAATAGTTAAGAAATGTTTGACTAAGAAGAAAATAGAGGAAAAATTATAATAATGAAAATACTTGTTAAAGAAAACAAAAAAGGAAAACCTAACAAAGAACAGATGAGACAAATTTTTAAAAATAGATATATAGATTTAAACCCAAATATATCAGTAATTTCATTAAATGTAAATAGACTATTTAAGAAAAAACAATCAGACTAGATTAAAAATAAAAGCAAAAAAACCCCCCTCTAAGCTGCTTAAAAGAGACACATGTTGAATAAAAGAACCCAAAAGTAATAGTTAAAAGATGATAAAAAAGATACACCATGTAAACATCATCTGAATGAAAGCTGAGTATAGCTATGTTTATATGGGGAAAAGTAAATTTTGCATATTATTAGATATAAAGAGTGACATTTCATAATAAAATGCTTAATCCAAAAGGAAAACTTAACAATCCTGAATTTGTGTGCTCCTAATAACTCAAAGACATAAAGCAAAAAAATGAAATTGAACCACACTGTCAATTGTCAAGGTATAATAAAAACATTTTAAACCATAAGAATTCAGAACGTTTATCTCTTATAGACCCTTGCCTTGAAAGATAGTATGTACTAAACAAACGAGGAACTTATCCAAGCAAACAGGTGGCCTCGGATTTAGAAAAAAGCATCCAATGATAACAGCAGTGAACAGGCCTAGGGATGAACCACCCAGATTAGAGTAGAAGGACAACGGCCTCAGTTGAATCTGTATTGAGTTAACTCAAGGCCAATCTGCACCCTGCAAAGCTCAGCCTACTTCTGGATTGTCCCTATTTCAAGCACATACTCATATGAGAATTCTGATGGTTTCCTAGAGTTTCCATTTATGATGGGTTCCGAACTCTACTTTTTATCTCCCAAGCACCATGAGAATGCTAAAAACCTCTACACCAGTTGGGGCCTTTTGCTCCCTGGCTACTCGGCCTCATGCCCTGACCAAGTGTACCCTACCTCCTGCAGATCAGAGGATATGTGCTTAGTGGCATCTTAAAAGCTACATGAGATTTATATACGATAACTGGATTAGAAGGAGGTGGATATTCTAAATGGTGGACAGCAATAGGAGCTAAAGAGACAGAGACCAGAATGCAAGTGGAGGTTTCTGGGGACGATAATGAATCAGTCTAATTAGACTGACAAATGGGGACACTGATAGAATACCTTGATACAATATCTGTCAGGGAGCTGAAAACATTATTATTTCAAAGACATTGGAGAAAGATAAAAAGACAACAAGGAACTTGCTGTTACAAAAGAAAACATCAAATAAGAAAGGAAATGTAATATATTCATGGTCATCTTATTTCACTCTGCAGTAAATAAAAATGACATAGTTACGCTAATAAAAACCCTTTTATGATGTCAACTGAAAATGACATATCTCCATTACGAGGATGGGGCAAGATGAGGTATATTGCATAAGAGATGTAAATTAGACATCTATTTTAATAAGACAAAGAGAATATTTGCAATTTAGTCAGCAATAAATAGTATGACATGAGTATTATTTGGCATTACAGAGGTAACTGTGGGAAGGAAAAAACCTGAACAAGGCATAGTGTTTGCCTCGGGGGAGCAGGACTGAGTGAGCATGGGTTAATTCAGGAGACAGTCATTTTCATTTATTCATTATTATGTTTAATTATTACTTTGAGATAAAAATTAAATTATTTTAAGCAGAAAAAGTAACATGCTATTAGAGGAAATCCAAGGGAAAAAAATGATAAAATAAAAATTACCCTAATTCTACCTCCCAGATTGTCCAGTTTTTGGTATATTCCCTCAAGTCATTTATAAAACACACACACAACTAGTTTAAACAAAATTGAAATGATACTGCATCGCAACTTTTTATGCCCCCAATCTTATTATGGACATTTCCCTTTTCTATCTTATAAATCAAAAACGTACAGCTTAACATCTTCCCAGTTTTCTAGCATCTAACTGTTGGGATTTTATTTAACCATTAGCCATTGGTTGAGTATCAAGGTGTTTCTAAATTCAAGAGGATTATAAATAATGTTGCAATAAATATCCTTTTACATAAACATTACATATTCCTTTTCCATAATCAGAGGTTATATATATAATGTAGCAATAAGTGTCCTTTCCTCGTAAAAAATACTCATTATTTCCTTATGATAAATACTTAAAAATAGAACTCCTTAGCCAAGTACATAAATCATTTTAAACTTCTTGTTACATATCCTTGCAAAATTGCTTTCTATGAAGGTTGAATGAATAACGATACTTTTAGAGGACAAAGTTGAGTGGCACAGAGAATATATGATAGAAAGGAAGGAGTAGGTCGGGGTGGGCTGGAGTGGGCAGGAAAGGTCCTGTGCATGAGCTTTGACCCTGCCTCCTTGGGGATCATATACTGTACCACTTACCAGTGGTGCAAAGTAGAACCAAGAAATGAGGAAGAAGTACATTTCCCTGCCATTCCTGCTTCACATGTCTTATGAAGAATGCTTCCTAAGAATTGAAGCAGGTTAATTAAGATGCTAAGAAGGCTGGCACAATCTGTGTGCCAATCACCATCACTCAAGACATCGGTGTGACAACGGGCCTGCCTGCAAAGGGCCATGTCTTCGCAACTGGCACCGAGTCCAGCAGGACAGAAGGGGAAAGACAGGGATCGGTTCAGTTTGCTGTAGCTTTGTCACCTGGTGCAGCCCAAAGGCTGTATGAGTATGATTATTATTAATATAACTCTTCATTCCTTTATCATAGCTTTGATTTTTAGAAGTCTATTAACCACAAATAGGATACAAATCGTAAGATTTATGATGGAGCATAAAAGATGGATCGTAAACAATGGTCCATACGCTAGTGGCCTCAGAATTACCTGGGGAGTTTTTAAAACGCTTGCATCCCAGGCCCATTCAAAGAGATTCTGATACTCTTGGTATGGAGCAGGGCCTGGAAGTGTGTGGTTTTAACAAGCTCTCCAGGGCATTCATTTAGATGCACAGCCAGGTTTGAAATGACAGATCTTGATCAGGGAGAGAGTATACCAGAGTGCCTGTTTTACTTTACTTTTACTGATGCTGGAATATATTGGGTTGGCCAAAAAGTTGTTCGGGTTTTTCTGTAAGATGTTATATATATATATATATATATATATATATACTGGTTAATTCAGAATCCCAAGTGACTCTATGTCAAAGAACAAGATTAAATTTTACAGTTGAGACAGAATCCAGCCCTTATTTCTTAAGGGTCTACTTCTGCTTCCTACAGCTCCATTCATCTGCATGGTCTGTGCTTTCACCACCCCCGCTCAGCTCTGTCCCACCAAGTTCCTTTGCCAGTTTTGATCAAATCATATGCGAGATCGGAGGGGACTTCACTGAGGTCTTATGTCCGTAAGTCTGGCTTCCCTGTAGTGAGCAGCTGTCTGTCCATCCAGTCTTAGCCTGCTGTGTGGGACAGTCTCTATGATTGGTTTCATCTCTTTATTTCTGCTTAATTCTTTGGTTCCCGTGTGCTGGATTTGGAGACCTGCCTTGAACGCCAGCCCAGTTGACTGGGATCTTGTCAACATGCCTAACACTTGACATCCCCGGTAATTTGGCAGCTGGATGCTATCTCCCTTAGTGCCAGCCACTGACAGAGGTCTTGTTCCAAATTAAATGGACCACCCAAAACTCAGAGGCTGCCACCCACCTGACTTTGTGCATCAACTTTGCCTGGTGACTCCTGGTGTCCAGCAGATGGGATCCTCAGTAACATCAGGGAAGCTTGGATCTAACACCACTCTTTGAACCGTGATGTAAATTGGCTTTTATTCCTGGGGACGAGGCAACTCTAAAGCCAGACAGTGTTCTTCACTGTCCCCACCCTTGTTCTACACATCTCAAGGCTTATGTGCCTTGCTACCCACAATATGAAACTAATACATTAAGTCTCTGGTTTGTCTAAACTAGCTTTACTGACACCAAATTTAACCTCAGTATGATTTAATATTTCTGCAGGGTCTATATTATTTTCAGAATATAAACTTATCAAATAAAGAGTTGGGGGTTTATAATTCAGTGCAATATATCTGGAAGGCAGCGGGTGACAAACCCATATTATACTGAACTCCCTTCTTAAAGTTCATGTTAAAAATGCAGCAAAGATTGATGAAACTCGAAAAGATAAGTCGAAGGAGAGGATACATACCTGCTCTTGGTATGAGGGTAAAAATGAAGAAAAGAGGTGCTCAATGTTTGATTTTTTTTTTTTTCAGGCTTCTAAGGGGAAAACCTCTTAGGGAACTTTTCTTGTGGAGTCATTTTTGTGAAAAATAATGGTACATGGAAACATGTTGAAAAGAGTGGAGGGAAAAGAGAGGAAATAATTTGCTACTGTAAAGCTCACTGTTGATCAGAGAAAGCATCCCTGCAGATTTAACCCAGAACCGTCCGTTAGCACGGGCCCTCAGGAGTCACAGCACCTAGTTAACCCAATATTATGCTGAATTGAGAACTACATTATTTTCCACACCTGAATTTCTAATTTGAGACAAAAAGATTCACTTGATGCAAAAAAAAATTAAAAGTATCTAATCTCTCCTTAATGAATCATTTTTGTGTTTCCTTAAGGTGAGTCAACAATTGACTACAGAATTTGCCAAGTTTATCTTCAAGCCAGATTCTTCCTATTTAGGTTTTTAATTAGGTCCCTCCTCCCCCGACTCATCCACTCTCGCCACCTTCTCCTGCCTCCATCTCATATCCCGGTGTCCACAAGCTTTACCTCCTTTATCCCCACTTACTTATTCATTTGATTAATACTTACCAAACGTTCTTGTCTACTTTCTCTCACCATCTAAGAACCGGGCACTACCCTCTCTTGGGTGATGCCTCTCCTGCCTGGGGCCCTGCTGCACAGAACTACCTAAATCTCCAACAAAAGCCACAAACTCAAGAGAGGGGTATCATTGAGATAAAGGAATTAAACTCTAATGCTTCCGTTGGAAGTGTTAAACAGCAAATCAGGCTTCGGTAGTCAGAAAAGCTCTACTGATCCCATCAGTTCATTTCATGTAGTAGGTAGCTGGCTCCTCTTGCCGTGAAGGTCTGCAGAGCTGTGGACTAAGCTCTCTGGTAAATGGGATACCAGCCAATCAGCTCTCACTATCCTGCATAACTGTAGTAGACTGTGCTAGACCTGGACCCAGGCTACCACTTTGACATGATACGGTCAGTCCAAAGTGTTGGAGTAATAGATTTAGGTAGTGTATGTTGTACAAGTCAGCTGGATAGTATCTTGATTATGGAGTAACCGCTGACTGATGTGGATGTCTGATGGTGAATTGGCTGTCTGATGGTGAAATACTTGACCCATCAGGCTGAGTTCTACAACATTAGGTTTTCTAACCACAGTATTTGTTTCCACCTCTGCGTAACAACTCAGAGAAAGGAGTTCTTAATTATTTTAAAAATTCTGAGGCATAAACTGTATAAAAAGAAGTGTAAAGAAAAGTTGGGCAATGAGGTTTAAACAGGCTTTCATCTTTGTTGGAAGAAAGTATCTGGAGTCCAAACTCTAATGCTTAGGCTTTTAAAAATGATTAAAAGAATAATTTGCTAAAAAATAACAATAAAGATAATATCTATGCATACTTTGATATTTTTTTCTCTTTATGGCATATGTTTTGCTGTCACTCATACTGTTTAGTCTCTTTTCAAATGTTAGTCTGTCAAATGGGAGGAAAGTAAACTTCTCAATTAGGCAGCATCCAAAGTTAATACTTTGCAAAATTTGCTGATTCTGAATAAGATGAGATAGTGATTTGAGGAAAACACAGATAATATTGGTGGGGAAAAATATCTTCAGAGAAAAATTACATTTGGCTAAAATGCAAACTTTGCAGATTCAGAAGGAAAAAGAATAGCTGTGAAGAAAAAAGGTCAAACATCAATGATACCTTTTTTAAAATTTGTATACATTTATTTGAAAAATTCACTCTTTTTGGTATTGAGTTCTAGGAATTTTGATAAATACATAGGGTTGTGTAACTGCCTCAAAGTCAAGATACAACAATACCCCTCATCCGACCCAAATTCCGTCCTAGCTTCTCTTTTGTAGTTAAAAAAAAAAAAAAAGCCCCACAGTCTGACCCTTGGTAACTGCTTCTCTGTTTTCCACCGCTATCAATTATGTATTGATAGTATCATAATACATAAAACAACCATTAAAACTTAGTCTTACACTTAAATAAAATATTTTAAAAATTGAATTTTACTTTAGATGAATATATTTTTGCAGAGACATGTTGTAGGGTGAGAAATGAAGAGAACTTTCAAACATAAAACACCTGTATTCTAAGGAAGAAGTTGAATAAGAAAAATGTAAATCTGTGGAAAAAAAGAAAATCATTTGAGTGTTAAAGCTTGCTCATGTCAACTTACAATGTAAAACTTCAGATGCCAACTTAAAGATGGGACTGAGTGTACAGCAATGCGAAATTATTTTTGAGGGAAAGTGAAAAAAATATTGAAAACCAGTCAACCAAAATATTGGTCCTTCTATAGAGAATTATTTTCTCATAATAATCATTTCTGTCCACTACCCTTTGCTCCCCCAATATCCCCTCCAAATTAAGATAAATCCTTCTGTTTTCCTCCTATATCCCCCAGTTCTCCTTCTCATTACTTTAAATCACTTGTAATTATATATTTAATAATTAATGTCTCTCTTCCACAGGTGTTCAAATATATTCCTTTACAGATCCAATCTCTGTATTCTATTTAGGACCAACTCTGAGGTCCCTGGGGGCAAGGACCATATTTTTATATTCCCAGGGCTTGGTACTGTTTCTAGCATATAATAATTTCCAAAAAGTGTTTCATTAAATGATGAATGACGTCATGGGAGGAGAATGTTATGAATCAGTTAAGAAGTTGAGGAGATCCTTTTGGGCATCATGGTAGAGTTAGCTAATTGTCCACCAAAATCTCATGCTTACCCTTCCATAATCTGGAATTTTTATGAGGAGGCAGTGACCCCTCCTGGACTACATTTCCCAGTTCCATTGCCAAAGGGATGTGGACAGGAGGATGCTGTAGTTTCTGGGCCTGCTTTTGGTTTTAATGAAGACATTGTGCCTTCTCTAGTCTCTTTCCCCTTCCACTGACTGGATGCAGAGAGGTCTCCGAGGCCCCAGGGGACTGTATATTCCCAGGACAGAAACAGGATGGGTCTCTGAATTACTACCTGGAGGAAAGCTGCTTACTGACCTGTCACTCCCACATACAACACACACTGACATATGCATCAAATAAACTTTGGATGTGTTAAGCCATTGAAAATTGGGGGCTGGTTGTTATAGCAGCCAGCCTGACCACAAAAGCCTAGTGTTTTTACTGTATAAGGGAAGACTAGATCCACGTCTGTTTAAAAAAAAAACAAATGTAGATTATGCTGCAAGTCTGTTTCATCTAGTAAACTGGAAATTAGTGCTTTAAAAAAACATTAACTTTATTAAATTTATAAGATTTAGTCGCTTAGGAACTTGACACTTCAACCAGCAGGCTCTATCAAAAGAGTAGATTAAAGTTCAACGAAAAGCAAAACCAAAAATAAGAATACAACAAAACAGCCAGCCTAGTCTAAAAAGTGGGACTCCAAACCATAGTGTTTCTGAGTGAAAATAAGAGAGGAAACACCGAGATAGCCTTTAAATCTGTTAAAAAGATGTAGACAGTAAAAGAGAGGACTTTGTGGTACAAAAGTAGGGAGCAAGAGGCACAAGGCAATATTGTTAAAAGCCTGAGATTAAATAATCTGAAGGTCACATCTTGGGCAATGGAAACAACTTTGAAAGTCTCCTTCCTTCCTTCCTTCCTTCCTTCCTCCCTCCCTTCCTTCCTTCCTTCCTTCCTTCCTTCCTTCCTTCCTTCCTTCCTAAAAACATGCTTCCAGGCTTGGGGGAGCATGGCTAAAAGCAACTTTGAAAGTCTCCTTCCTTCCTTCCTTCCTTTCTTCCTCCCTTCCTTCCTTCCTTCCTTCCTTCCTTCCTTCCTTCCTTCCTTCCTTCCACTTGGAATTGAGTAAAGGAAAAAGTTCAATTGGGACATTTAAAAGCTGAGAGCATCTTTCTGGCTCAAAAGAATGACCCATTCCACATACTCTGAAAAACTAGCCAGGGGAATGGAATGATTTCCATACTGTGGCATATTTCATCCTGTTGGTTAAGAAACAATCATCTACAATGGGCAGAGTGCTGTGGGGAGTGACACAGATTATCCTTAGTAAGCTCGTAGTACGTGTGTGTTGAGAGGGGTGCGGGATAGAGGGGAAGACAGACCGGAGCACAGAGAGCTAAGGGATGCAGCCGTCTAGGTCTGCTCCATGACTATGAAAAACTCAGTCTCAGGAGGACTGTTTTGCTCTGGGAAAAGAGGTTCAAGACAAAATGACTTCAAGGCAATTCACAAATGCTCCCTGGGAAGCTGGTATCTTGGCCATGTGGGATTGCAAGAGGCAGTTAAATGGATTTTCCTGCAGAAGTATGGCTGATTCTGAGGATATGGGCAATAGAAAGAGTTCCTGCAGATCTGGGTTTGCAAACTACAGATGAAGCTGACAGCTTCACTCCATGCCCATGGAAAACTCGAGTTAAGGACTGAATGTCACTGCTGAGCTCTGGGAGACGGCGAAGCTTGTTTTCATGAACCATGTCCCGGTAAACATTTTGAAGGCACAACCTTGGATCAGTAGTAACATGCTTCATTTGATAAGTGGCTTTGCTCATTGCTTTCTAATATCTGGAAACATACACCGTATTGCACCCTGTTCCACCCCCCAAACAAAACAAAATAAAAAATGCCATTGCATAGTTGGATAAAGGGCAAGTAGGAGGGAGAGGAATTTGCCTTCAGCAGAAGGAGCTAGTCAGGATGATTGTTTATGTGCCATTGTTAAGCTGAAGGGTCAACCAAAACCTAAGTTTGAACTAAGTCATTATATTGTTCAATTTTCACCATTGGTTTGCTTCATTTTAAAAGCATCTTTCTTTTTAATTACCTAACCCATGTCATGTGTAGTCATCATGCCTAAAATTCAAGGCATGTTAATCAAATGCCTTGAGAGAAAAATCAGGCCCATAGGGAACTCAAAGAAAAGAGGAAGACCAATTTTGAATGGGAGAGGTCAGCTGAGACATTATGGAAAAGATAGTAATTGATCTTGACTTTAAAAAATAAATAGGAACAAAAGCTTTTCACGATACATATCATACATACAGAGACGTGCACAAACCTTAAGCATACAGGTGGATGAGTTATTTTGAAGTAGAAGGCAAACATTTCAAGCATCCAGCAGCCATCTATGCCTCCTCTCAATCACTATTCCTCCTTCCTCCCCAGAAGTAACCACTGTCCTGACATTTAACACCACAGACCAGTTTTACATAAACAGAACCACACACTATGTACTCTTTCATGTTAGGTTCTTTTGCTTGACATTTAGTTTCTCAGTGCGGTGAGTGTTGTTGCATGTTGTAGCTTTTCATTAATTTTCCTTGCTCTATGGTATTTCACTTGATGATATATATATACCACAATTTATCCACTCTACTCTTAATGAAAACTGATTGTTTCTGCCAGCATTTGGTGCTTACAAATAATGATGCCATGAATATTTTTTACATACTTTTTGGTTTACAGGCGTGTGCATTCTTTTGAGTACATATCTGAGCATGAAGTTGTTGGGTCGTAGGGTATGCATAGGATTAACTTTACCTTGTGATGTCAAACTGTTCTCCAAAGTGGTGGTTGAATAGGATTTAACAAAAGAAACTGTGGGTAAGAGAGGTGGAGACAGGAAAGAATTCGTGGTGAAGGGACAGAGATAGGAAAGTGTGTCCTAGGAGTGGCTAGAGTTTTGAGTGTATGAAGGATGCACTAAGTAGATGAGTGTAGGTAGGGACAAGAATATGGAAGACCTTTATGCCTTTCTTAGAAATTGGAACTGTATAGGCGATGGGAAATCGTCAAAGAAGCTAGAGGGGAGCAAGATGATTAGCTCTGGGTTTTAGGAAGAGGAGTCGATAGGGAGTGTCTGCAGGGTAAGGTAGAGGACGAGATTCTGAATCAGGGTATCGAGAATGGAAATCAAGAGCCATGTAGGAGACAGAATAGCTGAGGTTCCTGTGGGAAAGTGCTGTCTCTTTGGCAACTTAGGGCTCTTTTTCTGCTGAGTTCTGTAACTCTAAAATTGCTTGGTTTCATTCTACCTTTCCCTTTCTTCTCTCCTTAACAACCGTGGCTGTTGACTTCTTTTAGAATTCCTTAATTATTTTCTTCTTGGTGAGATTTTTATTCTAATAATAAGAGCTTCTGTGTGGTGTTTTGGTTTTTGGTTTTCTTGAATAGATCTTTATTGGAGTGTAATTGCTTCACAGTAGTTAGTTTCTGTTGCACAACAAAGCAAATCAGCCACATGTGGTTTTAAGTAGAGACCGGGTTGGGCTTCCCTGGTGGCTTAGTGGTTGAGAGTCCGCCTGCCAGTGCGGGGAACGCGGGTTCGTGGCCCGGTCCGGGAGGATCCCGCATGCCGCGGAGCGGTTGGGCCCGTGAGCCATAGGTGGAAAAAACAGCTCAGAATGGACAATTTCATATTCGTAATGAATGTTAGATAAAAGCAACGCGTCACCCAGGAGGCTTTAAGTTTAAACAGTGCTCTGTAAAAAGATGTTGTCTGTCAAAAAGATGCCAAAATACTTTACGATTTCTAGTCTACACACCCAAATATTGGGAAAAGCCCTGTCAATATCTAGTGCTCTCTTTATAATTTTAATAGGGAAGGCTTCACAGTCTGTGAAAAATTTGTATGAAACCGTTGATCAACAGACAACCAGTTTAATCTGATTGTTTTATGATGGTATTAGCACATGGTTAAGGGGACCAGATGGGTCAACAAAGAAGTAGATAATTATGTTGGCAAAGAATGAATTCTGTCAATCAGGTTTTTCTTGCAGCACAGAAAATACATTAACAATCCTTCCACCCCCCCAGTGTCAAAGGCTTGACATTACTCCTGTTTTTCAACACGAATCTGCCATCATTTAAAGAGCTTTGGGGTTTGGGCTCAATTAGTTTCAATCTTTGTGGTATGAGCCTGAAACCTCGGCTGAGGCAATCACAATAAATATTTGGTAGACTCCAGAAGAATAATTGTATTCCCCAGCCACAAGCAACTAAGCACTAGATGTATTCCTTGTAAACCTCTGCAAATGCAATGGAAAAACATGTTTTGAGAAACAAATAATTAAATGGCTTTTTTCCTTCAGTGGCATTTATGTAAAAGAAGTGAAAGCTTGTTGTTTTACCTAGGAGGGAAAGGTATTTTCTGCTATAAAAATTATAATGGTTTGTATATAACCTACTGATAATCTTTTAGAAATCATGGAGAATGGGGTAGATGCCAGGAAACAGATGGGGAACGTTCCCAAAATTCAGAAAGAGAAAAAGAATGGTTTTACAAACTGCCTGGGGAAAAGCTTAGTTTCAATTTCCTCTCGTCTTCTGAATGCATTAATAAGAATGTTAGGTTTAGAAGTATTGTTCAATCTTCTCCCAACATAATAATCTCTTCTACGCCATCCAAAAAATACCCATTATCCACATAGGAAAAAATGGCAACAAATATATTTTAAGTCGTGTGAAGTCATCAGGGCCTTATAAAATGGGAAGGCTTGGGCATTTATCTAATGAAAGAGAAGTTTTGTCACACTGTTGAAATTTTTGTATATGGATTAAAAGTAGAAGAGGAAAAGAACATTTAAAGAACTCCTTTCATACCCTTTTAATTTTTACGATAGTCCTGTGTAATGGATACCTTATAGCATAAAGTGAAAAACCTGAGACTTCAAGAGATTATGTAATTCATCCAAGGTCACTGAAATAGTAAGTGGTGAAAAATGGATCCTTCTGATTTCATTTTTGTCTCCTAGAGCTCTATACTGATATTTTCCCCACCACACTGTACTCAGCCCTGTGCCTAATGCAACAAAGGTACAAATATGATGTCTTCTGCATGAATGATTCCTATAATAGGGAGCTCATTATGTATGATTTTACAACTTTGCATTCACTTTTCTTTTCTTTTCTGTGTACTTAGTGGTTGAGAGTCCGCCTGCCAGTGCGGGGAACGCGGGTTCGTGGCCCGGTCCGGGAGGATCCCGCATGCCGCGGAGCGGCTGGGCCCGTGAGCCACTTTTCTTTTGCTTTTCTGTGTACTCTTTCCAGTCTCCTGTCGTGGCCTTTTGTCTTCAACCTTTTCCACAGGTGTCTTCCTTCCTTAGTGCTCTTTCAATCAACATACACTTCCTGGAGTATCTTGGTACACGTGTGGCTTCACCTAACACCTGTATACATTTAAACCTGGGACCCAGATCGCTCTCCTTAGACTCATGTATCAAATGATACAGAATCACTTGGGTATCATATTGGATCATGAAACTCAATCGTTCAGCCTATATCCTTCCTACAAACAACTTCCCCAACTCCAAATTTGTTACTCTTTTTGTATTCCCCTCTGCATCTCTGCCCACCCATGCACTCAAGTCAGAAATACTGTGGTTATTTGTCACTCCTGCCCGCCTTTGCTCCCCACATCCCCTTAATCATTCAATCCTGTCTCTTGTCTCTGAAGGTGTTCACATCGCTTCCCTTCTCTCCACTTTCACTGCTCCTTAATTCAAACCCACTGCACAGTTTGCAATAATCACTGCTCAGCCTCAGAAATGATCTCTAATTCTGGAAGGGCACCATCCCTATGTTAGCCAGAATGGTTTATGTAAAATATTTATCTTACCATGTCACTTCCCTTCCTCAACATTCTCAGCCTTTCTGTGTCTTCGGAACAAAAGAAAACATCTCAGCATGGCATGAAAGAACACTCATTCTTTCTTCTGATGGAGCCACTTCTTTCCCCTCCCCTCTGTACTAGCCATTGGGTGTAGATCAGGGAGAGGATGTCCTACTGGCTGAGTATCAGAGGTTCCTCAAAGTGAATGTGTAGCTGAACCCATTGGAAAATTAAATAAACAAAATTAGACCTCTGAGTCTTATCCTAGACTGACAGAATTAAAGCACCTGGTCTTTGAGTCTGTGATTTTAACAAGTGTCCTGGGTGTTTCTGGTACAAATTTGCATTTGGGAGCCATAACTGCAATGGATTAGGAAGTAGGAGCATGTGTCCCTCTGTTAACGACCTTAGACTGTGTTAGGGAAGTTAACATGAACATACTTGCAATAACTAGGACATAAGATGAGGCAGATACTAAGAGACCTGAGGTTATAAAGAGTAGATAAAAATTTTGCTCTTGGAAATCAAAGGTGTTTAGAGAGTACCAGGAGCCGCTCTTTGTCACGGAAGTCTTTCTGAAAATTAGGTCTTGGTTCAGCTTCTTTCTGCCGCATTCTCTGCTCTGACTTGAGTAGGAGAATATGTCTTCTATAGGATTGTCCTTTTAACATGGTACTTAACAGCTTGCAAAATTGTACTCAGCTCCTCAAACCACAGACCTATTTAGATATTCAAAAATAATTTGTTAACAGATAAGTGAGACTTAATGGCCACAAGGAACAGCTGGCAGGAGGGTATCAGGGTGATATGTGTGTGGGAGGTGTCTATTTCTTGCAATGCTGGCTTTCAGAGGTGGCATGAGAGTGATAAGCCTTCCAGCTTCATCAGTTCTCCTGTGGTCCTCTGCACACACTACGTTGTTCTCAGCTCCACATTCTCAGTCAAGCATTCCCCCTATACATGGCCCTAAATCTTACCTATCATTCAAGCTGTACCTTGAAAACCTCTATCTGTGCCAGCTTAGACTAATCTCTTTAGGATCTGAACAAGTGACCACTGCCATTCATAGTCCTTGTCATCATTCTCTCTTCCTCTTAACATTCACTAAGCACTTACTTTGTAATGAGCATTGGGCTAATAAACAAAATATCTAATTTAATTCCACGAATTCAATAGTGTTTTTATCTTCTTTTTACAGATGAAGGCTTAAAGAAATATGCTAAGTTATCCACAATTACACAGCCAGTAACCGGCACAGTAAGGATTGGAATCCAAGTCTTGATGATTATTCCAGGACAGAATATTGCTACCTTTAGCTCCCTTGTAATTATTTCATATATGTCAGCTTGTTCTCCCTCCCCCAGATCACTGTAAGGTCCCTGGAGAAAATCCTTGAACAGGAGTCAGCATGATGATGACTTTTCTTAGACTTGTTCTCTATATTTTTGTCTACCTCTGTATCCCAGGAGGCTGGCTTCTGTGAACTGCATCATGCAGAAATCCCTTGACCCTGGTTTTCCTTCTGGTTGGGTCTGGCCATTGGGAATTAGGAAAACAGAGATAAGAAAATGGAGGAGAGAGAGGCCAGGGTATTTATTCCATGCTTCATCTCTGCTTTGGGCCAACTTTGTCATCACCGAGTCTTTCAACTACTGAAATTTTGAGCTGGTGTCCCTCCTCCATGGTTTCATTTCTCAGTGGTAACTAGTACTTATTTTTTTCCCCTTGCTCCCTTGGCCGTCCAAGCAGTAGCAGCTCCCCACTGTGGCTATTTGCGGGGTGATTCATTTACCTGGTTTGTTCCCTTCTCCCGGACTCCTATTATTAATCCCTCTGCTTTTGAACCATCTGGGGTTTATTCTGATGCTTGCTGGTAAACTACCTGTTAGGGCTAGCATACTTGAGTCTACACTCAGCTCTGCCACTAACAAGCCCAGCTTTTTCTTACAGCTCCAGGTATATAAATCCAATTCCATAACTAGATCGTTTTTGCCTGGATATCCTTCAGATGTCTTAAACATTTCCAAACTTGAGGGTATATGTTTCCACAAATTGTTTTTCACCCTGTGTGTTCTAAGCTGGTGACTGAGTCACTCCAGCTGGAAACCTGAAAGTCATTTTAATGTCCTCTTGCTCCTTCTATTTTGCCGCAGCCAATGTCACAACGTTCCTTAGTCTAGATCCTTAAAATTGCTCAAATCCACCTCCTCCTCTCGCTTTCCTTGATGCCGCTGCTTCTGTTTAGACTCTCATTGTCTATCATTTGGACAATTAAATTTCAACAGCTTCTTAATTGGTTTCTTGAAGGCTGATCTTACACATCAACACTGCTGCCAGAGTGAACTTTCTTTTTAATTTAAAAAGTAAGGAGATGCTTGTTGGGAAAATTTAAATAATATGATACTTAATAAAGTTCAGTCCTCCCTCATCACTGCAAAACCACTTCCTGGTGATAACTACTGAGTCCATTTTGAATATCCTCATTTTCCCATGCAAACAAACCATATACCAAAACACCCATAGAGGTTTGTTTATATCAATGATATAATAGTATGTATGCAGTTTAGCAATTTAGAATACCATAGGTAAGTTATCTTTTAAAAACTAAAATCGGGCTTCCCTGGTGGCGCAGTGGTTAAGAATCTCCCACATGCCACGGAGCAACTAAGCCTGTGCACCACATCCACTGAGCCTGTGCTCTAGAGCCCACGAACCACAACTACTGAGACTGCGTGCCATAACTACTGAAGCCTGCCTGCATGCCTAGAGCCTGTGCTCTGCAACAAGAGAAGCCACCACAGTGAGAAGCCCGCACACCACAACAAAGAGTAGCCCCCACTTGCCGCAACTAGAGAAAGCCCGTGTGCAGCAACGGAGACCCAGTGCAGCCAAAAATAAATAAATAAAATAAATAAATTTATATAAAAAAACCCCTAAAATCTAATAATATCTCCTCTCCCCCTTAAAACTCTTCTATGGGTTCATTGTCATTTTTAATATCAAGTCCAATTGCTTTTATGTGGCAGCCCAAGACCCTCTGTGATGAACCCCTTGTCCCATTCTCCACCCTCATCTCTTTCTATTCTCCTTTTCATCCTGTGGTCTAGCCAGATTGAAGTGCTAACTGCTCCCTAAAACACCTGAGTGTTTCATGCCCTCATTCCTTTGTACATATGTCTCCATTTATACAAATTTCAGAACGTATCTTTCTTTGCCTAGTAGATTTTAAGTCCCTCAAGGAAAGAGCCATGGCATGGAGGCCAGTTAACAATACCCGGCCGTTGAAATATCCAGAAAGTATAAAGACTCTCTGAATACCAAATTAATTTTTATTGGCATCATATATTTCCTATATTTCCCAGTTTTGAGCCATAAACTAGTTAGTAGCAGTAAGCTAAACAATCTTTAAATTTGGAAAGGTGTGTCTCTGAATGTCATACCCCATTCGTTTCCACTGCTATAGATTTGTTTTAAAATATCCACTCATAACAGATCTTAGACAGTAATTTTCTATAAGCTAGATGCCAAAAAGTAAAACAAATGAGGATATTTAGTAATATTTCATGTATTACTTAAAATTCTGTGATATAAAATAGTTTTTAGACTTAGAAATCTTGATATTGAGCTCTGTTTTGTCTTGAAAATAATGTAGCTGGTCTGTTAAGTCTGAATCTTGCCTCTTATATTGGAAGTGCTGGAAAACTAGTTTGGTTAAACTCTGTAGCACTTACACCTTACTAATTGTGAGAGTACCTGTTGGGGTGCTATGATGATGTTTTAAATTATTTTTATAAATTTAAATTTCTTATTTTACAAGGGGCTATGTCTGATTTCGTTTTTAGAGTACGAAACATGAGAGTCATTAATATTTGAACACAGGCTAATGGCAGGCCTAATTGATACCTACAGTTGAGTTCTCTAAGTGAAGACTGACCAGTAGATACTTTTAGAAACCCTCTAGGAATCTCTGGTTGAGAAAAGGAGTAGAATAAATATCACCTCCAAATACTAAAGATCATTAGGGAGAATTCAGAGTGCATACAGTCCATTTCCTAGAGTGTTTTATAGCAATAATACTCTAAAAGCCATCTTACCAAGTGAGACTTTCTTTAGTGAGATGCATTAATCAGATCTTGGTATACTCAGGATACATTTCTCTCATTTGTCTTGTTTGGCAGATGGACAAAGTTGATAAGACCACTGCTATCGCTCTGTCCAGTCTTGAGAGCGTCAGAGACTTTCTCCAGGGCTCACATGGCTATCACATTGGAGCTGAAAATAGCCCTGAAGAATTAGCTTGTGAGCTGTGGTGAAAATTGTATACTGCCTACTCAGACTCTTGCAGATTTTTTTCCCTTTTATTTTGCGCCGTCCTAAGTCCATATTGTGCTAAGGGATATAGGGGTAATAAAATGATGGATAACTTATGCTGACCAGGTAGCACTGAATCTTAAAGGGTGAGTGGACTCTCACCTCACAGAGAAAGGTGTAGGGGAATCCTTCTAGACAGCAGAAACAGCACGACTGAAGGCAGAGTGGTAGAGAATCGCCTGGTGTGATCACCACCTTACCTGTTAAGAGCAAAGAACATGGCAACAAGGATGAGGAGACTTGGATGTTGTCCTATTGTGCCATTAACTAATTAGGTAATCCCAGTTCCCTGGGCCTTGGTATATGGGTGAACTGTGTATGTGTGTGTATATGCGTATGTATATGCATTAGAGTTTGGATTTAAGGAGTTAAAACATTCCACCTCTAAGGCTCTTCCAGCTGTCACTTCTAGAAGTAATAAGAACTTCTTAGTTCATATTACATGAGCTAAGATATGTTGAGGATCTCATAGAATTGTTGGTGACCATGATAATGGTTCATATAAATCGTTAACAGTTAACAATTCTGCCTGAAGAGAGGAGGGGTCCCGGGGGCCCTATGGGAAAAAGTGCCTAGCGGGCCATCACACCTCCAATTTCAAAAGAACATACTGTACTCAGTGTTTTCTGTTTAACAGGGCTGGTAACTTTTTTTGGTTCCTTTTGGTGTCCATGTGCTGGTTGCTTCCCCCTGGAGACCCTATGAGCTTTTTCTGTGTGATATGATTCTGTATGGACTCTGAAGTTAGGGAGGATGAGGTGAAGAAAGGGAAATTTGGAAGTCCTAGATTATTTTATCTAGGCCTGGCCTTGATTGCTTTGTATATTATCAACACAGAACACCCTTCGCCGAAAGAAGATAAATCAAATTAAAGAAGCCTCTGGGGTAGTGTTCTCAAATTCTATCCATGGCCCTCTCCTGTTCAAAACTTTTATCAATGTCTTATAAACCTCTGTAGAAGGTGTGTTTATTATACTTCAGGTTACTCAGATCCCTTACTCAGTAATTCCGGATGAGTAAGGGATGGCTTGATAGTAGTTCATTAAAAGGTTATAAGGGAAAGGGATGATTAAAAAGATAAATTGCAACATACCTGTGGTCTTCAAACATTTGAGGAGTTGCCATAGAGGGGTCAACGTGTTCTGGTTTACTGCAGAAGGCAGAAACAAGACAAATACGAGAAAGTTTTAAGCGATATATAGACTCAATATAACAAAAAATAGTTCATCAAGTTGAGCTATTCATAGGTGGATAGAGATATCTTTGAAATTATAAAATTAGGAATACTTGAACTAGTCATATTGAAGCCAGATGCCCAAGAGTCAGGAATGCTATATGACAATTTTCTTCACTACATAAAACTTTAGGGTATAAAATCTTCCCAGTGTGGAAATTCTATCACTTTTTTTAACATCAATAAGGGTGAGACAATCAATACATGTGTTTTGAGTTAGGATATATTTTATAATTTACCCAGAAGGGGACTTGGCTTGTAATAACTGATCTACAGATTCATGCATCCCTTTGTGATGTTGGTATGGATGCTGTCAGCTACTGTAAGAAAAAATTGCATCAATTATGATTTGGCTAGATTAAGTTGGATAAGATCAAGAAACTAGAACAGTGGTTCCCAAGTTTGGTCCCAAGATAGTGCTGGCTGATGAATTAGCATTATCTGAGGATTTAAATAAAAATACTGATTCATAGGCCTTATCTCTTGAAAATTTAATTTATAGGTTGGTGTAGCGGTCTGGGAATATGTATTTATGTTCCCTAGGTTATTCGGTGGACATATGGTTGGGACTTGAGTTCTATAGAATTAACTTGTTTCTCTGCTTCTAGGGGTATTTCATTCTTTCAGGTTTGTTTTCTTCTTCATTTCATAGAAAATCTCCAGGCCCGTCTCAGCTGAGCAAAGCAAAAGGTGATTTCTCCATGCAATGGTACACATGTGTATAGAGGGAAACGTAAGCTCACTGGAGTTATAAGCAATGGTGGCAGAAGCAACCATACCAGCTCCAGAATTTGAGTTGAGAAAAAAGTCACAAAGGATGACCTGCTGTGGCCCCCAGACCCCTCATCTCATCACCATTTCCTCAGCATGTTGGGATAGGCAAAGGAACTCCCTTGGTTGCAGGCATAGGGATATTGGAAGCCATCTGTCTAGTCTAGCATCTTCTTCCAGCAAAAGTTTCAAGGAATCAATTCAAAATGACCACAGTCAGGCAGATGAGCCTAAGTTGCACTAGTGGTCCCTTAATCTTGGGGCTCTTGTAGCATCTGGCTGTGACTGAGTTCCGAGCTGCCCAAGGCAGCGTTGCGAGGATGAGCTTCTGAAGGAGGACCTGGCAAGATACCCTCTCAGAAGAGGTGATAATCAGACCCCCAGGTCCATGCAGAGAGTCCTTAGCAGAGTGAATACTGGCTCTTCATGGAGTCCTCTTCTCAAGCTTCCTTCCTCATCCTGCCCTCTCTGCAAACATTGGCCAGGTTCACTGTGCACGCCGTCTTTCCATGACAGTGTCTCTTCTCCGGATGACATTTTTTTTTTTTAACAGGTCGAGGTAACTACATAGCCATTTTTGTCTGGGGATAAGTGTCCTGGGCTATTTTCAGTTTAGTCCATTTCTCTCTCTTCCTATAATTGTCACACTCTTTAATGAGGCTTGAAACACTCAATTACCTGACCTCTGTCTCAAAGACTTTGATGTTTGATGTGAACCCCCTAAGAATGAAAGGTAGAATTCTGCTGACCCCTCCCCACCCCCAAATAATATTTTGTCTCCTAGCTCTATCGCTGCTATTACATTTTCTTCAGCTGATAACCCTCTCCTTGAATCCTGGTTGTAGCCCATAGTCAGTTCCAAAGTTTTAGTTAACTGATCTGTTTGGGAGGGTGAATCAAAGCCCTTCAGTAGTTCTGGCAGCCTGAACTTCTATGATCTCTTTCTGTGTGTGTTTCTATGTGTGTGTGTGCGCGCATGTGTGTGTGTATTTTCCATTTTACATACTTCTAGTGCCTAGAAGAAAGCTTTACACATAGAAAGGGCTTAGCTAATAAGCCTTTTACCTTAGAATGGATGAACAAACAAGCTATCTGGGATACTGTCAAGAGACAGACTAGAATTCAAAGAAGAAATTTTGGGGCACAAGTATACATGCATTGTCCATTTTTATGGTGTAACCCTGTTAGCCCGGAGATCTATTCATTGATCACTTTTAAATATGTTGGACATTAAATATATGGTCATCATATTCATATGTGATCTTTTCAGGTCTTTTATTAACAACAATTTACTCTTGTATTTAATTCATATAATCTTAGATATCAATTTTTTTTCATTTTGCAATACAGTAGCATATTTTAAATGACCAAGAGGGAGTAGAGAGGCTTACCCTACCTATCAAGAAGCCTCTTCAAGGTATCACTATTTTATAGCATAAATGAAACTTGCTCTACAAACCAGGAAATTAAAGGATGCATTTAAAACAATTTTTGTCAAAATCATCACAACTTAAAAAAGTGCTGGTGTTTCACTTATCTGAAAAAATAAGTCATCCTCATATATATCAGATAAATGAAGTATTGCTATAATAAGTAACATTTATTCCCCGCAACTCTGCCATGTATTGTGGGTGGATACCTAGAAAATAAAATTAAGGTCTTGGCTTTTGACGAGATCGTAAAATATAGTAAAGCCTTGATTAACCATGCTCCAACTTCTAAAAATCATAGTTAACTATTTTTTCTCTTTTACTGCCTTTCAAAGAAAGAGACAGGTCACAAGAAAATAAATTGGTACCATACATTTAGATTTAAAAAGAGGGAAAAGGAAAAGCAATAGTCCCTCTTGATTTCTTGAGATTGCCATGGACTCGGCTCTCAATCTGTCCAGTTTCCTGTCATTTCTCTTTCTCCGTCTCCCGTGTGAGGCAATAAAACATGATACTGAAACGAATGATAAACCTAAGGATCTCTGGCTTCCTAGACCACCAAGAAAGGATTCAGTGCCCGTCACTAGCCTGTCCATTGAGATGGAAGTGTGGGCTTAATTATTACTTGAAAGATTTTCGGTGTCAAGCATTGAACTTGTTAACTCTGAGTTGAGTGGAAAATTCAGTTTATCAGAAACCCTGCTTCCTAAATACCGACACAGGCCCCCAATCCCCTAAGTGTTTTAGTCCAGTGTGATTGGCTGCACGCAATCGTAGGATTTGCATACGCAATCCTACGATCAGTTCCCAACAAACCAGGGGGAGTTTTAGCCCTACTACTCTCAATCCTAATCCTAATATTCACCCCAATACTCCACACATCTAAGCAACGAAGCATAATATTCCGACCCTTCAGCCAACTTCTATTCTGAGTATTAGTCGCAGACCTATTAACCCTACCCTGAATCGGAGGCCAACCCGTAGAGCACCCATACGTGATCGCAGGCCAACTCACACCCATCCTATATTTTCTTCTAATCCTAGTCTAGGGATGCAGGGTATGCAGATATTAGATATCCGTGTGGCCGGCAGTGCCGACGCCTTCCTCGAGCGGAGAGAGACACAGGGCAGCAGTGTGTGGGTTAGGGTGTGTGGATACCACTTGGTAAAGCTTTGAATACGTTTCACCTCTGCCAATGAGAAAAATCGTATTTCAACCTTTGTCCTCTGTAGCAAAAGAAATATTTTACCCTGGAAAAAAGGAATCCCAAGGAGCAACTTGTTTAGTCCACTTGCTGTGGCCTGAGCAGGATGTACATTTTCCTCACTCAGCGCCAGTACAGATGCATCCTTGCTTCCCCGCAGCTCTCTGAATCTTACCCTTCCTTTAAGGTCAAGTTCAAGTTCTGAGTTCCCCCTATCTTTAGCCTCCCTAGCCTGTACACAAGGCTGTATGTATTAGCGCTATCTTCATCATCTTTGATTCACATTTGGAGCAGAGTCTGTGGCTTTTCTTTCTCAGGACAGCTTTAAAAATGGCATAGAGCCTCCCGTCCATAAAATGGTTTAAATGGGACCCTACCCAGAGGCAGCTGACATTGCACACCCAGCCTCCTCTGGCCTAATGAGCCCTTGATTATTGTTTGGCATTATTAACTGTCAACAATAAGATGGCTCCCCTCTGGGAACTCAACAAGAATGGTGAGAAATATAAGATTAGAATTGAGGAACCTCACAAAATAGCTTTTATTTATTGGCAAAGGGGAGAAAAAGCTACTAAACACCATCCCGATGTTCCTCTTTATCAGTGCTTGTCGACCTCTCCATTTTCCTCCTTGAGGGCAGCAGTTCGGCCTCTGCACAATGTAACAGGATACTGCCACACATTTTATTTCAATCATGATATTAATAATGGAGTTAGAAAAACACTTATTTGCCAATCATTTAAAAGGAAATTGAAGCTGTGCGGTTTCCTGCCCACACTCCTCTGTCACGACTTCCTCCGACTCTGAGGCTGGAGATGGCGAATCCAGCCCTCCAGGGGCTTCTCTGGGGAGGTACTTGTGTTTACTGAGTGCTTCGTATGTGCCAGGCCCGGAGGCAAGTGATCACATTCTTCCCCTCACCGGTTCTCATCATCGCCCGTGGAGTAGGCATCCTTGACCACATTTCATAGGTGAGAGAACAGAATGACAGTAGCAAAGTGGCTGACCCAAAGTCCCAGGGCTAGTGGTGAGGGGTGCAGCTGGAATTCAAGCCCAGGGCAACTGCTGGGCTCCAAGGCCTTCTGTTTGGCACAGACTGTGGGATGTGTTGGGAAGAGAGGATGGAGCCAAAGGGCATTAAGGGCAGGGACTGTCCATCAGCATCTTTGTACTGTTTTGGGATTCCTCCCTCTACTCTCAGGAGACTGAGAGGCCCTGGACATTTTTCATAAAGATGGAGAGACAATCCAGGTTACTGGCTCTTCTCTCTACATGGAGATCTGAGGTTTTAGAGAAGGACCAATCCTGCCTCAGGGTTCCAGCGACGTGTCCTCCCATCCACACACTACCACTGGCTGTCCAGAGGTCCTGCTTCTTCACATGTGAAATGGGGTCACCAGCCTGTGTCCTTCCCACCCCACGGGGTTACAGTGAGTCACACACATGGAGTAAAACGGAACACGTGGGTTCCGTTGGGGTGACTTTCGAGACAACTTCCAACCCTGCGATTCTATATTAGAGATGCACTTCAAAAATACTTTGAAAAGCATAAATCTCTTTATAAATGTAAGGGATTATTAAGAGCAGGGAGGTGTGATACCGGCAGGCATGTAGAGGCGCCAGATATAACTCCGCGATTTTCTGCTTCATCTGCCTCTTGCAAAAGATTTGGGAAATGCAGGAGAGGTTTTCTCCTTTGCATTTATTTCTACAGAGCATGTTGTTTTTCTCTTATAAGAGCCTAGAACTGGTAGGGGAAGATTTGAGTAGCTCTTAGACATGAAACAGGGTACAATCTGGATCCACCATCCCTCAGTGAAGATAAATCCTGTGTCCTATTTTCATGCTCTCCATTTGCACTGTCCTGGCACATCACATTCAACAATTTCATTTATTAAACGAACATTTAAGAGTGCCTCACAGGGCTTCCCTGGTGGCGCAGTGGTTGAGAGTCCCCCTGCCGATGCAGGGGACATGGGTTCGTGCCCCAGTCCGGAAAGATCCCACGTGCCGCGGAGCGGCTGGGCCCGTGAGCCATGGCCGCTGAGCCTGCGCATCCGGAGCCTGTGCTCTGCAACGGGAGAGGCCACGACAGTGAGAGGCCTGCGTACTGCAAAATAAATAAATAAATAAATAAAATGTAAGTTTTATTAAAAAAAAAAAAAAAGAATGTTCAACATTAACAACCGTATAAAAAGCATCCATGTCCAAAACTCAGAACTGCCACAAACAGCATTCTTGTGGGTATCGCAGCCATTAGAACTCCTTCCTTCCTTGGAGACACAGTCTGAGATCACTGGTGGACTCTGCTCAAGACAGCTATAAACTCAGTCAATATTCTCAGTCATAATCCTCCATCAGTGTCAATTCACAAACCCCATTTTTGTATCAAAAACAAGACAATATCTACTAGGCAGCACTCATAGCATTGACAAGGGCGTCATATAAGCATCATTTCACTGAACACATTGAATCAATGTAGTTACCCAGAAATAAAACTCACTTAAAGTCTTTCTACAGAGGTGGATGCCCCTTGAATGCAAAAACCACCCATACATTATATGCTATCATTACGCTTGGCAAGCTTTCTCACCAAAGCCATGGGTGTGAGAGACACATCTGACCAAGTTTTGTTTGTTTTTAGAGAATACATCTTTTTTTAAAAATAAATTTATTTATTTTTGGCTGCATTGGGTCTTCATTTCTGCATACAGGCTTTCTCTAGTTGTGTCGAGAGGGGGCTTATTCTTCGTTGCAGTGCATGGGCTTCTCGTTGCGGTGGCTTCTTCTGTTGTGGAGCACGGGCTCTAGGTGCTCGGGCTTCAGTAGTTGTGGCACACAGGCTCCGTAGTTGTAGTTTGTGGGCTCTAGAGCGTAGATTCAATAGTTGTGGCACACGGGCTCTAGGGCACACAGGCTCAGTAGTTGTGGCACGGGTTTAGCTGCTCTGTGGTGTGTGGGATCTTCCCAGACCAGGGATCGAACCTGTGTCCCCTGCATTGGCAGGCTGATTCTTAACCACTGTACCACCAGGGAAGTCCCTGAACAAGTTTCTCAAAAACTTGTCTTTTGCCCTTAGTCTCTGCTTGTGCTCTCTGCTTTTTCTCACCCATACAGCCTTTTATTCCAGCACCACCATCAACCTCACCAAAGGTTTCATAAGTTCAAACACCATGTGGTTCCATATCACAGACTTGCATTCAGTGTTGATATGACTCCACAGAGTAAAGAGTGTTGGATAAAAATGGGACACCCACTGTCAGAGACACAGCAAGTATGGTTTGATATCATGTTCTTAACTGAGAAAGTATATTGACAGAAGGAATTCTATGGCAGAATATTTACAACACCATGAAGTGCCTCTTCCATAGAATTTGAAATAGGACTAACTGCAGAGATTAAATGGAGGCTTTATAGTGTATTTTATGATATGAAGCCAGACAATGTTGAAAATAATATAAACAAAAATAAAACACTGTACTATCATTTCCAAAGAAGAGAATTTGCTAAGGAGAAAAACATCATATGCTAGAGTTTAGATTCAAATAAGGAGGAAATACTGTAATTTTAACCAATAACTCCTGTTTTGAAGATTAAAATAATTTACTTGATTGTTTGTTTTGTACCAGCAGATTCTTTTGGTATCAATTATACTGTATTGATTTGCCTGTCTGCAAACATTTCAACTATTCAGTATTTCAATGCTTTCTGTAAAACTTTAACATTCCTTTACTTCTCTTCATCTAAAGAATAATGTCTAAAATAATAATAAGTATAATTCACATTGAATACGATAATTCTGAAAATGTTAATAAAAAAGTATTCTTACAATAGACTTACTGTTAGCCTAGAAAACTGAAATTTCACCAGTCTGTTCCAACCAGAGCCCTGGTCTGCATTCCCCAGCCAGAAGCATTGGAACCAGTGTTGTGGTCAACACCTGCTCTGAACCCCTGCCCAACCTTGCTTTCATGCCATCTTATCAGCAGACTCAAAAATGGGTAGTAGCCAAGGGAGGGGCACTCATAGAAGTGTCTAATAAGAGGCAGCAGAGTACGGAGTGGAGGAGCCATGTCATACCTTCTCACCCTAGAGTAACCCTCCTGGGATGCTTTTCCCTGTTAAAGAAAAGTTCCTTCTGCTATCTTGCTCTGGTAAGGACTGCAGTTTCATCAAGACAGGCAACTTGTGTTCATTTTTCCTGGAGGCACACCATAGCTTAAGTCATTAACATATCAGTTTCCCGTTTTAGACAGAGCAGCACTGAGTTATTTTCAATCCATAAGCAGCTGAGGGCAAACCTTGATTCATCAGAATTCATTCATTTAACTTTTATCGAGTGCTGATCGTGTGCAAGGCCCAGGCAAGGATCCTTCACGGATACGGGGAAGAACAAAACATGATTCCTACCCTCAAGGAGTTTAACATCTAGCTCGGGAGATGAAATAGGTACCAGATAGGTAAGTGTTGAATAAATGTTGGATAATGTAGGTCAAAAAGGGTAAAAAAAAAACCCAAAAATTCCATAAAAGTGACATAAAATAAATGCTATTTAAGGTTACATGAGACAGAACTTAATTCTAGCTGTCAGAGCAGAGTTTGGGAAGGGCTCCTTGTCTAGGTGGCATTCTGTGCATTTGTCTTTTTGAAAAGACGCTGGGCAGGTACCAACCACATTCTAGGCACTGTGTTTGGCATTTAGGCTGGATCTTGAGAGAGGTTGTGAGTTTAGATCTACAGCAAACGGGATTGGGGGTTTGGGGTATGCTAGTTTGTGGTGTGCTGGAACGAGCTCTTACTGGCTCACGAGAGCCAATTATTAAACGTTCAGAAGTGTCACGAGAGATTGGCCAATCCTTGGTTGAAATCATAGTTGTAGGAGTTTGCCATGGAAATCAACAAATGCTGCAGTTCAGGGTCCCCGCCTCCACCCAGCTCAGAGCTATTTATTCAACTTTTGGGGGCATGAATATATTCCAGGCAGAGGGAGTAAAATGATAATCCACTTATTAGTTACATGATTTCCAGCAGTTACCTTGTTGGTTCATGGTTTTTCTCATCCATGGGAAGTTTTATAACTTGAGGTTTTTCTGTGTCTAACATCCTATCATCTATATAGAGAGAAGTGGAATGAAACCCAGTGATAACAGGTTGTTGAGGATCAAGGTGTCTCTCCAGCCTGCCTGCTTCCTGTTGGGCAGGTGCTCGGGGAGAAGTGCTTATAAGCCTCGCATCTATCTCCTGGCTGTAACAAGGGGCTGCTGGAATTGAGCCTCTCCGTAGGAGCACTGTTTTCCCCGCTACGAGGTTGTCTGAAGGGGCAGAAGAGAGCTCTGAGCTGGAGGAATCAGGAGCCCTCCCTTTCTCTCCTCCTTGCCGGGTCTCAGTGGGACCCCCGGGCAAGTCACTTAACCTCTCAGTGCCTGGTGGTCTTAACCTGCAAATTAGGCTTCTTTTCTTTTCCTCTTGCTCCCCCATGGATAACGTTTGGAGGATCTACACACCAAGCTTAGGTTGTCTATGGGTGTCAGTAAGCAAAGTAACATGAGAGAGTAAAATTCTGTTGTCGTTACTTGCCCAGGAGGGGAAGAAGTCCTTGGAGCTCTAGCCGACCTGGGTAACATCATCAGGTGGCCCAGTCTTAATGGTATCTGGATATAGAGACGATGGATGCTACTTTGGTCCCACTGACATTTCCAACTAGGCCCTGCCTGGGGCCTTGACTGACTCTTTTTTGAACCCATTTTACCTACGTTCTCCTTTTTCTGCTCAGTGAGCAAAAGAAGAGCAGTATGTGAAGGGACCTAGGGACCTATGGAAAGGAATGTGCTTCTTCTTCACTAGCGTTGACTAGGAGGTTTCACGTATGTTTTCTTCTTCGTCAAATCATAGCTTCTGTTCCTCCATGAAATTCCCAAGCAATACAGGGGAATTTCGATTCCTCGGAATGGCCTTTGATTCCTTCCCCAAAGCAACTCTATCAGACACAGATGCGTACTCTGGGCACGCATGGAATTGGCAACTGTGATATTCAGAAAACATGAGACTTGGAGGCGGCATTGGGCCTCAATACCAGCTCTGCCATTTACTGAGTGATATGGGTCAGGTCGCCTCCATCTATCTGCACTTGAATTTCTCATCGGTAAAGGGAATTTGCGTCAGCTGTGGCCTCAGATGCATTTCTGATGTTCTTCATATCGGAAGGGTCCACCCCGCAGGGGGCAGATTCCCAGGCGGTCAGGTCAGCTGGCTGCTGACTTGGGTTTGGCTACAGGGAGGAGCTGGTGGGAGACAGGAGGTAGGAAAGAGAACCTGAATGCAGTCTTTCTCAGGTGCATTCTCTAGAGTGGCCGAGTCTCCTTTGTGACTCTAACTGCCTCAGAGAGTACAACCCTGGCCTCAGGCTCCTGTCAGCCCACCTTCCCTTCTGTGTCCTTCATTGCTTTCCTGCTTCGGCTAATGTTTGTGCTACCTCAGTTTCCTACTTTACATGTACTTGGTTATAAATATTAGAAGCAGTTTGTTTCCCTGACTAGATCCTGACAGAGAGTTGATGATACACCTGTTTTACAAGGATGTTGAGATTTAAAGAATATCCTATTCAGTTCCTTATTAGGATAAGTGCTCAGGAAATGTCCATAGGATCCAACGTGTTAACCCTTCTTTTGCTTCCCAGCATCGCCATGTTTTTTTTGCCCTTTGAAATTCTAAGCATCCTTCAAAGCTCAATGCAGATGCTACTTACTTCACAAAGTTTTCTCATCCCTAGGCATATAGGGTTTTTCTTGATTTTCTCTCATGGTCCTTTATGTATGCATCTCTAACAGAGTTTAGCATATCTTCCAACTCGTTAATTATTTGTGAAATAGCCTTCTTCTACTAATCTGGAAAGTTGTTTGTGTCTCTTTCATCTTTGTATCTTTCCCAAACCCCTGAAATAGAAGAGCTGCTTAAAAATATTTGCTGAGGGCTTCCCTGGTGGCGTAGTGGTTGAGAGTCTGCCTGTCGTCGCAGGGGACACGGGTTCGTGCCCCGGACCAGGAAGATCCCACATGC